>NC_063332.1:58817650-58948437 GCF_021869965.1 Rhincodon typus | reverse complement strand
CTTTTCTGATGAAGGGTCTAGGCCCGAAACGTCAGCCTTTCTGCACCGATGATGCTGCTTGGCCTGCTGTGTTCATCCAGCTCTGCACCTTGTTGTCTCGGATTCTCCAGCATCTGCAGTTCCTACTATCTCTACTCTCAACCTGAGTCTGCATTCCAATCTTACAATCTCAGCATCACAGGCTACCTACATGTATCTCCGTATCACCCTCCCCATAACATCTCCCTTTGCCTCTGTCTATCTGTTGTTGAAAGCTGCGTGTCTGTTAATTCCACATCAGTATTTCAATGTTCTCTTCATTGCCATTTTATTCTTCTTAATCCATTAACTTCGGCTCAGCCAAAACTCTGATGCCCATGTTCCAAGTCTTGTTTACTCATCACCTCTACCCAGATTCATACTACTTTTAACTTAATTTAAAAATTTGCGTTTAAAATGATTGTGTTTTAATACTTCCCCTATTCCATGTAGCTCTGAACTTCGCTACTCACAAGCCTTTCAGGATTCTGCGCTCTTCTAACTTTAATTTCTTTGCCTCCCACCTTCCTCTGTCCCACCATTATCAGCCATGCCCTCATGCATCCTGGAATTACTTTGTGAGAATACTGTCTCTCCAGTTAAAACGGCCTCTTTGACCAAGCCTTTGGCTCAATTTCTCTATTCATTTTGTCCAGATCCTTCTGATTTTGAACATTTTCATCAAACCTCCTCTGAAACTGACCTTTTTTGAGAGACTAACCACATCTTCTCCAATCTATCTATGTAATTGAAATCCCTCATCACTGAAAACATTCTTGTAAAAACTTTTTTGCATCCTGTCTAAAACCTTCATATTTTTAATGAACCTTCTTTCTACATTAAAGTACTATACAATGCACATTGTTAATGCAGGTTTAAACTATTTCAGTTATTGATAATTGATCATAAATTTGAATTGTGCTACATTAAAGTAATTTCTGACTAAATTAAACCTGTAGCATAGCTGGGTGTGCAGTGTTGGAAATCTAGTCTGGATGTTGCCCGATCTGTTATATTGGATTCTATTACTGGTTTAATGCTAAGCATTCAATACAGTTAGATCTAGAGAAAAAGTGTTAATGATGAAAGAAACATTTAAGGAAAGGTGCAAAAATCCTTTGTTTAAAAAAACACAGAAAAAAAAATCCCAAAAAGAAGCTAAAAGTACCAGTTAACACATATGGCACAAATATGGAACAGTATGGGATAACAAGGTGTAGAGCTGGATCAACACAGCAGGCCAGGCAGCATCAGAGGAGCAGGAAAACTGACGTTTTGGGTCTGAACCCTTCTTCAGAAACCTTCTTCAGTTTCTGAAAAAGGGTCCAGACCCAAAACGTCAGTTTTCCTGCTCCTCTGATGCTGCCAGGCCTGCTGTGTTCATCCAGCTCTACACCTTGTTATCTTAGATTTTCCAGCATCGGCAGTTCCTACTATCTCTGAACAGTATGGAGTGATTTTATTTAAAGAAAGCCTTTGACAAGTTACCATTTAAAAGGCTGGTTACTAAACTTGAGACTCATGAAATAGGTCAGTGTCAGCTTGGATTTAACAAAAAGGCTAAAGGACAAAAAACAGCAAGGCATGGTAAATTATTGGTTTTCAGACTGGGTAGGGTGAGTGGTGTTTGCTAAGGGTTAATACCAAGATGACAGCGACTTTTTGGTATGTGTAAATAATTTGTATATCATAACATGTTCATATTTGACAATTCCAAACTTGAAGATATCAGTTGACTGGAACAGGATATATATAGGTAAGTGAGCAGAATGGGAAGATGGTGGCAGGTGACATTTATTACAGATTAATACAAGATGATGTGCTTTGGCAGAAGTAATGAGAAGCAAAACGGAAATAAAAAGTGGCAGAGTTCTATAAACTGTACACAGAAAGGAGGATATGTGGGCTCATAGACATGGATCTCTAATATGTGGCATGATACATTGAGGGAGCATTGAGCAATGATTATAAGATCTTCGATTTCATAACTAGAGGTATTGAATATAAAAGCAGGGAGGTTACGCTAAACATGTATAAAGCTCTGGTTAGGCTCCAACTAGAGTATCTCACCCAGGTTTGGTTACCATATTTTAGAAAGGATGAGAGAGTGCAGAGGAGATTCACCAAAATGGTCTTAGCATGAGGAACTGTAGCTATGAGATTAGGTGGAAGATGTTGGTGACATTCATCACCGAGTAAAGGAGACTGAGGGGAGGTTTAAGGAGGGAGTATAAGATTATTACAGATTTAGATGAAGTAGACAAAGAAACATTGTTCACATTAACTGTTGATGCAGAGACGAGGGGATAGAAACTTTTGAGCAAGAATTGCAAGAATCAAAAAAAAAAAGTGAGAAAAAGAACCTTTTTACACAGTAAGTGACAATAACTCAAACTTTTTATATATTCACTCATGGGATGAGGGCATCACTAGCTAGGCCAACATATCCCTAAATGCCCTGATGGCAAACCAGATGGGTTCTTTTGACAAACAATAATAGATGCATGGTCATCAGTAGACTTTTAAATTCCAGGTTTTTATTGAATTCACATTCCACCATCTGCCATGGCAGGATTTGAACTCTGGGCCCCAGAACATTAAGTGGGTTTCTGGAATAACAGTCCAATGATAATACCACAGGCCATCATCTCCCCTGCTGTTTACGAGGGTGGTGGAAATGGAGAGCTTAAATGATTTCAAAAGAAAATTGTAAGGGCACTTAAGCAAAATAAACATACAGATACAGGGAATGATTTCCAATCTGGGAAATACAGAGATTGAATTATTCAGCAGAAAGCCAGCATGGACTCAACAGGTCAATTGGGTTCCTTTTGTGCCATTATAATTCTAGAAACAGAAGTTAGATTCATGAATATCCAAAACTTTGCTGCCATTGTTGTATTTTCTTAAAATTTTGCTGACTCATTATTCATACTCATTGATCTACATTAGCTCCTGGGTGAGCAATATCTCAATTTAAATTTTCATCCCTGTTTTAAAATCCCTCAATTCTCTATTTCTGGAACTTCCTCTGAGGTTGAGGTGTGTGCATGCTTCCAATTCTGGTGTCCTATGCCTCCTTGATTTTAATTGCACCATCATTTGTGTCTGTGCCTTCAGCTGCTGGGGTTTTAAGCTCTGGAATACCCTCCCTAATCCTTTCCACTTCACTTTCTTCCTTTTAAAGATACTTCTTAAAGATGACTTCTGTGATCAAGCTTTAGCCCCTTTCTTTATATGTGACGGTCTCCAATTTTGTTTGATAATAAACTTGCAAAATGTCTTAGAACATTTTAGAATTTGCTAATACTATACAAATGCAAGTTGTTTTATAATCTGTAATCATACGATGTTTAAGACCATTTAAAACTTAAATATCATTACTATAGATTAGACGGCATTTTCATGAACTCATGAAACTTATGGACAGGATATTAAAAAAAGATTGTTATCTGATTAGTGATCCTCTCCCACCATTGACTAGTCACCTTCCAGTTATAAATACACTGTTGTATGTTCTTCTACCTCATACTGACACTAACATCAGACTCATCATACAGTATCAAATAGCTCCCCATTTTAAAAAAAACCTACACTTTGCACTAGCAAACAACGACATCAGAATTATTTGACATCTACCTTCTTGTACCTTACCCTAGCCCCAAAACTATGATGAGTATCTCTCTGTTTGAAGGAAAACCCATGATCTGAAACAAAAATGCTCAGTCCTTTTTTCTACAACTTTAACTTTGAGAAGCACAAAACTGTGCAATCACATTATGATGATCCATTGTCTAGATCATACCACTGAGTATTTCTTGCTTACAATGACCAAGCTTCTTTTCTGGTTATCTCTCCAACCTGACAGATACAGGTCAACTTGAGGAGTTTGTGTATTTTGAAACTGGGACAATGGATGTTTACCTAATGAGTGTGATCACATCCATTAAAGGAATCTGCACTTTATTGAAAACCAAGGGCGGGAATGGGGAGAAAATTGAGATTTATGGAAAACATAAATTTTATGAAAAAATATACAAAAATCATCCTTTAGTAGTCACATTTATTCAGATGTTAAGATTAACAGTTGATTTTATTTGTAGTCAAATGGATAACTGTGATGACATTTATTTGGTTGACACTCTGGTTCTTTTGTTCCAAGAGAAGTTTGCACCGTATGACTTTGGTCTGGGCACCTTTACCTTCTTTTCCTCTACTTCATAATTCCAACCTGTGACAAAAAAAATAAATGTTTTGTTGCATAAGCACTTTTTAACATGATGTTTCCAACTTTATTTGAACATTTATTTATGTAGCCCACAATAGTACATACAAGTTCTAAAATAAACTTCTCAATTAAACTTTAAATTTGTAAATAAGGTGAACTTTATGATATTACTAATTTGATTATTATAGGATTGCAGACTGACATTTCAGGTAGCATTTATATATCACTGACTAAACATTTTAAGTCTGCAGCAATTAAGTGCATTTTCAATCATCCACCTATACACCACACAACTGGTCACCAAAGTTTAAACACAGAAAATAGAAAATACAGATTTTCCATATCTCAACATCCTCTTTTCCTAGATCCACCTTACCAACCTAATATTTACTGTTGTAATATTTACTGCCTTTAGCACTAATCCTGGAAGCAAACGTCAAATATTCTCAATTCTCGGTGTAAACAGGTTTCTCTTACCCTCAATTCTAAGGATTATATTTTATCTTGCAACTATTGCCTCTAACCTGTTTCTATTTAGTCTGAACCATTCCTTCGTAGTTTAACACATCTATTATTTTGCCATTTATCGCCACAGTTCTAAGAAACCCGTTGATTTTTATTCAAAATATTTTTCACATTTATATTAATTCACTTTAGGAAACATGTTAGCTAATTCTGCAATGTAGCCTCTGTGAAGTCTCAATAACCTTTGGAATTTGTGGAATTGAACACTACATCTTATTTTAACTGAAATCCATGAGACTTTTAATAAAACAAATCTTGGCAGTTAGAAATACCCATTTTTAATATTCTGAAACTTGTATCCAAAATCCTTCGTCCTTCAAAAGCCAAGGCTCCTTTCTTTCACAGTACAATTACTGTTGTTAATTTTGTTCAAGCAGAAGGCATCACCCAAATAACTTTGTATTCTGATTGCCATTTTTAACATGTTCTCCTATATTATAAGTAACATTTTGAAACTTAGAATCATAGAGGACTGAACAGGCCCTTTGGTCCATTAAGTCTGCACCAACAAAAAGCTATTCTAAATCAACATTAGTCCAACATTCCAGTACTTGGCCCATAGCTTTGAATGTTTTAAAATTTCAGTGATCATCCAAGTATTTTTTTTAAATGTTGTGAGGTTTCCCGTCTCAACTACCCCTCCAGATTCCCACCACATCTGGGTGAAAAATCTTTTCCTGAAATTACGTCTAAATGTCCTAACTTTCACCTTAAAATTATACTCCCTTGTGATTGACGCTTTTTTTTAAAATTCACTCATGGGACTTGGGTGTCATTGGCTGGTCAATGTTTATTGCCTGTCCCTAGTTAGGGCGGCACGGTGGCTCAGTGGTTAGCACTGCTGCCTCACAGCGCCAGGGACCCAGTTTCGATTCCACCCTCGGGCGACTGTCTGTGTGGAGTTTGCACATTCTCCCTTTGTCTGCATGGGTTTCCTCACACTGTCCAAAGATGTGCAGGTTAGGTGGATTGGCTGTGCTAAATTGCCCGTAGTGTTCAGGTATGTGTAGATTAGGTGGGTTATAGTGGGGTGGGTCTGGGTGGGATGCTTTGAGGTTTGGTGTGGACTTGTTGGGCCGAAGGGACTGTTTTCACACTGTAGGGATTCTATGATCTCCAGTTGCTGTTGAGAAGGTGGTGGTGAGTTGTCTTCTTGAACTGCTGCAGTAGATTGACCCACAACGTCTTTAGGGAGGGAATTACAGGATTTTGAGCCAGCAACAGTGAAGGAATGGCAATACGTTTCCAAGTCAGAATGATGAGTGGCTTGGAGGGCAACTTGGTGGTGTTCCCAGGTATTTGCTGCCTGTGTCCTTCTAGATGGAGGTGATCATCAGTTTAGAAGGTGCTGTCTGAGGATCTTTGGTGTAGCTTGCAGATAATACACACTGCTGCAACTGAACGTTGGTGACAAAGGGAGTAGATGTTTGTAGATGTGGTGCCAATCAAGTAGACTGCTTTGTGCTGGATGGTGTCAAGCTTCTGGAGAGTTGTTGGAACTGCAGCCATCCATGGGAAGCATCCCCTCATGCTCTTGACTTGTGCCTTGTAGATTGCAAACAAGCTTTGGGGAGTCAGGAAGTGAGTCACTTGCTGCAGTTTTCCTAGCCACTGACCTCCTCTTGTAACCACTGTATTTACATGGCGAGTCCCTTTGAATTTCTGATTAATGGTAATGCCCAGGATGTTCATACTGAGGGTTTCAGTGATGGTAACACCATTGAATGTGAAGGGGTGGTGGTTAGATTACCTCTTATTGGAGATGGTCATTGCCTGGCATTTGTGTGGCACAAATGTTACTTGTCACTTGTCAACCCAAGCCTGGATATTGCCCTGATCTTGTTTTGTTTGAACAGGAGCTGTTTCAGTATCTGAGGAGTCATGAATGGCCCTGAACATTATGCAATCATCGGTGAACATTCCCACTTCTGACCCAGAGAGAGGGAAGGTCATTGATGAAGCAGCTGAAGTTGGGCCTAGGACACTACCCTGAGGAACTTCTGCAGAGATGTCCTGGAATTGGAATGACTGACCTTGAATAACCACAACCAACCTATGTGCTAGGTATGGCTCCAAGCAGCAGAGAATTTGCCCCAATTCCCATTGACTCCACTTTTGCTGGGGCTCCTTGATGCCACACTGGGTTGAATGCAGCCTTGATGGCCTCTTACCGCTAATATTCAGTGCTTCTGTCCATGGTTGAGCCAAGTCCGTAATGAAGTCAGGAACTGAGTAGCCCTGGCGGAACCCAAACTGTGTGTCACAGAACAGGTTATTGCTGAGCAGGTGCTGCTTGATACCACATATTGATGACATCTTCCATTACTTTACAATGATCGAGAATAGTCTGATGTGGTGGTAATTGCCCGGGTTGGATTTGTCTTTTTAGTATACAGGAGATACTTGGGAAATTTTCCAAATTGTCGGGTAGATGCCAGTGTTGTCACTATGTTGGAACAGCTAGGGGAGCGGCAAGTTCTGGTTCGCAAGTGTTCAGTACTATTACCAGAATGTTGCCAGGGCCCATAGCTTTTGCAGTATCCAGTATTTTCAACTGTTTCTTGATATTACGTGAAGTGAATCGAATTGGCCGAGTCTGGCATTTGTGATACTAGGGACCATTGGAGGAGGCCTAGTTGGATCAACCACTTGGTACTTTTGGCTAAAGAATGCTTGAACTAAGGGGAATAGCTTCTCTCTATTCACCTCATCCATTATCCTACACATCTTAATCAGATGCCCGTTCAGCATTCTCTGCATAAAAGAAAATATTCTGAGCTTATCCAGCTTCACTTCACAGCCAAACTGCCACAGAACTGCATCAATATTCCTGCTGTGGCCTAACCAAAGTTTTGTACAGCTACAACATGACCTTCCAGCTCTTATAATCTAGGACATAACCGATGAAAAGTCACTCGCTTTTAACAACCTAACTAAGCTGTCCTGTTGCCTTAATTGATCTGTGGACAAACACACTTGATCCACCGGTTTCTCAGAGCTACCTAGTGTCCTGCCATTCACGGAGTGCTCCCTTCTCTTGTTACTTCTTCCAAAGTGCATCACCTCACAGTTACCAGGGTTAAATTTCATCTGCCACTGATCTACCCATGTGACCAATCCTCCTGTAAACTAAGACCTTCGTCGTCACTGGACAACCTTTGCGTCATCCTGCAAACATTTTCTTCTATATTGCTTATATGTATCACAAACAATAATGAACCTAGTACTAATACCTGTGGTTTGCCACTGGACACTGGTTTCAAGTCACACAAAGAGCCTTCTACTACCAACACCTGTGGTCACTTACCACGAAGCTGATTATGGATCCAACTTGCAAGTTTGATACATGTGCTTCTATCTTCTTCATCAGTCTCCTATCCAGGACCTTGTCAAAGGCTTTGCTGGAATCCACAGAAACTAAAATCAACTGCACTACCCTCATCTACACACCTGCTCACCTCCTCAAATAAATTCAATCAGATTTGTTAGGCATGATCTCAAAAAGCCATGCTGACTACTCTTTCAGAATATCCTCCATTAATTTTCCTACCACAGATGTGAGATCACTGTTCTATAGTTCCCTGATTCATATGTATTACCATTCTTGAAAACTAGAATCACATTAGCTGTCCTCCAGTTCTCTGGTTCTTCCCCTGTGGTCAGGAACAATTAAACATTTGTGATAGAGCCTCTGTAATTTTCTCCCAAGTCACCCAACAAAGCCTGGGATACAACATATCCGGACCTGGGGATTTGTCCACTTTTAAACCTGCCAAAACCTTCAATACTTCCTCACTCGCTTTGTCAATCTGCTCAAGAACCTCTCGGTCCCTATTCCTGACTTCTCTATCTACATGCTATTCTCCAAAGTGAAGACAGATGGAAAGTACTTGTTTAACACCATAACCAATATCCTCTGGTTCTACGCACGGATTATCCCCATGGTCCCTCATGGGCCCTACATTTCTCTGGTTACCCTCTTCCCTTTGATATGTTTATACAGTATTTTGGGATTCTTCCTAATCTTACTAACCAGTGTGTTTTTTTTCATGCCCCCTCTTTGCTCTCCTAATTGGTTTAAGATCCTCCCTGCGCTTTCTGTACTCTTCTAGGCCTTCTATTGATTTGGTCGCTTTGTACCTGTTGCTAAAAGTCTCTCTTTTCCTTCTTATCTAATCCAGAATATTCCCAGGTAGCTAGAGTTACTTGGACTTCTTGCTCCTACATTTCATCCCAAAGGGAACATGCTGGGCTTGTACTCTCACCAATTATATTTCGAATGCCCCCAATTGTTCTGCTGTAGATTTACCCAGAAGTAGCTGTTCCCAGCCTACTTTAGCCAGATCCTGCCTTATTTTATCAAAATTGCCTTCTCCAAATCCAGAACTCTTTTTTGAAGACGTCTTTTTTCTTTCCCATAACAAACTTTAAACATATTGTGTTTGGTAACTATCACTAAAATGCTCTCTCACTGCCACCTTGAGCCCTGTCCAGCTTCATTCCCTGAATTGGATCCAGCACTGCACCATCCCTTATTGACCAACTACACATTCATTTAAAAATCTCTCCTGAAAACAGTCCTCTTGTCTTTCAAAGAGCCAACTAGTTGCTTGAAATTTCAAGCTAGTTTATGCTTTAAAAATAACAACAGTTACAGTGCAAATCCTATTCTTGACACACAAAACTAAATTAAATCCCGGTTTACATTACTTAAAATCATAGAATCCCTACAGTGTGGAAACAGACTATTTGGCCCATCAAGTCCACACCAACCCTCCAAAGAGCATCCCACCCAGACCTACCCCATCTCAGTAACCCCACAAATACCATGACTAATCCACCTAGCCTGCATGTCCCTGGACACTATGGGCAATTTAGCATGGCCAATCCACCTAACCTGCACATCTTTGGACTGTGGGGGGGAACCAGAACACCCGAAGGAAACCCACGCAAACACGGGGAGAATGTACAAACTCCACACACAGTCGCCCGAGGTTCAAGTCGAACCCAGGTCCCTGGTGCTGTGAGGCAGTAGCGCTAACTACTGTGCCACCATGCTGTAGAAGGACTTATTCCCTTGTATTTGGAATAACATCAACATGTACTAGCCATTAGCAATGCATATTTAAAGAACTACAGCAGATACCATTGAAAATAACATGCTTTGTATGGCAACTATTTCTGGGATACTAAAATTATCATTTTGATTATAAATTATCTGTAAACCTGAATGCTACAATTTTCTCATGGTGATACAATTTTGCACAGGTTTATTGGATTGTGTAGATCAGTTTCCCAGATAAAACATTATTCATAGTTAAGGGTTTGCTTTATTCATTTATTATCATTTGCACTCCCATCTACTCATGACTAATGAGTAGGATATACCTACCTGACTAGGCCTGCAAAAAGTGGTAAGAGGCCAATAAACGGAAAAATTTACTTGATCTTGCTCTCACCAGTTCCAGATTCAAATGTCCATGACAGTACTGCTAGGAGTGATCACTGCAGTTCATAGGTACAAAATCCTGTTTTCACCTCCTCATGTGTGTGCTGTTTTCACCATACTAAACGAGATAGATCCAGAACACATCTAGCAGCTCAAAACTGGGCATCCACAAGGCACCACGGTGCATTCAATTACAACATGAAATCTCATATCTCTCACTCTACCGTTACCATCAAGCCAGGGGAATCTGCCCTGCTTCAATGAGGATTATGGAAGCATAATTGCATTGAGTGTAATTAAAATGAAATGCCAACATTAAGAAGCTACAACACACATCTACATTGATACTGAAGAGTAGGAGCAGCATGTGAAAGACCGCGCTAAGTGATACCACAAACAAGGGCTCAGATCAAGTCTTGCCACATCTAGTTGTGAATGGTGGTGGACATATAAATAACATTTCTCTCCACAATTATGGCGTGGTACATGACAGTATTCTTACTGAAATACTTCAAATAATCTGTAGATTTATTCTTTTTTTTTTACTTTATACAGCAACTTGCATGGTCTTTGGAATACGATCATAAGATATAGGAGCAGAATTAGTCCATTCAGCTCAACAAGTCTGCTCCACCTTCAATCATGACTGATGAATGAAAAGTCTGGGCGTTTTACACCCTAACAGAAGTTTGAAATAATTTTTAAAAATGCTGTTCACAAAAGTGTCTGTTATATTGTCTACGAGTGGTCATTTCTACTATGGCAACACCATTAATATAATAGATTGGAAATTTTAGACAATTATGAATTGCACAAATATTAAAGACAAATTAAAAATAGGATTTTTTTTAAATGGATAAAAATTGAAATTACAGCCAGCATAGTTCACATAAGACTCAACGAGCTTGTTATAATATTCTTACTTATATGCTGGCAGCAACTAGTTTAAAATAAAGATTTAAAAACAATTTATCTTGTCCTTAGACTTTGAATATTGAGATTATACAGCATTAACACACAGTTTACATATTTACTACATAATGATTGATTCTAAATCCTTAGTTGTCATTAATTTATTCAGAATGGTATGGCATTACAACTAACGTTGCAACAGAAATGTCTATGTGATCCAGAGCAACCTCACTACTAGATTTAAATGAAATAGCACAATACCATTCTTTTCCACAAAAGCAATTGCGTCTTCTTTGGTGGTAAAACTTATATCTATATTTGATAGTGGATCAGCTCTGAAATGAAAAGAAGAATTATAAGCCTTTTACAACAATCAAACTTCAATCCTATTAACATGCTTTTAATTGTATTTCAGTCTGTTTAAAGTTTAAGATGTTAGGCAAAATCAGTCACACTTGCACCGAGGAGGAGAAAAGCACCAATGCCAGAAGGACAATCACTCCTTGTCATACAATGTCCTGTGGATCTAGGTCCCTTATTCTTTACTGCCAGTGGATATCTTCAAATTCCTTATTAGATACAATGTGGTCGCATCCGCACTGCAAGGCAGCAGTTTTGAGAGAAAATTGTCACAACCTCCTCAGTATAACAAGGTATAAATGCAGTCTTCTATGCATCTAGAGATCAAATTTTGTAAACATTTTCTATGATCTGCAAAGGGGCAATTATAATTTTGAGACGATCAATACTGTTCTAGCAAGAGGATTGCATTCTATGTCTTCACTTCAGAATAATTTAATTTTATCTCCATTAATAAACTGGCTAAAATCATGAACTTCAGTGAAGAGGGGAGTTTTTAATGGAAAAGGGAAGGTTTGGAGGAAGTTTGATAGAGGTTTCCAAAATCTTGAGGGGTCTGTACAGAGTAGATAGGGAGTGATTGCTCCCCTATGTAGAAGGATCAAGAACAAGAGGGTACAGGTTTAAGGTAACTGGAAGAAGCATTTAAACATGTTTTGCAGAGGTACAGAAACAATGGGCTGAATGGCCTCCTTCTATGCTGCAACAATTTTATAATTTTTATCTAGTGCCAATTGAATGGTACTCCCAACCCGCAGTAATTTAGCTAACTCTTAACCATTCATTGAAATAGCAATTCACTCAGCTATTAAGAAGACAAGTCACCATCATCTTCTCAAGTGCAACTAGGGATGGGCATCAAATGCTGACCTTGTCAGTAATGGTCACATCCTGCAAATGAAAAGATTCAGTGCTGGTAATAGTCAAACACTAATGATAATGAGATCTGCACGTGAAGACTTAAAAGTTAATTGCTTATTGAGTTTATGTTTATGTTTATCTCTACTTCCTAATTAAACTTTACTAAAGTCATATTTAATAAAAATAAAACTCACGTGGATGACCAACCCATTAAGGGATTTTCCCAGCGTTCCCTGGTGTCAAACTCCAGCTTCCAAACCTTTGTGTTGTTCATGCCAGATTGCATTGCGTTCCGTGCTGGAACAAAAATCCTCACTCTCCGTGTTTTTACTTGGACCTCTGGGACCCCGGTTACTGGACTGATATCCTGGTGTCAAAAACAGAATATATGAAATAACAGGAGTAGATCATTCAGTGCTGATCTCAGACTTCAAATCCACCTTCCTGCACTATCTTCATAACTCTTAATTCCCTTACGATTCCAGAAATCTCTTGATGTCTATCTTGAAATTGCCAAATAACAACAAAACATGTACTAATTTCAAAGGTCTGCACGATATGATCCTTTTACTACAACTGGGAGGCAAATAACAAAATGCATATATGGTTCGTAAATCATTACACATCTGAATACCAGGTGATGAATGTTTAACCAATTTGACAGATGAGTATGTGATTTTGCGATTCATAGCTACAGTATCAGTGACATAGTCTGGAGGTTTTCTACGCAGCTAATCAGCAACAGCTGTGTGACTTCCAAACATTGCAAGAGCCACAATATAGACATCATCACAGACAACATTTCATTGCTTCTTAAAACTTACTTATTTTCTGTTCTGTGATATTTTGGATTCCTATACTTGCACATCCTTTCATAAGGTTTCAAGCTGAGACAATGAAACCAGCCATTCTTTGGCAAAACACTTGATGAACTCTTACTTGCGACTGTTAAGAAAAAAATCCTCTCTTATCTTTGGCTACAATTTTACATATTGTTTGTCAAGCAACGTCTCATTTCACCATTACAAGTCTAAAGAGAGTTTTTTTTTAAATCTGCAAGCTGTTTGAGAAAGACAAGAGCACAAAATTGCCTTATAATTCAAAATAAATTAGCGCTGCATTTATATTGTTGCTATGTTTATACTGAATTGAATGCAGCATCAAGTTTGTAATCCTAAACTACTCAATCATAGAATGTGTGTGTCAGATCATGTCCAGTAAAATCAATCTAAATTGCTGATCTGTGATTGCATCAAAATAAGGCTGGGTCATGTACTGTATTCCGAATATTGTTGTTCTGTTATATTAATCTAGTTAGACTGAAATAATACTGGAGAGATGCATAATATAATATTTAATCCTTTATAATATTTTAACCCAATAGCCAAGTTGCTGTAGCTTCATTTAACCATTCAAAAGATACCACACTATAACTTGATATATCCTTGCTTACTGCAAACAACTCTTGTGTTCTTTTTTGGTAAGGGAAAGGTCAAATTCATGTTTCATTCCTGTGTTAAGATGCAATGTCTTGACAAATCCTTTTCAGTATCGGGATTGCATTTCAACATGAAAGATATTCAATATGTAGAGAACATCAGTGTAGAAAACAGCACTCCTTTTGGTCAATTAACAGTCATTCACTTTTAATAAATCTGCTTCATATGCTAAGAGCAACTCAGTCAACAGCTTAAAAGAGATTTATAAACATTTCTGCTAAATTGCATGTTCCATTTGCAGTTAGAGATTTCAACACATGAAAAATATCAATGTTAGTCCATACAGCTGCATTACATGAATCTTTTAAAGTAATAATTTTTAGATTAGGCAATAAATTTTAAGCTCTTTTGAATAGCCTGTACTTGTCCCATGAGGAATCACTGCCAGCGAGTCACTGAACAGTAGCTGATCGATCCCATTAATGACTTAGCCACTCTATGTTTTGTGGACAAGTTGATTCGGTGTTTTCTTTTCATAGGATACAAATAATTGGACTTTCTGAAATTCACTTCTGTCCATTTGCAAGAGAGTACTGTGCATATCCAAATCAGATCTATTTTCATTTGTTCTGATCTAACAAAATGTTCATGGCTCAGTAGGCTCATAATTTTTATTTTAAATAGAAAAGTCATCAAAAGCTATTTAATTTGTAATGTCTTCTGTTACAGAGGGGGAGTAGCCAAACCCCTCTGATAATTAAACTAAAACACAAACCCTTATCTGTCACGATGGGAGTTGGGGTTCCCCTCTAATAATTACCCCCGAAATACCCACAGAAGCTGGTCTTTCCCCTCGTAATCTGTTAAAAGAGTGGTTAAAGGAAAGAAAATCTTTGATTTCCACTTTACAAGTAACAAGAAACAATTTATTCATTTAACCCAACAATGAACAAATTAACAGAATTACTAACAAACCGACAATTCCTCCTCATACTACTAACTACTTACTATAATTGTCTCTATAATTTCTTCAATGAGGACTTTGAGCTAAAATACCGCAGTACCTTTGATTAATTAGATAGGCTTTTTCTGAGAGCTGAATAGTGCTAACTCTGGCAGGTGGCAGACGGCTCTCTCCGATTTTCCAAAATCCCCCGTGTTATACACCCGTAATGACACAATCAAATTCTTATAATATGATTGGTTTCAGTTTGTCAACACCAGAGTTAAATTCAATCAGTTTTCTGTATCTAGGTGCTTGCTTTAAATTAATTGGCCAAATTCAAGCTTGTTGTCAAAACATCAAAACAGGTCTGAGGTTTCCACTTACAGCCAATGAGTACATGTTGCAATTTTAGAACTGTCTGTACAATTTACCAGCTGCTTACTGACACAATCTCTGGGTAAAAACTCTAAGCACAGACAAAGCACAAATCTTTTAAAGGGACCACACATTTTAGCTTACTGCCTTCCACTTCACAATTACTCTACCCAAAGATGCTGTAAAATCATCCAGTAATTGTCAAAGTTTTCTTTTGTGAGTATCAGGACTTTCTGAGCATTTTCTTTTATTACAGAAAATGCTCAATGGTATTCAGCAACCGAAACATTTGAGAATCAGTGCTTCCCAAAACTCAATTGTTCAAGCACCAAAATGGGGTTACAATGCTTTGACTACAAGACCAGACTGAGCTTGGGGGTTGGGAGGAAATCACTTGTTTATTTAATCAGAGACTTTAATGAAGAACACCTACTTGCTATCGGGCTCTGGACGAAAGCATTCAGGCCTCAAGGATAGGCTGGATAATTCACATCCCCCCATGAAAAGACTGCAATGAAATAAAGGGGCCATGTATCTGTAGATTCCTGCCTTGGGAAACTGTGACCTGAAAATTGTGACTGGCAGTCCCATTGAGGGTTTCTATCCATGGTTTGGGAAGCCCTGGAGTAAATACAGGATTACATATGTATGAGAGGGGACAGCATTTTCTTGGCTTATTAGCAACAGGCTGGGAACAAGTGTCAGGAGGGAAGTCGGAGATGATTAATCCAGAGACCCAGGTTCGAATCCTGCCACGGTAGATGGTGGAATTTGAATGCAATAAAAAATATCTGGAATTAAAAATCTAATGACCCCCATGAAACAATTGTCAATTGTTGGAAAAAGCCATCTGGTTCACTAATGTCCTTCAGGAAAGGAAACTGCTGTGTTTACCTGGTCTGGCATACGTGTAACTCCAGACCCACATTAGTGTGGTTGCTCCTCACTGCCCTCCAGGAAAATAAGGAAGAGCAATTAATCCTGGCCTACCCAGTGATGCCCACATCCCATGAATGAATAATAAAATAAAAATTCCTTTGCAGTAATGGCCACACCAGTATTCAAGATGGTACTGATGTGCCATGACTCGCTGTTTGTTTGAGCCTGCTTTCCTGCATAATCCTATGTACTCTTCAAGATGGTATCATCCTCATCGCTGATAATGGTGGAGATATTGAGGCCAATTCCCCCTTTGGAGTGGAGGCACCCTCTGCTTTCAGCCCCAGTGGCAAAATTTCAAGGTTGTTTGAAAATTCCAGCCCACAGAACTATGCTGACTGTGTTACACCTAGACTTGTCCTGTGACCCCACCCCCCAACCAGCCTCACTCATTTTCCTGTACTTCGTACATTCCAGTTTGAAAACATGCCATATCTCTAAAGCAGCTTTTCTACGTGCTTTCTGAATTTTAGAACAAAAGACATTTTTAATTGCATGTAGAAACTTGCCTGTTTTCCAATTGTAGCAAAATTGATGACACAGAAAAGGCCACTTAAAACTGCTCAATGTTCAAAGTTTGTACAAACAGGCATCTTTAATACTATAATGATTCCACAATATAAAGAAAGTTATTTCAATACACAAAGAAGTTTAATTTCTTGTTAAACTCAAAAAGAATGCATAAATAATCAGGTGGCCCATTAATGTCCTTTACGGAAGGTAGCTGTCTGGTCTATGTGTGACTCCAGACCCACAGCAATGTGCTTGACTCTTACCTGCCCTCTGGGTAATTAGTAAATGAGCAATAAGTGCTGGCCCACCCAGCTACACTGATGTCCTGTGAGTGACTTCTAATTTTTCAACAGTGCCCTCTAGTTCAGAGTCAGCCATAAGAGGAAATGTCCTTTCCGTGTTGAACTTGTCAGGATTGTACAGGCTCTTCAATCAAGTCATCTTTCACTCCAGTGGAAACAAGACAAACTTGTCCAACCTTTCCTCATAAGTCAACCACTCATTCCAGGTATCAATTAGTAAACTTCCTCTGAACTGCCTCTAACTTCTCTCATTTTCTTCAGGCAGAGGGGTGGCCATGGTTGTCCACATGGGCCCCAGTTATGCCGGTCTCTTCGTGGGGTACGTGGAACATTCCTTGTTCCAGTTCTATTCCGGCCCCCACTCACAATTCCTTCCCCGATATATTAATGATATCACCAGTGCTGCTTCCCTCTTTCATCTGGAATTGGAAAAGTTCTCTTCCTTCCCGTAACAGTGACAGGGTTCTCCTTGTCCTTATATACCATCCCACCAGTATCCACATCTAGAAGATCATCTGACACCATTTCCACAATCTCCAGTGAGATGCCACCACCAGATACATATTCCCCTCCACTCCCTGTGCAGGGACCGCTCCCTCCAGGACACCCTCGTTGACTCTTTCTTCACCTCCAACACGCCCCTGGCACCTTCCCCGCAACCAGCAAAGATGCAACACCTGCCCATTTACTTCCTCCCTCCCCACTATCCAAGGGCCCAAACATACCTTCCAGGTGAAGCAGCACTTCACCTGCACATCCCAGAATCTAGTCTACTGCATTTGCTGCTCACAATGTGGTCTCCTCTACATTGGGGAAATGAAGCGTAGATTGGGTTGCCGCGTCGCAGAATATCTACATTCTGCTCGCAAAAAAGACCCTGACCTACATGTTGCCTGCCACTTTAACACACCACCCTGTTCCCTAGCCAACATCTCTGTCTCAGGCTTGCTGCAGTGTTCCAGCGAAGCTCAATGCAAGCTGGAAGATCAACACCTCACTTTCCGCTTGGGGACCCTGCAGCCCTCCGGACTCAATATCAAATTCAATAATTTTAGGGCCTAAACTCTCCCTTGTCCTAGCCCCCAACCCCACACACCCAGCCTTGTTATCACATTTCCTGCCATTACACACTACCTATTGCTAGTCACTAACAGTCTCCATTAACAACTCCTAGCCAGATTGTTATCAGTTCTTTTATCTATCCAACAACTCTTCTCTCTCTTTCGGCTTTATCCGATTGTTCACTCCCTACGCAACCCCCTCCCTATTTTCTGCATATAAATTGATGTTTTCCCAGGTACCATCAGTTCTGAGGAAGAGTCACCAGACCTGAAACATTAACTCTGATTTTTTCTTCACAGGTGCTGCCTGACGTGCTGAGCTTTTCCAGCAACTTCTGTTTTTTTTTCTTCAACACATTTATCCTTCCTTAAATAAGGAAATAAAAGCTGCATGTAGTACTCAAGATGTAGTATCATCAATGCCCTGTGTAACTGAAGCATAACCTCCTGAACTTTTATGGCAGCATCTGTGGAGAGAGAAACAGACTTACTATTGAGTCTGCTATGACTTCTTAAGGCAGACCTGCTGAGTTTTTCCTGTATTCCCTGTGTTTGTCTCAGATTTCAAACATCCACAGTATTTTGCTTTTATCCTTAGTCTTATATTCTATTCCTTTTGTAATAAAGGATTAGGTCCAACTAAGCTTTTTAATTATGCACTCCATGTACAAGATAACTTTTTGTGATCCATCCTAGATCCCTCAGCACTTTGGATTTCTGCAATTGTTCTTCATTTATGTTACATTCTGCCAAAATGAATAATTTTACATTTTCTCCCCATTACACTCCCTCTATCACATTTTGCTCACCTACTTAATCTATCTATATCTGTCTGTATCATCTAGTGGAGAAATATCACCGAACAGGCAGATCACAAACATTTCTCTTTGCAGTTTACGTCCAAAAAAAACATGATTTACCTACAGATGATTAACCAAGTCAGCTCTGTTTCAAATTCTACAATGCTCCTGGTAAAAAAAAAAGAAACACAGCATCTGAAGTTTTATCATGGATATTTTTTGAAGAATTTTTTTGATACGCGCAGAATAGTGATGTGAAGCTGCAATAAGTTCCTTGTGTGCATGACAAACATATATCAAGATCTGACAGAACTTTTTCAAATGTGTAAGCTTGGCCACATGGCCTTCATGACAGTTGGAGCTGATTCCTCATCAAGACCACTGGTGCATACAGCTTTGAACTTTACTGAGTCCACGAACAAGAAGTAGGATTCTCTGCAGCCTACCAACACCAAACATCAAAGCTGTTGAGAGTAGGATTAAGCTCTGTTGAGATTTCCCATTCTTCACCCTGCTTTTCCAGCTATGTTTGTCACTTGTTTGCTTAATTGTAGTTCTGATGTAATTGCTCCACAAAGAACTGAATGGCGTGTACAACCATTATAGCTTGTTAACATCAAGATTAACGTCACTGGATTAATGAGTCATAAAGGGGGAAAGAGAAGGAAGAAACCTTCACTTTCATGACAACATTTCAAAAAGGAACAATGTTTTAAACTGGTTTTCATGAGGAAAGTCTTTCCATTGGGAACATCAGACCTTTCAACTAGGAGGCTACAGTCTACATTTCTAGCTGGAATTTCAGGATACCACAGACTATTTTCCCCTGATTTGTCAGGAGTATTTCTTGTGCAATGGACGGGGAGAAATGGGGACTAGAAGCAGATAACCTAAGTTAAATAATTATACAGAGAACATGTAATAATATATTTAAAAAATGCAGTTACTAATTTACCATTGGTCGGTTAAAAAGTGTTTACCTGCAACAATGTGTTTTACTCCTCCTTTGTCTACTAATGGTTATTGGAGATCACCAGTACAGTTTTGAACTATCCTTGCTCAAAATAAAGAATGTGCTACAGAAATTAGTCAAACTCATCACAGCTTCATTTTGTAGCCATGTCACTGAGTCCCCTGTGAAGTTAAAGTCCCCTTTACTCATCTGTTCCCCAGATGTGCTTCTTAACCAGTCTAGAAATTATCCAAGATAACCATGAGTGGGACAGTGAACCTTATAATTGAATGATTGTCAGGATATGCTATCCTGTAAATCCACCAACAGAATTCTAGTACAACTGAGTTTTCCACCCTTACCTACCTGTGGCTTGATAGAGGAGAAATAAAGAAGGAAAACCTGGTTTATCACTTCAATAGACAAATAGAAGACCTTGCAATTGCAAAATTGGTTCTTGTCAATAGGCTTGAAGGCCTGTTAAATCCTGCTGTACAGTGTTCGTTTCCATCAAAGTTGCAGTAATACCAACTTTGCATGTGTTAAAATTATTATTCCTTGTTAAAATGTGTTACAAATGCTTGATACAATTTGGTATAAAATACCTTATGCAGGTTCACAATTGCAATTAACCTCATGGTATCTTTAATTCATAAGCATTTTATTAATCTCTCTCTGCTTTATGTCATATGCATTGAGTCTCTGCGGCTTTGACTGTAGGATGAGAAGCAGTGACTGCAGACGGATATAGACAGATTAAGCAAATGGGCAAAAACTTGCAAGTTGGAATTTAACATGGTGAAATATGAAGTTATGCACTTTAGCAGGAACAAGTGGGAGCTGAATATTATTTAAATGGAGAATGACTGCAGAAACCTTTGCAACAGAGGGATTTTGGAGTATTCACCCATGAAGCACAAAAAGCGAACATTCAAGTTCAGTGGGTAACAAAGAATGCAAATGGAATGTTGGCTTTTCTTTCAAAGAAAATAGAATATAAAAGTAGGGAGGTTTAGCTAAAACTATACAAGTCACTAGTTAGACCAAAACTGGAATACAGTGGACAGTTTTAGGCCCCTTATCTAAAGAGAGATATACCGGCATTAAAAGCAGTCCAGGGAAGGTTCACTGGGACTATCTTTTGAGGAGAGGTGAGAAATTTGGGCCTGTACTCATTTGAATATCAATGAATGGCAGGCGACCTTATTAAAACATATAAGATTATTAGGGGATTTCACAGGGGAGATATGGAAAGGTTGTTTCCCCTTGTGGGAGAGTCTAGCATCAGAGCTCATAATCTCAGAATAAGAGGTCTCATATTTAAGACAGACGAGGAGGAATTTCATGTCCGAGGGTATGAATCTGTGGAATTCGTTACTGCAGCTGGCTGTCAAGGCTGGTCATCAAGTATATTCATCAAGTATATGGGATAGACAAAATTTTGAAATGTTAAGGGAATCGAGGGTTATGGGGAAAAGGCAGGAGAGTGAAGTTGATGATTATTAGATCAGCCATGATCTCAATAGTACAGCAGACTCAGTGCTCTGAATAGCTTACTTCTGTTCTCATGAATTAAGGTCTTATAATATGAAAGCTTAAAGAAAGAATCAAGATGAAGATCAACACAGTAAAACAAGCCAGAAGAGGGAGGGGAAAAAAAAGGAAAGCACATAACCTCTGCTTCCATTTTGTGCTATGATCTAAAGCTGTTGAACTCAATGTTCAATCCAGAAGAGTATCAAGTCAAAAGATAAGATGCCATTCATTGAGCTTCACTGGAACACTGTGGCAGGCCTTGGGTAGAAAGGACAGCAGGGGAGCAAAAGAAGAGAATTAAAATGACAAGCAACTGGAATTCAAGAATCCTGCTTACGGATAGAATGAATGCATTCTGAAAAGCGGTCACCCAATCTATGTTTAGTCGCCATAATGTTGTGGGCACCACATTGTGAACAGTGAATACGGTGCACTAAATTGAAACAAGTACAAGAGACTGCAGATTCACTTGGAAGGAGTGTTTGGGGCCTTGGTCAGTGAGAAAGAAGGAAGTGAAAGTGCAGGTGTTGCATCTCCTACACTTACACTAAGGTGCCTCCTGCATCCTTTTCTGATTTAGAGACTCATGCCTCTGTATTTCTCTTCTGTTCTGAGAGGTCATCGGTTTAAAAAGAAAAAAATCCTTTGTTTCTCTCCACTGATGTTGTGTTACCTGCTAAGATCTTCCAGCCATTTTTTTTAACGTGACCAAAGCAGTCTAATTCTTTTATTATGAATCATATAGCTTATATCCACAACTTTACAACCTTTCCAACAGCCATGTTTTCTCATTGCATGTTTCTATTCACCAGTTCTGGATCATGTTCAACTGATTTCACACCCACATTTTTAAAAAAAAAAAATTCTTCTCACTGGCTACATTGTGAGGTAGATATCTTAAATTTTTTCTCTTGCAAATCATAATCTTCAGGGTTTAAGTGAAGCTTTAGAAAGTAGAGATTTAATTACTTTTCCTTCATTCCCAGTCTCTTGCTATTTCCCAAACTGCCTGCTTGCAGTTTGGCCTCCGTCCAATGTAGCGAATAGGATGCAGGCCTATTACCAGGCCATCTCCACTGTTGCCATACACTATAGAGTATGTGAGAAAACAAATTATTCAAAACTGCTTCCCTCTGTGAAAAAGTATGCTACCTCTGTTTGATATTTCCTGCGGCAACAAAATTGAAATTAGGAACACGATATACTGTGGTCTTTTACCTCCAAGATTATTGTTTTTCCACAGTTTATGACACTGTTGCAACCAATTTTTACTGGAGTTCAGCATATTTGAATACTTTTGCAGCACTTGTTTATTGAAAAATTGATCAAGGAAAGTTCTGTTACAACAGTATTCCTCTTCAAACCTATGGCTACAACAATTTTAAAATTGAGAAAGCAGGATTTATAAACTTCCCCTACATTTGAACATACTTAGCCTACCTGATTTTTGGCATCTGATTTCAGATTGCTTTGTTTCATTAAATGAAATATTTTCTAAATATTTCACTGTTTTTGTTCCAAAAAGCAAAATTAATAAGTTTGATTTGACGCTATTTCATTGGGTTTTCAAACATTCTGGATACTGTGGGCACAAAAGTTTACGACACACAATCTGGGAAACACAGAAGATACATATGGGAGTTGCACAGAAAATTGAAGTGGAGAATGTATATATGTAATGATTGGGAATTATTTCTGGCGTTTTATCAGCATTTTCATCATATACAAATTTCACTGTGGCTTGGGATTTATCAGGTTAAATTCAAAAACCAGAACTATAAACTTCAATACTCGGATTCATTACATGAATATATCTAATATAAAAGAACATTCTCAAAACTGTTTTATTCTCTGGAACTAGATAAAATTTGATCCTTTTTGAGAGTGATGATATCTTTGGAAAATAGTTTTCAAATTAACATTTACTTTGAAGATTTATATACTATAGCATAGCCATAAAATATAATGAAGTTGACTTCTCTACAAACCACTTCAATACGTATTTTAAGCATAGATTTTTGGGATAGTATGCTCCTGTCGTTACCATTGGCATTTTTTGCTGATTCATGAAGTTTCAATCTGATTTGTTTTATAAATAATAAAATACAATTTGAGACAAACAGGTAGCTCTTTACAATTAAAACATACATTTAATATGCCTATACAATAAAACTGATTGTCATCATAATACTAAATGTTGACATTGGTTAGATAAGGATTTGTGGAATCGAAACAAAATCAATAAAACTAGATGTTTCTATTCCTCTGAAAATAATTTATTTACGAGTTCATCAGTTAAAAGTTGACATTTGGCAGTCAGCTGTTAGAATAAAGATTTCAAACCACTTTGAACATAGAATCATCATAGTTTACAATCATTGTTTCTGCTTGCGGAAGGCAAGTAGGGTGCTGTTGTACAGCTGAGCTATTGCTAAAGTTAGGAAAATAAAAGCTTGGCATCTATCACATACTTGACACCTAATGGGCAAAGAAGCTCTAAATATTCCTATTCCCTGTGGGCTCAGTCAGTCTAGACAAGCTGATTTCTCACAGTTTTTAAAATGCATTACAACACTCTCCATTGTGATCACCTCATTCTTCTAACTCATACAACATCCAGCAAAACTGGTTTCCAACATTTCCAAAACAATTTACTAAATAAAATATTTTCATAAAATTATGTGTGGTAAGCTTTACAAACTTAATATAATCATACAATAAAATGCATAAAATCAATTCAAAATAAATAAAGATATAAAGGTACAAGACATGATTTTGACCCTTTGTACAAAGACGAAAATTACACCAAGTATCTACCGAGCACCATATCTAACATTAAAGTAGAACTCATTCAAAATTAGTCTTTTCTTTTGCAAAGCCTTTTGCCAGATGCTCTGAATAGGGTAGAGTTGTAGCTGAAGAAATTGAAAATTTGCTTTTTATTGCCCAAATGAAAAAAAGTGACTGATACTCATGTAGCACATAATCAACCCTGAGAAATGTATTTCCAAGTTATCCAACTTCTGTATTAGTGATTTATTGCACAACAAAATCATATAGATGGCAACCAGTCAATCTGGGTTTGGCTAAATGCATATAATACAGAACACAGACACAGGTCATTCAAGGTTTATACTCCACACAAGTCTACTTCGACTTCACAGTTATTTCTTTCCACCCTATGGTGGTATCCCTCTACTCCATTTTCATGTACGCATCGAGCTTCCCTTTAGTGCATCAATCCTACCCGTTTCAACCACTCTCTGCAGCAACAATTTCCACACTCTTGCTATGCTACCTATGTGAATTTCAAAGGACGAATTCTTTAAATCTGTTAGTAGTTATTATAATATTTATGTCAGGCTGTCCACAAACGGAGATGGTTTCACTCCTCTATCTTACTGTTGGTGCACATAGACGAGTATAAGTACTATTTTTCATAGAATATGAAAACTAACAGCAAGGGTATTCATAAAAATACCAAAAAGTAAAAGATTAGTAGCAAGGAATGCAGGCCTATTAAAACATGCTTAACATGTGAATACTCTACACTAGGCACTAATGGCACAAAGCTTAAAATTAAGACCAGGAAGTGTTTACATTTAATAGAAAAAAACCAATCAAGAAAATAATGGAACAAAAGACTGGGCCTGAGAATTTTCACTCTTGGGAAATAAAAGGAAAAATGAAGGGATGGGTAATTCTAGGTCAACTTTCCAACATTTCTTGATTAAAGAACTTGGCTTGTAGATTTTTAAAAAAAAATCACACCATTATTTAAGGAAAGAAGGTTGCAGAACAAAGGAAACCACAGATCTGTCAGTTTAATGTCAGTTGTGGAAAATCTGTCTCTCATCAGGGAAAGAGGCACTGAGCTTTATGACAAATATGAACTAAGGAAGACAGCATGGAATTGTGAAACTGGGGCTAAAGGTTATCCAAAAGAATAGCACAATTATATCACCATGTTTGCCCTTTTCCTTCTGGTTTGTGCTTCTAGCCATCAAACACCCGTAATTCTTTCCAGTGATCATTTTACTGTAAGATACTTTGTAACATCTAAAACTTTGGTCAACGCTAATTGATCCTTAAATGTAGGAGCAGAAGTAGGCCATTTGGTCCATCATTCTTCTCTATTATTCAATGAAATCATGGCTAATCTGATCATTTTCAACCCCACCTTCCTGCCTTTCCTCATAAACCTCGACTCCATGACCGATGCAAAATCTGTCCATTAAAGACAGTGCCTCCAACAATGCAACATTTCATCACACTGTGCTGTGGGCATCATTCTGGATTTTGCATTTAATTCTCTGGAAGACGATGGAACTGCGCTCATTTTGTAATTTCCTCTTGAATTGCTTCGAACTCTTCTGGGGCTAAGTGTCATTATACAGGAATGGCTCAAATTGTGCTTTATGTAAGATACCTAAAGTATTGGTTGACATTGTCCCCTATCATCTACCTTTGTTTGATGCTAAAAGGCCTGTTTCAGACTTTTTAAGAGTTAAAGAGTTGTACCGCATGGAAACAGACTCTTTGGTCCAACTCGTCCATGCCGACCAGATATCCTAGATAAATCTAGTCCCATTTGCCAGCATTCAGCCTAAATCTCTCTAAACCCTTCTTATTCATATACCCATCCAGATGCCTTTTAAATGTTGTTATTGTACCAGCCTCCCCCATTTCCTCTGGCAGTTCGATCCATACAAACACCACCCTCTATGTGAAAAAGTTTACCCTTAGGTCCCTTTTAAATCTTTCTCCTCTCACCTTAAACCAATGCCATCAAGTTTTGGACTCCCCCAACCTGGGGTAAAGACCTTGGCTATTCACCCAATCCATGCCCCTCTTGATATTATGAACCTCTGAGGTCACCCCTCAGCCTCTAATGCTCCAGGGAAAATAGCCCCAGCCTATTCAGTCTCTCTCTATAGCTCAAACACTTCAACCATGGCAACATCATCGTAAATCTTTTCTGAACCCTTTCAAGTTTCACAATATCTTTCCTATAGCGGGGAGACTAGATTTGCTCGCAGTACTCCAAAAGTGGCCTAACCAATGTCCTGTACAGCCACAATATGACCTCCCAGCTCCTATATTCAATGCACTTACCAATAAAGGCAAGCATAACAAATGCCTTCCTCACTGTCAAGGAACTTTGAACCTGCACTCCAAAGTCTTTTTGTTCAGCAAAACTCACCAGGAACTTACCATTAAGTGTATAAGTCCTGCCCTGATTTGCCTTTCCAGATTGCAGCGTCTCACATTTATCTAAATTAAACTCCATCTGCCAGTCCTCGGCCCACTAGCCCATCTGATCAAGATCCTGTTGGACACTGAGGTTACCTTCTTTTCTTTCGACGACACCTTCAAGTCTGATGTCATCTACAAACCTACTAACCATACCTCCTAAGTTCACATCCAAAACGCCTTACTGAAATTCATATAGATCACATCTACCACCCTGCCCTCATCAATCTTCTTCACTACTTCTTCAAAAAAACTCAATCAAGTCAGTGAGACATCATTTTCCATGCACAAAGCCATGCTGACTATCCCTAATCAGTCCTTGTCTTTCCAAATATATGTAAATCCAGTCCCTCAAGATTACCTCCATCAACTTGCCCACCACTGATGCCAGGCTCATGGGTCTATAGTTCCCTGGATTTTCCTTAGCACCTTTCTTAAATAATGGCACCACATTAGCCAACCTCCAGTCTTCCAGTACCTCACCTGTGGCTATCAATGATACAAATATCTCATCAAGGGGCTCAGTAATCACTTCCCTAGTTTCCCAGAGTTCTAGGATACACCTGATCGGGTCTGGAGATTTATCCGCCTTTGTGTTTTAAGATGTCCTGCACCACCTCCTCTGTCATTTGTACATATTTCAAGATATCAACATTTATTTCCCCACCATTCTCTACTGATGCAAAATACTCATTTAGTATCTCCCGCATCTCCTGCGGTTCCACACATAGGCAGCCTTGCTGATCTTTAATGGGCCTTATTCTCTCCCTAGTTACCCTTTTGTCCTTAATGTATTTGTAGAATGCCTTTGGATACTCCTTAACCCTATTTGCCAAAGCTATCTCTGTTCCCCTTTTTACCTTCCTGATTTCCCTCTTAAGTATACTCCTATTGATGTTATACTCTTCTTGGGATTCACTCAATCTCTGCTGTCTGTACCTGACATTTTGATGCCTGGCCTTCTCTCTACACCTTCACCTCACGTCCCTGTCCAAGTTGTAAAATAATGAACATTGTTCCCAACAGACATGTTGCTCAATATTTAATTGATACATAAGTAATGTACTCCAATAGATTCTGCCATACTTTCAGATTTATATTAGCATAATTTAATCACTTTCTTATTCACATAGATTTCAACTGAAATCACATTTGTCTTTGCAGAAAATATTTTACGTACATTTAAAGATGTTAAGCTGGTCCATTTCATTTAACAGAAATAAATCACTAGCAGCAATGACTGCTTCAACGGAAAGAAGTTGTGGTGCACTGACTAAACAAAATGGTACATACGACTTCAATTTAATGGGTGTTGACATATGGAACAAAGTACAATTCCTGGACATTGGAAAATTAATTTGGTAATATTTTCCATAGGACATGTAATACAAATAAACATCTATGCCCAAATAATAATACTTACATTTTGCATCGACTTCTCAAAACAAAATTGACTTGTGAAGTATTAGTTTGATAACTGTATGACCCTTACTTTCAAGCTTTGGATTGCGACCGTGGCATGGGGTCGAAAGTAGGTTCTAACCTGATGGTACATCATAATCATCTGATAGTGATTTTGCCTTGATTGGCCAATTAGTGGTCAGAGATTATACTTGCTGTCGTTATTCCTTGTAGCTGGAGGGCTAACAGGGTCAAACTGCCTGTTGCAACAAAGGGAGAGAAATGATACCTCCATCTTGAGGTGCCCTCTCAGCAACTGATTAAAAAAAAAGCCACAACAGCTGGACACCATAATAGAGGGGAAATCCCTCCACGGGTTGGTCTGACTGTAGTTGTGGCCAGATGGATTGGGAGAGAGAATGGGATGGGGATGCAAAGTTTTCCTGATGGAGTAGATCCCCAATCTGACAGTGGGTGGCTGCTTCAAGGTGAATGTCATGCTGTTGACGTTGCTGGGAACCTGAAGGATAATTGGAAAATTCCAGCTGCATGCTGATAACTACCTTAAACAGTTAACTTAAAGGCCAACTAATTTCCTCCTTAGAGAAAAGTGGTTATTCCAACCCTGATGTTTCCTCTGTGAAAATGGCTTAAGGCAGGATGATACCAACAAACCAACAGAAGGAAAGAAATTCTGTGTCCTCCTAGTTCAGTTCCTGCTGCTATATTGGGGAAAAAAAATCTGCTCATAAAAATTTTTATTTGAAACAATTTTCTCATGTTTCCTGTAGATATATAAGCTTTGTGTCCCTGTTCCCCACCCTCTGATAGGCTGATAGTCAGCTTTCTTTAACATGGCCCACCCGCAGTGTAATGTTTTCTTTGGCTGGTCTAAGGTTCAACCTTTATATCCACCCAGCTTGTAAGGGTAATTAGACTGGTTGCTATACAATGTGTTGAGTTATTCTGGTACAATGCCAAATACTGGAGAGATGTGTGGAATTGTAAAAACTGAAAACGTCAGCTTTTAGCTCACTGTGCTCAGACACACCTAGTTGGAACTCCTCAACATTTATGGGATAGTGACTTCATGAAAAATGTGGCAAGTGCACTTTTGTTTGGGAGTTAGGAACACCAGTAGTGTTGCATCATGTATGTCACCATAACACATTCATAAACTGCCAAAATTATGCATTTCTGATAGGAATTAAGTCAATTGGCTTTGTGTAATTTCATGAAAACTGAGACAACATTATGAAACAACATAAAGAGAGACCTAAGCTGATGTAATCTCCAATTTAATTTCACTGCTTTCATCTTTGTTAATTTTCTTTAAGTTTTATTTTCAATATTTACTTAGTTTTATTTAAAAGTTATATTATAGTCCACCTCCATTGCCATCTGTGCAGAGGCATGACATGTTATAATAACACCCTTATTCAAAAAGGGAGGGAGACAAAAAAAGGTAGCTATAAGCCAGTTACCTCAACACTTGTCATTGGGAAAATATTAGCATCTATTATAAGCAAAGCATTCAGAAATACATAACATAACCAAACAGAATCAGTATGGTTTTAGAAAGGGGAATTTATGACTCACATATTTGAATTCTTTGAGAAGGTAACAAGTAGGTTAGAAAAGGTATTACACATAAGTCTACTAATGAAGATAAGAGCTCCTGGTGTTGGGTTGGATACCAGTATGGATAGAGGATTGGCTAGCTAATAGCCGACAGAGTTGGGATAAAGGGGGCATTTTCAGCATGGTAACCTGTAATTACTGACTTCAGAGTTTTTGTGGTGTAGTGATAGTGTCCTTACCTCAGGCCAGAAGATCTAGGTTCACCATTTGCTCTGGAGGTGTGTAATACCATGTCTGAACAGATTGATTAAAAATAACAATTAATAACTTGGATGAGGGAACAGAATGTACTATCACCAATTTTGCAGCTTATACAAAAATAGATGGGAAAGTTAGTGGTGATGATGACACAAAGAGTCTGTAGAAGGGTATTGGTAAGATAAGTGAGTGAGCACAGGCTTGGCAGATGGAACATATGTGGGAAATATGAAGTCTGCACTTTGGCAAGAAGAGCAGATGAGATGAATACTATTTAAATTGAGAAAGAATACAAAAAGCAGCAGCAGAAAGGGATTTGGGGGTTCTTATACATGCATCACAAAAAGTTAGCACACAAGTTGAGCAGGTAATTGGACAGGCAAATGGAATCATAGAATCATACTGAACAGAAGAGGTGCTTTGGCCCATTGAGTCGATGTTGCCAAAAATATACTAATACTTAAACTAGTCACACTTTTCCACACTAGACCCATAGACTTGAACTTTAGGACACTTCAAGTGATCATCCAAATACTTTTTACAGGTTGTGAGGTTCACCGCCTCAACTACACAGTGCTTTCTTAATTCACACCGTCCACTGGATGAAAATATTTCCCAAATTCTCTCTAAACCTACTACCTTTCACCATAAAATTACACCCTCTTATTATTGATCCTTCAACTAAGGGGAACAGCAGCTCTCTATCCACCCTGTCCATGCCCCTTATAATCTTATACATATCTATCAAGCTCCCCACTCAATCTTCACTGCTCGAAAGAAAACAACCCAGGGTTACCTAGCCTCTTTTTATTGCTGAAAGTACTTCATCCCAGGCAACATCCTGGTGAATTTCCTTTGCAGTCCCTCTAGTGCAATTGTATCCTTTTCTATGGTGTGGTGATACACACTACTCCAGCTGTGGCCTATGAAGGGTCTAGGCCCGAAACGTCAGCCTTTCTGCTCCTATGATGCTGCTTGGCCTGCTGTGTTCATCCAGCTCTGCACCTTGTTGTCTCGGATTCTCCAGCATCTGCAGTTCCTACTATCTCTAACCAAAGTTCTGTACAGTTTCAACATGATCTCCCTGCTTTTATAATCTATGCCATAACTGATAAAGGCAAGTGTCCCGTATGGCTTAACCACCCTACTAACCTATCTTGCCACCTTTGTGGGTCTGTGGACAAACACCTCAAGATCCATCCGTTCCTCTGAGCTTCCCAGTGTCTTGTCATTCATTGAATACTCTCTTTGCTTGCTCCTTCTTCCAAAGTGCATTATCTTGATTTGTAGTTCACTGCTGCTAACCTCTACTGCAGCACGAGAAACTTATGGAGCTGCATCTCGGTCTCTTCCTGAGGAACAAGGCAGGGGCAGAGGTGGGGGTTGGGGGCTGGGAGTGGGGGCAGTACCAGAAACAACACCAGCAGCAACAGCAACAGCAACACCAACAGGAGAAGCAGTCGTCTTCTTCTCAGTCATCTGTCATTCCATATGGCACGAGATGGAAACAGAGCTCCAACATCCCTTACAAAAGGCATACAAGCAGCAGTTCAACTTTCTCAACACAGCTGAACAACAGTGCATCAAAAGGCTCAGATTTCCACAGCAGGTTGCTGCTGACATCGGTAGTGTCCGGGAGCCAGGCTTCTACCCAACACAAAGGTCACCACAACCTTGAAATTATTGAACTCCAGCTCCTTCCAGGAGTTTGCTGTTCATAAATGCATCTCTGACATGTTTGCCAGGCCACCAATCATATTGAGTCTGCAACAAAATCGGCCAGTGAGAATGACATGGGTGTTGCAGTTGCTGCAGTGACTAGATTCCTACATATTCAAAGATTTTGAGACTCCACACATGGAAATCAAAGAGTCTTAGGAGAGGAATACCATTCTGTAGTTGTCACCTTCTATGTGACAACGAAGAATTGCTTTTTTCCCAATCTATTCAATTGGCAAGTCTGAGTGCGAATGCCATTGGTCACAACAAACATGCACTTGGCGACCTACCATGTCTAATTCTTAAGGAAGTTGGCCATTCTTTCCATGCAGGTGGACAGAAGGGCAAATGTCTCATTGCAGCATCTCTGGAAATGCAGTATAAAGTGTGAAATGTACTTCTGTACCAGGTAGCTGAGAGACTTGGCAGTCTCCATAGCAATGACCATGCACTCACCACCCTGATCTCCAGGATCTCCTTCTCTGCAGCAGTCAGAGTCCTCATTACCGGAGGGCCCACCTGCTACTTTTCTGGCTTGCCCTGGAATTTTGTATTCTATTTCTTTTCTTTGCAGGAGGAGAGAGTTATGAATGAAAGAAATGGAACATGTGATTAGGTGAAAACACTTGTGGAGGGTAACTGTGAGACATTTTATTGGCATCTCATACTCATGAGAGTGCATGACAGTGTTGGCTTTTCATATGGGAATGTAAGATTGTACTTAGAAAGAGAAGAGGAATAAAGCTGCAAACTGTGTTAACGCGAGGAATGCTTTGCAGGGGGATGTGGTGGAATTCCAAGCATGGGGGTTGGGACCTTCCCTGACCTCATGAGGTCATTGAACCTCTTGTGGCGCTGAATCTAGCTGAGAGGGATACGCTCCTGTTGCTCACTTTGTTACTTCCAGCCATGTCTGCTTGTCATGCTGGCCTCTTCCTTCTGTCCACAGGAAACAATGCTTCTCTGCAGGCCCTTACACCTCACAGCATGACCTTCCAATGAAGGGTCAGAGAACGGCAGGAGGTTTCCCCTATGTCGCATTTCAATTCCTGTGGCTGATGAATCCTCAAGAAATAATCTGCAACAGAGCTATTTTGATCCCTGCTGGAATTCCATTTAATAAAAATCCTTTTATTGATAGGTTCCAGTCATCATCATGTCCACAATCTGAGATTGGCCAGGAAACCTGGAAATTGGCACTAATGCACAATAAAGCCTGCTTCAGTAGCACTGCCTCACCTAAGTCCCTCAACCTTGGCTGCAATCAGATTAGTCTGTCTTAAATTCTATTCTGGGGTTTATGATATCCAAACCAACTGACAATGTTCCTTTTCACTTTATGGATTGGAATTGGTGTTTTGACATATTTCAATACTTTGATACAATTGCCATTTTCAAAGATTTTTGAAAAGTAGATTAAGTGCCTTCATTACTATGTTCAGTATTGTAGCATTCTTACCATCTCAAATTAGTGACTGTTCATTCTCAAATACAAGATGACATCCTTTGTCCTGAAGCATTACAGCCCTTTTTTTGACCATCTCATTTGCACTAATTTTACCAATGCTTGCACTGCGGATAGTCATCCTTTGACTGCTCAAATTAGAAAATCATGGGTGCACTCCACGAAAGTGGATTCCTGATAACTGCTCAAGGCATACAAGGCGGCCAATTGGGAGCACAATTACAAAAAGCTAGTTGACATGCAATCTTTTTCATATGCCCACTTAGCTATCCTAACCTCCATAATACTTATCTGAGGTTATTACGTATCATAGTTTTCTATTGCATTCTGCTTTTTTTTTTGTTTACCATGTTTTAGCTCGCTCTTCTCCATTATCTGTGGCACGAGTTTTGATGAAAATCCTTGATTCTAATCAAACTGCATTTATGTTGCACTTTTCTATCATAAAGAAAGTAAAGCATACCAAAATCTTGATGTAAAGTATTTTCTTACAACTAAAATATACATCTTCAAAAGATCTCGCCGTTTAATTGCAATGAGTCAAAATCAGATAACCTAAAACTCCAGTTGTATCAAAATTGTCAGCTATTCCTGCCACCAGAATAGGAAATCCAGTAGAGAATGCCTGTGATAAGTTAAAGCCCTGGACTGATAACTCAGGATGAGCCAAACTTTAGCCATTCTTTCATTTGACCATGTCAACCAACCAGAGTAGTGTTATGCCACTCTCCAACACAATACTACAGGCAAGCTACCATATAAATAGAAATCTCTTGCTGAAACCCTGAAAACATGGTTGAGGAGGTCAATGACCCTTAAGATATTGATGTTTGCCCTCAATCCGTCTGTTTCCTTAGGAGGAGTCACAAAGTTTATGGAGATGGTCCAGAGTTTGCATACAGCATGAAAACACAGAAAAGATGTTTGCCTACATAGGTAATATGGGACTGTATTGCACTTGTCTGAAAACTGCAAGCTGATCAGAAAAAAGATCATGGAGGTTTTCCAGAGCTAAATCCCAACAGTTTTAAATATTTTTACTGTAGCAGGTCAAGCTATTGTGAGATGTGAGCAAATTGAGAAATAAAGACTTTATTCTCACACTTACTATCATTGTAATTGCATCAATTGCTTTGCAATGGAGTGTGTTTACAGGTAAAAATTAGGTTGACCCTCCTCTGCTGCCTCAAAGCTCTACTTAACGTAAATTGGTGATGGGATGGGGCCCTGTGATTTGACTTAATGCAGTTTTGCTATAATCAAATTATGAATACAAGAATGTAATTGTAGGGTAATTCGAACAAGAATAACAATTTTACTACCCCTGATTCTGTATCAGTAATATGCAAGCAATTTGGCTTGGTATTTCATTTTGTTCCTCAGTTTTTAAAGTTGCTTTTTCCTCACAGCATTTAGCTGGCCAGGGGACCTTGCCAGTTCTCTACAGCTGTTTGCTTATTTAGATTTCTTGCATACTGTCCCACCATCTCAAACTTTGGTCATTTTCTGGCCTTTTTCCCACAGAGATCCACTTAATCACCTTCGCTCATATGGCAGACATACAGTCACACGATCTTAGCAGATCAAGAAGAGTATGTTGCCATCTGTTATCACCATGTGACATTATTACACTGTGTGTTACTTGCCAGACAAAATGCATAGGAAAACTAAGATTCTATGCAAGTTTTTCTTCAGAAAAAAATCTGATGAAATACTGTCCCAGTTATTTTTTAGTAATGACTAAAGCAGGAGTTTTGTTCATATTAACCGGTCATGCACATCAATTAATTTTTAATCTACCAACCTCAGCTTAAGAGATTTCTGGTGGTGATAGGAGTTGTTTTCAATTTGTAATTTATGTGTAAGACAGACAACCTATCAATTCATCATAATACCTAAATAAATGTCAATTTTCTCCTTTTCAAATTTAAGTATTTTTTGTGGGATTTTTAAGACATTCCTTTTTTTCTGGACTTCACATAGGACAATAGCTTATTTCCCTCGATATTTTACTTTCAAGCTTACTCTGCCAGGTCACTACAAATTGGAGGAATTACAAACAATTAGCCATATCAATAAGAAAAACTAAATCTTATTGTAAAATATCTTTTTACTTAAAGATTGTTAATTTTGTTTAATTTATCCTGTTTCAGCATCTAGTTGTTGGAAGAGTTAAGTATTATAAGAACATAGGCCTGGTAAGGGCAGGATAAGGTCACTGCGCCTGAACAAACCCATCAATTTTTAGAGATCAATACCAGCTGTTTGACTTTTCAAAGTATCCCTCAAGTTATTCTCTCACCAGAAATACATCCAAATATCTCATGAACCTTTCATATGGCTCACTTCAATGATCTCACCAACTTGTTCTACAAATCTATTTGGTTTTCAATGCAAGGTTATGTATTACTTCCTTTCCGTTTTTACTCCTAACTTACACTGAAGATGTTACAGGCAGACAAGTAGGGTGGATCAGAATTGAGACAGATTCCCTCCATTCTGTTCCTCTTTTGGGAGATTATTCTCAAGATTCCCAAAGGCCAGCAACCTTTCACCTCCCCCTGATTACTCCCAGACATGGGTTCTCTCGAGACCAACATTAAATATATTTTCTTCCATGAGTCACTGACCCCTAGACCACTACAAAGTGGATTAGTGGAGACTGATACCACTCCTTTCACTCTTCTGACTGTCATTTCTGTTTTGAGAACTCTCTTTAAATTTATAATTCAGGCATTGCAAGGCAGCATCATGGTCTTTCACACAGCTTGGATTAAGACAACTGGTATAATTCTCTTCACCAAACATTGCAGTGGAGCTTTTGACATTGCTTTGAAAAGGTTGTGGAGTGCGAGTAACGTCCACAAGTTACAACTGTAGCCAGTGCATGTTGAATCTTGTAAGTTCTAATCTCAGGCATCTACACCATCTTTATACTTTAAACTCAAGTAATCTTTCTGTTGGCTTTTTTTCCCCATTTTTCACCATTAAGAAGAGCTGCCTATGCATTCAACTTTTTCAGAGAAAGAGACATTGTACTGGCATCCAGCAGCTGGATAAGCCAACTTTTCTTGTGCATGACTAAGAAAATGCAGAGCTTTACCTTTTCTCATTTAATTGTGTTTGGTGGAGGCTGTATAATCAGAGTTGGCCATTATTAAAGAAATAGCAGATATAGTCATGCAACCATGATTTCTACGTAATTTCACTTAACTGCAAAATTGTAAATGTCGGAATGTGACACTAAGTACTTGTAAGGTGCCTTTCACACCAAATAAGTACTTTCAATCAACAAAAAACATTCTTATAAAAAATATTTTTAACTATATCAATGAAAAGGATATAAATTTATTGGGGTCAAGGATAAACATTGATGATATGCACTATGCGCTCAAGAGAAATTGCTTTCCCTTAGTTAACTTGATGTTGTTTACCCTCCATCACCAGAAATATCTGTAAATTGCAAACTTCTAGCCTGACAGCTATAAGCTGTTATTATAATTATTTAAAATCACAAAGAGACATATTCTTTCTTTCAGAAGTCTGCCAGTGACAGCAAGAGTAATTAACTGAATGAAACTTCTGATATTACTCAGTGGGTAAATCAGCGTTTTTGCAATAGTACAATACTGCTGCCATTATTTTGCAGGTCCAAACTTCTCTCTGTATTTATCAAGTATACGTGAACCTAGATAATGACTCTTGAGATTAAAGTTGCTTTTACTTAAAAAGTGAAGACTTAGTTACTCTTTGACCACTAATCTGCTTAAGGCAATAAGTAGTTGAGCTACAAAAACAAAGTTGCTAGAAAAGCTCAGCAGGTCTGGCAGCATCTGTGGAGGAGAAAACAGAGTTAACGTTTCGGGTCCGGTGACCCTTCCTCAGAACTCAACGCTGGGAAAACGTCAGTTTATATGCAGAAAATAGGGAGGTTGGTGGGGTAGGGAGTAAACGATAGGATAGAGCCCAAAGAGAGAGAAAGACAGTTGGACAGACAAAGGAGTTGCTAACGATCAGGCTGGGAGGGTGAGTAGTTATTAATGGGGACTGTTAGTGACTAACAACAAGGGGTGTGTAATGGCAGGCTATGTGGTAACAAGGCCTGGTGTGTGGGGTGGGGGGCTGGGACATGGGATAGTTTAGCCCCTAAAATTATTGAACTCAATATGGAGTCGGGAGGGCTGCAGGGTCCCCAAGCGGAAAATGAGGTGTTGTTCTTCCAGCTTGCGTTGGGCTTCACTGGAACACTGTAGCAAGTCGGAGACAGAGATGTTGGCAAGGTGGTGCATTGAAGTGGTAGGCAACAGGTAGTTCAGGGTCTTTTCTGCGAGCAGAACGTAGATGTTCTGTGAAGCGGTGGCCAAGTCTACGCTTTGTTTCTCCAATGTAGAGGAAACCACATTGTGAGCAGCGAATGCAGTAGACTAGATTCTTGGAAGTGCAGGTGAAGTGTTGCTTCACCTGAAAGGTATGTTTGGGCCCTTGGATAATACGCAGGTGTTGCACCTTCGCCAGTTACAGGGGAAGGTGCCGCAGGGCTGTGGAGAGGTGTTGGGGGTGAAGGAAGTGTGGACCAGGGTGTCCCGGAGGGAATGGTCCCTTCAGAAGGCGGACATAGGAGGGGAGGGGAATAGGTGCCTGGTGGTGGCATCTTGCTGGAGGTGGCGGAAATGGCATCTGATGATCTTCTGGATGTGAATGCTGGTGGGATGGTAGGTGAGGATAAGGGGAACCCTATCGCTGTTGCGAGAGGGAAGAGAAGGAGTGAGGGCAGAAGTGCAGGAGATGGGTCAGACCCGATTGAGGGCCCTGTCGACAACGGAGCTGGGGAATCCTCGGTTGAGGAAGAAGGTGGACATTTCGGAGGCTCCCTTGTCGAAGTTGGCCTCATCTGAACATATGCGACGGAGACGGAGGAACTGAGAGAATGGGATGGAGTCTTTACAGGAAGTGGGGTGTGAGGTTGTATTGTCCAGGTAGCTGTGGGAGTCAGTGGGTTTGTAATGCGATCTGAGGAAGGGTCACCGGACCCGAAATGTTAACTCTGTTTTCTCCTCCACAGATGCTGCCAGACCTGCTGAGCTTTTCCAGCAACTTTGTTTTTGTTCCTGATTTACAGCATCTGCAGTTCTTTTGGTTTTTAAGTCATTGAGCTATACAGACCATAAAATGATCTTCCATCAATCCTTATTCTGTGCTGAATTAACTCGGGGGCAATAAGTGAAAATCCAATAGGGTTTCTGGATCAAGTGTGCTCTGCTGAAAGGACAAGTGAATAGATGTTGGTCAAAAACAGGATCAAGGTGCTGTTTTGATACAACCCTTAGATGAATAGTTCACAGATCTTTGCCTTTGAGGGTTGCAAAATAAAGAATAGAACATTGTTACAGCACTTGTAAGGATTTGGGGGTCTGACCTGGACAATAATTTTCAAACCTGATTTTTATCCAACTCATTTACGATATCACCTCATGAATTTATTCTGCACTGTTATACGACTCTTAAATCATAACTACGCGCTTAGACACAGTTCCTTGAATACGTGGAAATGTTTTGCAAAGACAGAACTTACATATGTAAACCCTGGTGAAATTAGCTAATAAACAAAACTAAACAAACAGGTTCAATTGGAGCTTTTGCAAATGTTGACCAAAAACTGTGGGGGTAAAGATTGTCAAAGTAAGTTGCATAATTTCCGAAAATTTCATTAAAATTTACACTTTACAGTATACAAAACCACAAGGCAAGACATGTAATTAAATCTAGAACAAAAGTTGTTCCATTGGCAAAAAACACAAACTAGATTTACCGTATATACTCATATAAAGGCGAATTTCTAAGATGACATTTTAAGCTAAAAGGAAAAGGGTAAACGTTTATACAAATAATAGCTTTGAGGGATTGATGCTCATCCTCACGTGTGGTTTTGTATTCACAGAATTGCTATGTTGGAGACTTTTGCTGCCAACTGGACCCCAAAGAAGTCAAAATTATTTTTATTGTTCAATTTTCATTCATAAACAAGTTTGAAATGGTCTTTACCATTCTTTGACCATTTCTACCATCCTTCTTGATGTTACGTTGTCATATTAGAGGCAGGATTGGTGGGAACACCACACTCACTGTTGATGTGGTAGCTTAATGACACAAGGTGGTTTGTACAGACACGAGTTGAACAGCTGCCTTCAACGGCATCTTTCCCTGTAGCTTTCCAAAGGGAACCTTCCCTGTTTGACATCCTTGTGCACTACTTGATCATCCTCAATAAGCATTCTTCATTCCATTGTGCAAAATACTTCCGTCCATCTGCAATCATGACCCTAAATTTCCAGCTGTCAATTGACTTGTTCCCACACTGACCCTCTGTCCTCAGCTTCCTGCAGTGTTCCAATGAAACTTGAAGAACAACACCTCATCTTTCAATTAGGCAATGGCATTAAGACGCACCATGTCAAATATTCAGTTTTGAATTTAATCAGTCAGACTCACATTTTGGAACATCTTTCTTTAAAAAGACTGTTTCAGTTGAGAAAGGATACCTCATTGAAATAAAAGGGACATTGATCAACATTAACTTCCCAGGATTCTTTTAGTGCTGAGGGCTTAGGTGGGGTAGAATTTGTCAGGTGCATCCAGGAGAGATTCCTGAAGCAATGTATAGATAGTCCATTTAGGGAAGAGGCCATTTAGATCTTGTATTGGGGAATGAGGCTAGCCAGGTGATCGAAGTTTCAGTGAGAGACCATATTGGGAATAGTGATCATACTGTAATTCCGTAAGTTTTAAAACAGTTATGGTAAAGAATAAGACCAGTCCTCAGGTGGAAGAGCTTAATTGGGGGAAAGCTATTAGGTGGGAACTGTAAAAAATGGACTGGAGGCAGCTGTTTGAAGATAAATCCACATCTGATATGTGAGTGTTTTTTAAAAGCCAGTTAACCAGAGTTCATGACCTGCATGTTCCTGTCAGGATGAATGATAAGGATGGCAGGATTCGCGAACATTGGGTGATGGGAATTGTTGTAACTTTTGTTAAAAAAAAGGAAGCATATGTAAGGTTTAGAAAACTGAAGTCAAACATGGCCCTTCAGGAGAACAAAGGAAGCAGAAAAGAACTTAAAAAAAAAAATATGAGGGCTAATAGGGGCCATGAAATGCCCTTGGCAAGTAGGATTAAGGAGAATCTCAAGGCATTGTATACATATATTAGCAGCAAGACAGTTACTAGGGAAAGGGTGGTGCATTCAAGGACTAAAGGAGGCAATGTGTGTGTGGAGCCAGAGGAAGTGAGAGAGGTCATACAGCCACAGAGCTATACAACATAGAAACAGACCCGTCGGTCCAACTCGTCCATGCCAACTAGACATCCTAAACTAATCTAGTCCCATATCCCTCTAAACCCTTCCTCTTCATGTACCCATCCATATGCCTTTTAAATGTTGTAATTGTATCAGCCTCCATCACTTCCTCTGGCAGCTCATCTCATACACGCACCACTCTGTCTGAAAACGTTGTCCATTAGGTCCCTTTTAAATCTTTCCCTTCTCACCTTAAACCTATGCCCTCTAGTTTTGGACTTCCCACACTGGGGAAAAGACCTTGGCTATTCACCCTGTCCACACCCCTCATGATTTTATAAACCTCTATACGGTCATCCCTCAGCCTCTGACACTCTGGAGAAAATATCCCCAGCCTATTTAGCCTCTCCCTAGGGCTCAAATGCTCCAACCCCGGCAACATTCTCAGAAATCTTCTCTGAACCCTTTCAAGTTTCACAACATCCTTCCTATAGCAAGGAGACCAGAAATGCACACAGTATTCCAAAAGTGGCGTGCCCAATGTCCTGTGCAGCTGCAACATGACATTCCAACTCCTATACCCAATGCACTGATCAATAAAAGCAAGCACAGCAAATGCCCTCTTCACTATCCTGTCTACCTGCAACTCCACTTATGAGGAACTATGAACCTGCACTCCAAGGTCTCTTTGTTCTGCAACACTCCCTAAGACCTTTCCATTAAGCAGAGGTCCTCAATGAGTAATTTGCATTAAGAAGGACATGGATGATGGCAAGTCTACAAAGGAGTTTATTGATTCTCTGGGGCATGTTGATATTTGGGAGGAACTCATGTCAGGTATTTTGAAAAATATTAAGGTAGATAAGACCGCAGGGCATGATGGGATATATCCCAGGATACTGAACAAGGCAAGGGAAGAGATTGCTGGGGCCTTGACTGAGATTTTTGTATCCTCCTTAGCCACAGATGAGGCCACAGAATACTGCAGAATAGCCAATGTTGTTGCATTATTTCAGAAGGGCAACAAGGATAATCCAGGAAATTGTAGGCAGGTAAGCTTTACATCAGTGGTAGGGAAATTATTGGAGAAGATTCTTAGGGACAGGATTTACTAATATTTGGAGAATAATAGACTTATTAGGAATAGTCAACATAGCTTTATGTAGGAGAAGTCTTGTTCAAACTTGATTGAGTTTTTTTTGAGGGTAAGGCAGTGGATGTTGTCTGCATGGACTTTATTAAAATATGTGAAAAGGTCTCTCATGGTAGGCTGGTACAGAAGATCAAATTGCATGGAATCCATGGTGAGTTGGCATTTGGATACAAAATTGGCTTTGCCATTGAAGACATTGGGTAATTGTGGAGGGGTGTTTTTACTGACTGGAAGTCAGTGACTAGTGGTGTTCTGCAAGAATCAGTGCTGGACCTCTGTTGTTTGTAATAATTATAAATGAAAATGTCAGTGGGCTGATTAGAAAGTTTGCAGATGACATGAAAATTGGTGGAGTTGTGGATAGTGAGGAAGCATATCAAAGGATGCAGCAAAATACATAATGTTGGAAAGTTGGGTGAGGAATGGCAGATGGCATTTAATCTGGATAAGTGTGAGATGATGCATTCGAGAAGTCAAATGCAAGAGGAAAGTATATAATAAACGACAGGACCCTGAGGAGTATTGCTATACAGAGGAATAGCTCCTGAAAGTGGCAAAACTAATGGAACAAGTGGCAAACAAGGCATACAGCATGCTTGCCTTCATCGGTCGGGGTATTCAGTTTAAAAGTTGACAAGTCATGTATCAGCTGCATTAAAATTTCGTTAGGCTATTTTTGGAGTATTGTGCGTGGTTCTGGTGGCCACACTAAAGGAAGGATGTGGAGGCTTTGGAGAGGGTGCAAAAGATGTTGCCTGGATTGGAGCGTATTAGCTATAAGGAGAAGTTGGACAAGCTTGGATCATTTTTGTTGCAGCGTTAAAGCCTAAGGAGTGACACCATAGTAATATGTAAAGTTATGAGTGGCAGGGATAGAATGGATAGTCAAAGTCTCTTTCCCAGGGTGGAAATATGAAATACTAGAGGGTGAATTTTTAAGGTGACGGGGGAAAGTTTAAAGGAGATGTGCAAGGAAAGTTTTTTAAAGATTGGAATGCGCTGCCAGAGGAGGTGGTAGAATATGATTGTAAAGTTTAAGAGGCAGTTAGACAGACACATGAACAGGCAGAGAATAGAGAGGTATGGATAATGTGCAGGCAGATTGGATCATCCACTTGAGTAGTACCACATCCTCAAAAATTCACTCCCTCCACCACTGATGCACAGTAGCAGCAGTGTGCACCATCAACAAGATCTTTTGGCAGCACCTTCCAAGGACACAATCACGACCATCAAGAAAGGCAACTGCAGCAGATCCATGGGAATGCCCCCACTTGCAAGTTCCCTTCCAAGACACTCACCATCCTGACTTGGAAATATATTGCCATGCCTTCAATTCACTGGTCAAAATTCTGGAACTCACTCCCCAACAGTACTGTGGATGTATCTGCACTGGATGGACTACAATATTTCAAAAAGGCAACTCACTACCACCTTCTCAAGGGCAACTGGGGATGGGCAATAAATGCTACTCCGATCAGTGAAGCACACATCCCTTTAGTCAATATGCTTTCTCTTTCACTTTCTGTCTCTCCCCCACAACCTAAGTCTATTGAGTCTTGACCTGTGTCTACATCTATTCAATCAGGCAGAGCATCCCACAGGAAAAAAAATCCAAGTTCCTACAGTGACATCTCAAGAAAGATGCACCATAGAAAGTATCCTGTCAGGATGCTTCATATCTTGGTACGGCAAATGCTCTGCCCAAGTCTGCAAGAAATTACAGAGATGTGAATGCAGCCCAGTCCACCATGAAAACCAGCATTGCCTCCATTGACTCCGTCTATACTTCCTGCTGCCTCAGGAAAGCAGCCACCACAATCAAGAACCTCTCTCACCCCAGTTATACTCTCTTCCATCAAGCAGAAGATACAAACCCACAGATTCAAGAACAGCTTCTTCTCTGCTGTTATCAGACTTCTAAACACACCTCTCATATCAGAGTTGAAATTTCTCTGCACCTTCTCTGTGCCTACAACACTATATTCTGCATTCTGTTCTATTACTCTGATATACTTATGTAAGGTATGATTTATCTAGTTAGCATGCAAAACAATACCTTTGACTGTATCTCAGTACATGTGACAAGAATTAATCAAATCAAATCAAAGAAAGATGTTCCAACATTTTGCAACTTCAAGTGAGAACATAAAGTTTTCAAAATTCTACAGACAGATTAGACAACCAGCCAGAAACCGCAAACTGACTCTTTTATTTCTCATGAAACAGTATTTGGCCAAATTTACCTACATTTACTTTCAATCTGTAACTACATGCACGTGTTACATTTTGGGTGCGTATTAATAGTTTAACTTCTTGCCTAGGTCAGTTCCTGAATAATCTTGAACTCTTACTATGTCACTTGGTCAAAATCTTTGGACTTCCTTCCTAACAGTATTGTGCCAACCTGCACCAAATAGACTTCAGTCACTCAAGAAGGCAGCTCACCAAAGGGACTAGTAAAGAATCAAAAGATGAGAACAGCACCCCACCTGCAAGTTCCCCTCCAACCTATCCACCATCCTGATTTGGAAATATATTGCCATTCCTTCACTGCTACTGAGTCAAAATCTTGGAACTTACTGGCCAACAACATTGTGGATGCATCTACACCAAATGAGCTGCAGTGTTTCAAGAAGTCAACTTCTCAAGGATAACTAGGGATGGACAATAAATGCCGGCCAGGCCAGTGACGCCATACCCTTGCTAATGAATAAACAAAAAGACTTTTTTTTTTAAACTCCTTTCCCTCTTCAATCTAATACTAAGCTATGTTTGCTGATTCTTGACCTGTATCAACATCCTTTCGTGCAGATAAGAGCATTACAGGAAAGGTGTATTCAGTTCTACAGCAACATCTCCAGAAATAAAAGAAGAATTCCAGCCATATTTTGAAACTTCAGTTGTGAAGATAACTTTCAAGTTTTAAATACATGTTATAATCAAATGAGGAGGAAAAATATTCTTAATCTAGTCATAACAGGCACCTTATAGCCTTCAGGCCTCAGCACTTCATTTTTACAAGTTCTAGTTTCAATATCTCGTTTTTCTCTTTATTCCGTACACAGCTGTTCATGATTTGGCTATTTACACCTTCTCCAGGTTCATATGTTTCTTTAACCATTCCTGCATCCCAGCCTATCATAGAGGTTCCCTAGTCTTCATTATCCGAACCCCTGGCTTTCACTTGCTTAAACCATTTTGAATTTTTGATGAAAGATGGTCAACTTGAAATGTATTTTCCTCTCGCTATAAATGCGATCTGACTTGCTGCATATTTCGACTTGCTGCATATTTCCAGCATTCTCTGTTTTTATTTTAACTTTTGAGCATGAGAAGTATTCTGCTTTTGTTTCCATATGGTTAGATGCGTCTTTTATCAAGCCAGACCTAGTATAATTCTGTTGCCAAATTGCTCTTTATTCTGTTACAAATATTCTTACCACTTTGGTAATTTTAACATTTAGGACAATTATTTACTCCAGGTATTCAGTGAACAGCATAAAACTATTAAGGAGATCTTTAACAGCCTTGGATCAGAAAAGGATGAAAAATATTGTGCTTCCTTCTTACCATTTTGGAGAGGTATATCACACTAAACTGCAGTCGTATGTGATGAATGTTCATTCCATTGAAAATACTGGGCTAAGTTTCAGGCAATTTAGTTATTTCTTGAAACAAATTTTCTAAAGGCCACCATCTTCAGCTCCTTTGTTCATAGTAAACAGGCATTGTGGCTCCTTTTAATCTTGTCTGTTTTGTGTGTAATCAAAAATTAACAGGTTTAGTTTCTGATTTTCCATGTTACCTTAGATATTCTGAATTTATTTTACCATCTCAAATCCTGCACGGCAGCTGGTGGAACTTAAATTAAAATTAATAAAAATCTATAATGAGTCTCAGTTATAGTGACCAGTTCTGTTAAAAACCATTTGCCTTCCTTTTCTTATCTGACCTACACTGGATTTTAGATTTGCAGCAATATGGTTAACTTTTAAATGTGCTCTGAATTTGCCAGCAAGCCATTCAGTTCAAGGTCAATTAGAAATGAGCAATAAATAATTGCCTTGCCTGTGACCCTCACACACCATGAAAGAATAAAGAGAAAAAAATGATTGAAATTTACAATACCATCAGTATAAGGAATATAATTGAAGAGCCCACCTTATTAGGTTATTATCACTGCCAGTTTGAAAAAAATTACCTTATCCAACATCTAGGAGAGCAGAGCTGAGCATATGGTTGGGGACAGACACTTAGCTCTAGTGCTGATTAGTGAAGATTCTGCTTTTAAATTCTTGTTCAGTGTGAGACCAACATCTGATTAACTTAAATTTTAATTTGAATTTGATATGCATTTTCCTGCTTGATCACAAAGCTATTTGGTTTGAACTTCAGGTGCATTTTGTGTGAACTGGTAGACAAATTTTACAACACCTTCCAAGCCTGTACTCCCCATGGAAAAATGCACTGTGTGGGTGTGCAGAGAAGAGCAGAGATTTAATTTATGGAATCAACCCTCAAACGTGCATTCTAACTGAACAGTAATGCATACATATATGCCCATTAATCTTGTTTCAACATATAAATGAAAAACTTGCCTTTACAAAAGTAATTAATGATTTCAGCTGGACAAGGGCAAAAGCAGCTGAAGCTAAAATAGTCGAAGTAGAGGTTATTTTGAGCAGTGTAAACTGAAATCTGCACTGTTTCTTTCCTCTGCATGCTTTCTAATTAGGTCTAGTGTCTGAATAAGTGGTATTCTTATCTTCCAATGAAATTTGGGAATTGTTACTTAAGATCAATAAAATAGTACAAAAGCAGTGAAACAGATTTCACTCATCTAAATGCTGGTTTTCAAAAGCAAGGAAATACTTTGTTTTGTTAACATTTTGATGTTTAGCAGGAAACTTGAAAATTTACAATATTTCAGTTTATGTAAACATTTAAATGTTAACAGCTCCAATATTTTCCGACAGTTACCTCTGACGACATAAACAGTTTCAATGTTTTATTACAAATACACATGACAGACTTCATGAGATTTGCAAATGTGTTGTCTAATTTATGCACCACCACGATTTGGTAGTCAGAACACAAAGAATAGGAGTAGTAGATCGTTTGATTGCTTGAATCGCTCCACCAAACACTATGATCGTGGCTGATCTTTGACTTCAACTCCACTTTCCCACCTGCTCCCCTGATCCCTTGAGTGATCAATAATCTATCAATCCATGTATACTCAATGATGGGGCATCCACAACTGTGTCTGGAGAAAAACTGTAAAGGTTCACAATTACAAAAATAAATTTTAATCCAATTTCAATTCCTTAAATACTCCATCCATTACCTTGTACCCACTCACAATCTGTTTATACTTCTTTGCAAAATCTTGGTGCCCTCCTTATAGCTTGCATTTCCACCTAATTTTGTATCATCAGCAAACCTAGATATAGGATTCACACTCAATACTATATACAACTCCGAGGTCCCAGAGCACTGATCTTTATGGTACTCCAGATATAATCTGCCAACCTGAAAATGACCAGTTTATTTCCACTCTCTGCTTCTCTTTCATTACCACATTCGCCATCCACACTGACATGTTATCTGTAACTTCACAAGCTCATCTTGCATATTAAGAATTTGTACAGCACCTCATTGACTGTTTTGTGGAAATCCAAACAAATTTCTACTGATTGCCCTTTACCTACCTTACCAGCTACTATCACAAAAAGAATATGCTTTGTAAAACTGAAGTTGGCTTTGTCTGATCATAGTATGATTTTTCAATTCCATTGTTAAGATTTTCTTCGTAACAGATTGCAGCATTTTCCCAACTATTCATGTCAGCCTAACTAATCTGTACGTCCCTGTCTTCCCTCTTCTTCATTTCTTGAATAGAAGTGTACATTTGCTAACTGCTAACCTGTTGGGACCATTCTAGATAGAGGAAAGTTTAGAAAATCACACTAGAGTATTACAAACTTGGCAGCTGTTTTAAAGCTCAAAGATGTAGACCATTTGGTCTTGGGGACATGAAGATTTAATCCCAAATTCCTTCATTAAGTTTTCTCTTTTAATATTGGGTGCTTCAAGTTTCTCACTCTTAGGAGTCCCATAGTTGCACTTTATTTGCATCTTTTACTGTGAAGATAGACAAAATATCAATTGACCAATGACTCTGCCCTTTACTTATTCCCCATGACAATTTCCCTTACTTCGGCCTCTTGGGCATAAATGGTTACTTTAGCTATTCTCTTCCTTATATATTTGTAAAATATATCTATTTTTATATCCCTAGCTGGTTTGCATCCAAAATCTTTTTTTCTCCTTTTTTAATCAACTTTTTGGTCACCTGTTGCTGGATTCAGAGTTGGTCATTGTCCTGGATCTGATACAGTCATACAGCACTGAAACAGACCCTTTGGTCCAACCAGTCCATGCCGACCATAATCCCAAACTCAACTGCGCTTGGCCCACATCCCTCCAAACATATCTTATTCATGTACTTATCCAAATGACTTTTAAATGTTGTAACTGTATCTGCATCCACTGCTTCCTCTCGAAGTTGATTCCACACACAATCCATTCTCTGTGTAAAAAAGTTGCCCCTCATGTCTTTTTTAAAATCTTTCTCCTCTCACCCTAAAAGGTGTCCCCCTAGTCTTGAAATCCCCCACCTAGGGAAAAGACACTGGCCATTCACCTTATCTATACCGCTCAGGATTTTACAAACCTCTGTAAGGTCACCTGTCAACCTCCTATGCTCCAGTGAAATAGGTCCCAGCCTCTTGTTATAACTCAAACCCTCAATTTCCAGCAACATCCTGGTAAATCTCTTCTGAACCCTCTCTGGCTTAATAATATCCTTCCTATAATAGGGATGTCAGAACTGGACACAGTACTCCAGAAGAGTCCTTCATCTCAAAGTGCTAAAATAGCTACAAAGAAGGTTGGTACACTGGTGATTATATTTCCAAATTCTACGGATTCTGGAGAACTTCCTGCTGATTGGAAGGTAGCAAATGTAAACCCACTATGTAAAAATGGAGGGAGAGTAGAGAACTGCAGATTTGATAGCCTGATATTAGTAGTAAGAAATGTGTTAGAATTTATTATAAAGGATATGTTAATTGAACATTTGGAAAAGCTGGTAACATTGGACAGAGTCATCATTGATTTATGAAGCAGAAATCATGTTTGTCAAATGTGACAGAATTTTTCGTGGATATTATTTGAAACTTAGACATGTAGCATGCTTTGATTTTCAAAAGGCTTTTGGCTGCAATAAGGCAAATGGTTTTGGCAGACAAGGTGATTTGAATACAAAAGGAAGGTGTCTTACTGCAGTTATATAATGCCTAAGAGAGACCACACCTGGAGTATAATGTACAATTTTGGTCTCCTTATCTAAGGAAGAATTTATTTGGTAGACAGTGACTTCAATGGAGATTCACCAGATTAATCCACGGGACGTAGGGATTGTTTTATGAGGAGGGATTAAGGAAACTAAGTCTGTATTCTGAAGAAGGGTCTAGGCCCAAAATGTCAGCTTTCCTGCTCCTTTGATGCTGCTTGGCCTGCTGTGTTCATCCAGCTCTACGCCTTGTTATCTCAGATTCTCCAGCATCTGCAGTTCCTACTATCTCTAAGTGTGTTTTCTTTAGTGTTTTGAATAATGAGCAGTGATTTTACTGAAGCTTAAAGAGTCTTACAAGGCTTGTAAAGGTACATATAGATATGATGTTTCCCCTAGCTGGTGACTCAGGAACCAAGGGACATAATTTTAGAATAAGGGAAGTTATTTTGGAATAAAGGACAGGCCATTTAAGACTGAGATGAGGAGGTATTTCTTCACTCAGAGGCTGGTAAAATTTTGGAATCCTCTACCAAAGAAGCCTTTGGTAGTTCAATCATTGAGCAGATACAAGACAGAAATCAATAGGTTTATAAGACTAATGAGTTTAAGGGGTATGATTGAAATAAATATTGAGAGCAGATTCTTGTGGCATAATGGTAGTGCCCCTATCTCTGAGCTAGAAGGCTTAGGTTCAAGTGCCATCTGCTCCAGAGGTGTGTGATGACATATCTGCTCAGGTTGATTTGACAAAAAGAAGCCTCTTATTTTGATCTTATACTCTCCTAAATGATCGAGTAAACCACAAATGGATCTCATTACATTTTTATCCTCTTTAAATGGAATGTATCTTTGGTGAACGTTTTGAAATAATTTTCATCGTTTGTGTACCACTTAGACTCCTCAGATACTAAAACAGTCCACGTTTAAATGCAACAAGACCTGTACAATATCCAGGCTTGGGCTGAAAAGTGGCAAATAACATTCATGTCACAGAAATGTCAGACAATAATCATCTCCAATAAGAGACAATCTAATTACTGCCCCTTGACATTCAATGGTATTACTATCACTGAATCCCTTGCTACCTTGAGAGTTACTGTTGACAAGAAACTGAATTGGATTCACCGTATAAATACAGTGGCTAAAAGAGCAGGTCTGAGGCTAGGAATTCTGCAGCAAGTAACTCATCACCTGACTCCCCTAAGCCTGTCCACCATCTGCAAAGCACAAGTCAGGAGTGTGATGGAATACTCCCCACTTGCCTGGATGAGTGCACCTCAAACAACACTCAAGAAACTTGACACCATCCAGGACAAAGCAGCTTGCTTGATTAACACCACATCCACAAAAATCCACTCCATCCACCACCAGTGCTCAGTAGCAGCAATGCAGAAATTCACCAATGGTCCTTAGACAGCACCTGCCAAACCCAAATCCACTTACATCTAGAAGGACCAAGGACATCAGATACATGGGAACACCACTACCTGCAAACTCCTCTCCAAGTCATTTATTATCCTGATTTGGAAAAATATTGTTGTTCCTTCAGCGTCACTGGGTCAAAATCCTGTAATTCTCGCCCTAACAACATTGTTTGTCTACCTATAGCACATGGAATGTAGCAATTCATGAAGGAAGCTCACCACCACCTTCTTAAGGCAACTATAGGCGGGAAATAAATGCTGGCCAGCCAGATATGCCCATGTCTCATGAGTGAATAAGATAAATAGGCTGAAAAGTAAGTTATTCAATCAAATTCAGGCTGCTCCTTCCTTCATGCTTACATAACCAACTTTAATTTCGAAATTCTTACGGAGATGCTGTATGGCCAGAGAATCCAATATAACTAATTCCCCGATCATGTGACTGACACACTTTCTATTCTAAAAACACTCCATGCCATCACAAGCACCAGTTCCTCTCCTCATTTCAAATGTTTGTCCCCCTTCCACTGCAAAGATCATTCCTCTTCCATCTCAAATAGCGATCTCTCCCTGTTTTAGATATAGCCGTTACACCATAATAAAGTCCGTCTTTTCTTTTAGAATCACTCAAGACTGACTAACTCACAGACATTTCCATGTTCCCAACTATGATTTTATTTAATTATCAAAAGATACAAATGCAGAATAATCAAAATAACATTTGTCAAAATAAATCATCAAAGATTCGGACAACAAAGCAACTTCAAATTACAAAGCCAGAGAAAGCTGATAAATTTGATAACAGTATACTGATCAGTCTCTATGAGCAGGTCATTAGCCGTTACGTACATAGACATTGAGTTACCAATTGTATTTTTTCAGTAAAGTACATTCTGCATTTGCTTGCTCTTGTACTACTCCACCTAATCAACATATATTCTTTCCATCTGACAAAGTACACACAGATTTCAAAAATCTACATCTAATACAATTCCTTGACTAGTCCTCATCGCAGGTGGCCGCAGATGATCTACTTTTCAATTCCATCGTCCTCTTTCAGGAATTATTCACTCTTCAGAAGTATTTCTTCTGGATACAATGGCTGAATTTCGGAAATTACAATGCATGAGCTACATGAACTACATGAACAAGCATGCTTTTCCACCCCATGAAAGATCACATTGTCTCACAACAATCATATACAATCTGTATCTCACTGAACACTTCAAAATAATTATGCTTAAGTTTGGGTTCCCAAACTATTTCAAATTTCACCACAAACAACCACAACCCACTCCTACCCCACAATCACACTTCATCACGTTGCTTGGCACTGTTACCATGCTACATGGGACAGATCTTATAATTTAAAACTCCCTGTTACAGGAAGGATATTATTAAGCTGGAGAGATTCAGAAGAGATTTGCCAGGATATTGTTCGGAATAAGGGTTTGAATTATAAAGGAGAGGTTGGGCAGTCTAGGACTTCTTCATTAGAGCGTGGAAGGTTGAGAGGTGACCTTAAAGAAGTTTATAACATCATGAGGGGTCAATGGTAGCAGTCTTTTCTCTAAGGTGGGGGATTTCAAGACAAGGGGGCATATTTTTAAGGGGAGAGGAGATAGTTTTGAAGACAACATGAGAGGCAATTTTTTTTTTTTTTTTTTTTTTTTTTTACACACAGCATAATTTGTGTGTGGGATGAACTTCCAGAGGAAGTGGTGGATGTGGGTACAGTTATAACATTTAATCATGTACATGTCTAAATGTCTTTTAAGACATGTTTGAAGGAATATGGGCCAAGCACAAGCAAGTAGGACTAGTTTAGTTTGGGATTCTGGTCACCATGGACTAGTTGGACTGAAGGGTCTCTTTCCGTGTTGAATGACTCTATGACTCTAGATTTAGCAACTCAATCTTCAATACCAGAAACAGGCCATCAGCAGAACTGCTTTCAAAGACAATTTGTAACCTCATGGCACAGCATATCCTCCACTCTACCATACTATCAAGACAGGGGATCAATCCTGATTTAATGGAGTGCAGGAGGGCATTCCTGAAGCAGCAACAAGCATACTTAAAAATAAGGTGTCCACTTGGTGAAGGTACAAAACAGTTAAACAGACTCCTCATCACTGACTTGAAACATTAACTGTTTTTCTCTTTACAGTAACTGCAAGACCTGCTGAATTTCTCCAGCAATTTATATTTTTGTTTAAGCTACAAAATAGGAATTCTTGCATGCAAAATAGTATAAGCAGCAAGACAGAGAAAGAGTTAAATGTTTCCACAATCAACAGATCAAATCTAAGCTTTGCACTCCTGCCACATGTAGTACTTTCTGGTGGTGGACAATTAAACAACTCACTGGAGGAGGCAAATACACAAATATCCCCCTCCTTAATAAAGGAAGAGCCCCGCACATGAGTGCAAAACAAAGCTGAAGTATTTGCAACAAGCTTCAATAAGAAGTGCCAAGTGAATGATCCATTCTGGCTTCCTCGGTGTGCCTTCAGCTTCACAAGTGCCAGATTTCAGTGGGTTCAATTCACACCACGTGACGTGAAGCAATGGCTGAAAAGGACTTGATACTGCAAGAGCTATGGGCCATGACAAAATTCTGGCACTAGTAGTGAGGAACTTACGTTCCAGAACTTTCCAGCCCCCTACCAAGCTGCTCCAGTATAACTACAACACTAGCATCAACCCAATAACATGGAATCCAACACCGGCCAATTATCGTCACAGTCTATTCATGATCATCAGTAAAGTGATGTTAGGGGTCATCAACAATGAGTTTGTAGACATGCTCGCCAAGCCAGTGGGTTTGTTGCAAATGTTTCACCACCCTGCTAGGTAACATAGTTAGTGCGCCTCCGGTGAAGCGTTGGTGTTCCGTCCCGCTTGTTATTTATATGCCTCGATTTGCTGGGGTGTTTGGTACCACTTCCGGTTCTGTTTCTCAGTGGTTTGTACACAGGGTCTAAATCAATGTATTTGTTGAATTAGGCCGTGTACAAACCACTGAGAAACAGAACCGGAAGTTGTACCAAACACCCCAACAAACTAAGGCATACAAAAAACAAGCGGGACAGAACACCAACGCCTCACCGGAGGCACACTGATGATGTTACCTAGCAGGTTAACGAAACATTTGCAACCAAACCCATCGGCTCAGCGAGCATGTCTACGACCTCAGCCACAACCCAAGCTACAAATCTTCTCAAAAACTTGGTCATCAACAACGTTTAGCAATAACCTGTTCACTGCCTCTCAGTTTGGGTACTAGCAAAGCCATTCAGCTCTTGACCTTATTACAGCCTTAGTTCAAAACATAGACAAAAGAGTTGAATTCCAGATGTGAGGTGAGAATGACCAACACTGAACTCAAGGCTGTTTGACAATGTGGCATCAAAGAGCCCAGCAAAATTAGAATCAACTTGAATTAAGTAGAAAACTCTCCACCTCGTCAAGTCATACTTAGCACAACGGAAGATGGTTGTGGTTGCGGGAGGTCAGTCATCTTAACTCCAGAGCATCTCTTCAGCAGATCCTCACGGTAGTGTCTTGGGTCCAACCATCTTCAGCTGCTTCATCAATGACCTTCCCGCTATCATAAAACTAGAAGTAGGGATGCTTGTTGATAATTGCACAATGTTCATCACCATTTGCAATCCCTCAGATACTAAACCAGTTCATGTCCAAATGCAGGAGGACTTGGGCATTATTCAGGATTGCTGACAAGTGACAAGTAACACTGACAAGCAATGATCATCTCCATTAAGACAGAATCACACCCTTTGACATTCAATAGCATCACCATCACGCATCTCCCACAAGAGCAAATCAGCAACTCATCTCCTGAATCCCAAAACCTCTTCAACATCTACAATAAACAAGTCAGAAGTGTGATGGATATTCCAAATTTTCCTGAATGAGTGCAGCTCCAAGAACCCTCAACAATGCTCCAAGAACCCTCAACAACACTCCAACCAAGACAAAGCAGCTGCTTCATTGACACCACATCCACAAACAATCAATCAGGCCCTCCACCACCACTGACACTCAGTAGCAGTTGAGTGTACCATTGACAAGATGCACAGCTGAAATTCACCAACACTACTTAGACAGCACCTTCCAAACCAATGGCTCCTACCATATAGAAAGACAAGGGCAGCAGGAACGTCACCACCTGCAAACTCCTCTCTAAGTCAGTCACTATCCTGATTTGGAAATGTATCACCATTCCTTCATTGACACTGAAGTTCTTCCCTACAGCACTGAGTGTACCTACACTAAATAGACTGCAGCATTTCTAGAAGGTAGCTCACCACCAAAGGCAACTAGGGATGGACAATATATGATGGCTCAATAAGCAAAGCCCATGTCTCCTAAAAGAATAAAAAAAACATTTTTAAGGACAAAATAGCAGTTAGATTGGCATTCCATCCACCACCTACAACATTTTTGCTTTTCATAATTTATATACAGTGGTAGGAGTGTGTATCATTCAAAGGATGCAGTGTTTTAACTCACCAAGCCTCCTTCAAAAATACCTTTTGAACTTGCAACTTCTCGAAGATCCTGCAAGATCTCCTCCAAGCAACACACCATCCTGATTTGAAATAGGTTGCTGTTTCACCACTGTCACTGGGTCAAACTCCTGGAATCCCCATCCTAACAGCACTGTAGGTGCACCTTAGGCCAAGAGCCCCTGCATCAGTTCAAGGTGGCACCTCACCACCACTATTCTCCACAGTAATACATGCTGACCTAGCTACTGATGCACACATCTCATGAAAAATCCTGTGACATAATATCCTTGGTTGAGAATGCAGATGGGGATGTGACCATACTTCTTTCAATTTTGCTCAATATTCAATTGCTTAAATGCCTAATAAAATGGACACAGTTAGCTCCATACCACTGTATGGCGCAATGTATTGGATTCCTTGTGCACTGCTGTTTAAAGGCATTTGTAATTGAATTGCATTTTTGGGAATGTTTCAATGCTTTTTTAAAAACAGATCCAAAGTCACAGAAAGCTACCCATAATTCTATTTTTTTTAAATTTGCAAAAGATTCCAGCAGACCTGGAGTATAAACACTTCAAAGTGAAGTGGCTAATTTGAATGAACCCAGTGACCTTAATTCAGACCAAAAGAGCTGGAGACTACAATGTGCAAGGTTGCCATATTCTACTTAGGAGATTTTCAAGAAAGTGTGGGTCGGCTATCTATTCTGAAACACAGTTGTTCCAACGCTATCCAATATGTCAGAACCGTTTTTTTTGAGAGAAGGGGGTGGAGGAAGAGAGAGACTGAGGAGGAATTTCGGCATTGACTGTTTGATGAACAACTGAAGGAATCTTGACAGCATCTTTTAACCCTATGCCCTTACTGATACTCTGGTCCGTTCCCATAGATCTGTTTTTTGGTGAAAGGACAGTCTAGTGAAGAGCATGAGTTAATGCAATGAGTTTTGAAAAGCTTTATCGCTAATTCCAGTGCAACAGACCTGAATGATTGTAGGCTCCTGTAGAGGAAATCAACTCTGGTAAATACATTTTTATGCTTGTTGCAAAATATTTTCTTTCATCATATTAACATCAAGCTAATAAGTTGACTTAACAAAGGCATAATTCCTCCTTTCGTGAATCAAGCAGAGTTAAAGGAAATACTGACATTACTTGTTAAAGAAGATATACTATATGAACAGTTTCCCTGAAAACAATATGAAGCAAAACACCATATTAGTCACTATACAACTATTTTTTAATTGTTGAAATTTGGAATTTAAAAATGTAATTTTCAACTTGACACTGGGTTCCGGTGAACATTTAGTGCAACTATGAATTTAACACATCTAGACCACAGTTGAGTTCTCAAATAGGCTCAAAGCCACTAAAAACAGCCAATTCATTTATCTAAAAAAACCTTGATATGCTGAAAGGTTGTTGCCCCTTTCTCACCTTCCCCAAAGATCCAGCTAAACATTGGTAACATTATATATCATTAGGGCTAAGCTTTTAAATTCTACAATTTTGAGAGAGCAAGCCTTAGACACACAACAAAATAAACATTCATTCTTCTATCTATTCCATTCAAAATCATTTTAACCTGATTTGGTGGCCTTATTCCTATTCTTACAAGTAAGCCACACAAGCAAGGGAAGTCTGCGACAAAACACAGGCAAACCTCCCAGCAAGCTGCCACCAGCCACCCAAGACTCTGTGCTAGGCTAGCTGCTTTCTATTCAATCCCAGAATTTCACACATTTCAATGGCCATTACAACTTCAAAGAATCAAATTTTCATCATTGTCTGTCATCTGCCAGTTGATTTGTATAAAAGAGGTCTCCTATGTGCACTCTACACAAAAGGCTGCTCACTATCGTGGCTATATATCAAGTTTAAACGTTTTGTTTGTGACAGTTGTGTCTCTGGTAAATTAAGGCAACACTGAAGGACTGCAGCTGGTCTGTCGAGACCTCTATTTGGCATCTTTCCCTTTAAATTAAAATTGAATAGTTTTTGCTTTCATAAAAATCACAAAAAATAACACCAGACTATTTGTAATCATTTCCGTTTACTCCACTTCCTCAACAATTCCTACTTGTAGTCGTTGCAGAGGGGCAAGAACATGTTTGAAATAACTTTTGATGAGTTCAATATCTAACACACTTTAATAGATTACCAATTTCAGGTTGCAATTTCTATAATTTAGTTTGTTCAAAATCCTTAATACAGAAAATGTTGACTATAATGTTCAAGATGTTTTTTTTATTTTTAACAGCAAAATTCAAGGAAAGATAATGAAGTGAGTTAGAATAGAACTTTTTGTTGAAGAATGTAGATTATTCAAGAGCTGCTCTATGAAATCTAAAGCTAAAATGTTAGCAAAAGAAGCACTACTCCATATTATACAATTAGAGAACTGGATAGTATTTACATAAATTGCTGTTGGTCTCTTGGCACAGTTATATACAACTCTTTTTTGTACTGAAATTATTTTCAGTAATGTAATTCACTGGATTATTTGTGGACATATGCTTTGTAATATGAACACTTAGACAAAAGAAACGCTTCTCCCTATAAATCTGAAGAGATGCATACAATACAAAAACACTGGGTGCAATTTTAAACCACAGAAAACCCCTTGGAAAGACAAAATTAAGCGGTGTGTAATTCACATTAGTTCTAGAGTTGAGAAGTCAAACAGAAAACATTGCATAACCCGTACTCTGGGTTGTACTACCATCTTGATGGGTCTTTACATGGGGTTTCATCATAATGCTTTTTTTGAATGGCATACAGAATATTTTGAGATTTACTTTCACATTGTCAGTTGTACGTGGTAAAAATGAAGAGGACACAGCTTTCATCAATATCTTACATTTAAAATAAAGTTACATCTAAGACTTTGACAATAAAACAGTGTGCTCAAGTTCAGACCACATTCTGTTGCTTTGGTTTATGCTGGTCAAATAGTTGAACAGACAGAAAATAATGATACTTTTCTTTGACTAGAATTCTCCATTTTTATACAAGCTGTCTACCTGAAATTCTTTCATGTAATTAGTTGAGTAAAAGCAAATTGAAGCTTCTATTTCCTAAGGATACTTACTGCTCCAGTATCATAGATGCACCCTGTCACCCATCCCCACCTCAGCACTTCCATTCATTCAGCATCTCACTGAGCAAGCCTATCAAGTTATGGGCTTTTTTTTTGCTGTGAATATACACTTAGGAGGAACTAACCAATATATTTAATCAAGGATATTTATACAGATAAAGATAAAACATTTTCCATCACATATTACAATCTCGATATGACAGCATTATGTTTAGTGATTCCAAACCATGAAATTTTATTTATAACGTTTTCCATACAGAAAATTGGCATACCAAAGATATGCTGCATATTCAAGTCTACTAATCTACTCATGGACAGTGCTGAAAGAACAGTTCACCTGGAATGGGGTAAGAGGAAACAGTATGAAATGTGTCTATAAAAATGCTGCACTTGACTGAAATTATGGCTTCATTGTATTTGTTTAGCTGTACGATTAAACAATCTACTGAGTGATACTTTCCTGTCTAATTGATTAAATGCACAGAACCACACATTATCTCAACAATTTCATAACTCTCTGAATTCTCTACTATCTTAAAATTTTGACCCAAAACTGCAACTTTCCAATGGATTGATGCTAATGCAAGAATGAACATACTTGGATATGACAGCATCATGAATGGGAGCAACATGCATGAAAATCCACCCATAAAAAGCAAACAGAATAGACTGCGAATTATTCAAAAGGATTTCAAAATGCAATTTTAAAGGACTCACAGAAATGCAAATGTCTTTGAACTACAAGGACCCAATTTTCAAAACATTTAAAACTAATGCAAATGTATTTTTCACAAGGAAATGAAATGAGACATGCATACTATTTTACCATCCCTAAATACTTGAGATGTATGTTTTGCGCATGTACAAGTATTTGTCCATTACTGGCAGGGCTCAAGTTTAGCACAATGTTTGCAGTGAACGCGGTGGGGTGGGGGGGCGTGGTGTGGGCAGATGTGGGGGACTGTTAATTAAACACATCAAGCAATTTCCACAGTGAAAAATAGCAATATAGTATTTTATAGCTGTTGCATATTTCAAGAGTGCTTTGGAATAACCACTGCAAATAATACATAGAAGCTTTTTATTAGGATGCTTGTAGAGTTGACTAATCCAGAATGAATTAAAAATGAATTGTATCTCTCTGCTGCTTTTTGCAATTTTCTTCTCCTTCCTAATCCTTATCTAACACGCATTTTAATCATTTTCAATTAGTTTTGCTGTGATTTGCAATCTATGTTAGAATTTTTTTTTATTTTTGCAAATATTCCTTCTTTGTTTCAGATTAGATCTCTTTGTAATCAGGCGCTGGTCTCGTTATTTTTGTCCCTCACAGGAATATCATTTCACTCTACTTGCTTTAAAGCAATTTCTGAAACCATTGCTCCATGGATTCCCATTTAATTTATGCCAGAACTCTTGGTGCTCTCTTAAACTTACCCATCACCAAGTCTACAATATCATTTTAAATCCACACTGTGCACTGATAGCCAGCAACCACATGGTTATCAGCCTTCTTCTGGACTTACAGATACAATGACCTAGATCTTGAGGTCACTGTTTGCAATATGAATTTGAGTCTAGTGCAAGTCAAAGGAATTTCAATTGTTCAGCAAAGCTCATGTCATTGGGTGCGGTAAGAAGCCAATCACATTGAAAAATTCTCATAGACATGAAGCCAGAAAGAAAATAGGTCATTTTCTTTCATATTTTATACATTTTGTTGAGCGATAAAGAAAGATTGAGCATGCACATTAGAGGCCTTAAGATCACAAACAGCCTACAAATAAAATAATCAGAACGCAGAACACAGTGGTTGCAAGAAAATGGTAGAAATACCTAGGCCAAGCAGTACCTGCTGGATGTTTTCCAGCATCTGCAGTTTTTTGTCTCTAACCAAGCAGTACCTGTGCAGACAGAAACAGACTTAAAGTTTCTGATCTGTGATCGTTCATCTGATTGGGGAAAAGTTATAACTGCGATAGGTTTTGAGCAGGAATGGGTGGAATAAGGACATTAGGAAGGTCTGTAATAGTGTGACAGACAGGAGAGATTGAATTAAAGAAGAAACATGAACGTTTTTCTTGCATCGTCACCAAAGAATCAAATGATGTGCTAGAACAGCTGTGTTGCAAACTGACCCCAAAGATAACAGAAAATGTAAATAAGCAAAGAAGGGGAAACAAACTGAGGCAGAGATTATGGTCTTAAATTGTTGAACTCAAAGTTGAGTCTGGAATGCTGTAGAGAATTTAATTGAAACGTGTTGTTCCTCAAGCTTACATTGAGCTTCACTGGAACAGTGCGGCTGGCTCAAGACCGAAATATCAGTTTGACAGCAAGGCAGAAATTTAAAATATCGGGCCACTGGAAACTTGGGGTCAAGTTTGTGGACTGAATTGAAGTACATTGTAGTGTGGTCATCGAGTCTTATTTGGTCTCCCAGTGTAAAGGAGACCACATTGTGAGCAGCAAATGCAGTATAATAATTATGATTTCTAAAGATTGCTATCTGTGATGGTTTCAACAATTAACCCCCTGGAGGAAGGGAGGATTGTCGACAGCACCTTGGGGATTTTTGTGTTTAACTGCACGTGTACACGCCAGAAGTTGGTGTCATCTACATAGCCTAATGATCGAAAATGCTGATGGTTTCAGTGCCATTCTAACTGCAAAATTCGAGCCAACATCTTAAACTACACCTGCTCCAATACATTAGTTCCTATTTCCTGTTAAGAATAAGTCACAAATCACATCAACTAAATTACCTGTGAGTTTCACCCCTCCCTTCAAATTGTCCTTGGTCCCTTTATCTCTGAGATACTGAAATTCCCATAACTTTCATTATACAATTTCCTTCAGTCTATTTAACATGCTTGTACTCGTTCAGCTTACGCTGCCAATTGTGATGTAGTCTCATCTTTCATCACAAGCTTCTGCTCACACTGTTCTTGCTGTTCTCTTTGTTCTTATGTAATAGCTCTATTGATAGCAAACGGCATGTGTTAATGGTATTTAAAGAAAAAACTGGGAATAAACAAAGAATCAAGATTGGCTAATACATTAAACTGACTATTTAAATAAATAACCATAAAAGAATATTGAAATCCTATTCTAGACCAAGCTAGCTTGATTCAGGAAGACAGAACACAAGCAAACATCCTTATAGCCATTAGTTGTAGGGAAACACAAAGAATAGTTATTTAAAAGTTTGTTTGTCCCATTGAGAGAGAGAATTGGCTATTACTACTATTCAGATCAAGGTGGAAAACACACATAATTCTTGTACCTATCTCATCTGAATGTTTACGATATGAGTTTGTCTATCTCCAATCTCTGCCTCTTAACACTGCTGGCAAGCTTTGCAAACAGCACGAGCACAACAGTATTTGCTGATCACAAAGGACAAGAAGTTAGTTCTTTCTGTAGACTGCCAACTTCCCTCCTAGACACAATCTTAAGAGTTGGACCTGATAACCTGGCAACACTGACCAGAAGATCTCGGGACCATAGCCAGGTGTTCAAGATCAGCACCTTCTCATAACATTTCGTAACCGTCACATGACCAACCTCTCATGCTGCTCAATAAACCTCACCTTCTTTGCTCACCCAGGAGCACTCCCAGACACCCAGGCTCTAACATCAAGCTACTCCTCAAGTTCTGCACGTCAAGTCACTAAGCATGGTAGGCTGCAATCAGGTCAAGGTGAAAAGATCATTCATTTGCCAGTTTACAGAAGGGCAAGGTGACAGTCAGCTACTGTTTGTAAAGAATTCAGATGAGGATCTTTAAAGGGCAACCTGAAGAGAGCTGAACGGGTATGCACATGATGTATTGAACTGTCATTGTCAAGGAACAATGAACAGGTTCCAGTTGGAGGTAGGACATAGTAGGGATGAGGCAACCTTAGACCCATCGCCCTGTCCTGCTGTAAACCCGGAGGCACTGGCACTGCTGTCCCAGCCTTTGTGTGCACAGGTCAGCTGCTCCTCTGCCCTAGCTGTCAGGATGCGTAAGCACTCTTGGTAAATTCAGAAAATCATCAAAAAGGCTCTGAAAACACTTTACAGTACATTCAGACACTTCACAATAGGACAATGTTCCAGAAGTGTAATTTAACTGTAAGGTAAACTGGGCCTTGAATTTACTCTACTGCAGGACTCACCTTGCAGCTTCACATTTCTTTTTTCAAGAATAGTCAGTGCAGGTTGTCATGACCTGTGTTGTCCAAATTTAGGTTCCTGATGCCTAATCAGTTGGTCGGGGTGGCTGACAAGAACAGCTGCTTAACGTGTTGAGATTCACATATCTGTGGGAAACCCCTTGGGAGCTGCCCTACAGGAGTTAGCAATGTAGCCAGCCTCCTGGAAAGCTGGGTAGCCATGCTATACATATGTAGTTTGTACTGCACATATCTATTTTCAGCACCCAGTGTCAAAAAATGAAAAACATTGAGGTTGTTGATATGCTCGCTGAGCCAATGGGTCTGGTTGCAAACGTTTCATCACCCTGCTAGGTAACATCGTCAGTGCACCTCCGGTGAAGCGGTGTTCTGTCCCGCTTGTTATTTATATTTTCTGAAGAAGGGTCTAGGCCCGAAACATCAGCCTTCCTGCTCCTCTGATGCTGCTTGGCCTGCTATGTTCATCCAGCTCTACACCTTGTTATCTCCGTTACTTATATGCGTTGGTTTGCTGGGGTGGTTGGTATTACTTCCAGTTTTGTTTCTCAGTGGTTTGTACACAGGGTCTAATTTACTGTGTTTGTTGATGGAGTTCCGGTTGGAATACCAGGCCTCCAGAATTCCTTGGCTTGTGCGATTATGGATGTGTTGTCCCAGTTGAATAGCCCTTCAAGACAAAAAACTGCCCAAAAATCACCCACATCAACGACACAGACAACACAGATTCATAGAATAAAAACATCTCGGACTGACCACTTACAGATACTGAGAAGACCATAGGAGTATGCAGACTGAATTATAACTACAGAGATGTCAAAAAGACTGACTTCCTGGCTGCACTGGAATCAACACTAAAGAACAACGGACTTAAAGAAGTACAACAGACCATCAGATAGATGATAGTCCCAATACTGAGCAAAACAGGAAAGTGGAACACATTCAACACAGAAGAGAGAAAAGCCCTGGAAAGACTTAAGAAAGACAGGAACATTGTAATCTTACCAGTGGACAAAGGACACATGACAGTAATCCTCAACAGGACCCAATCCATCGAGAAAGCTAATGCACTACTAGCAGATACCAACACCTACCAACAGATGGTGATAGACCCAACACCACAGTTAGGGAACCGGATTACAACGATCCTGAAGAAATTATGCAATTCAGGAGACATCAGCAAGACAGACTACCAAAAAATGAAGCCAGAGGGATCTAACACACCCCAATTCTATGGACTTCCCAAAGTACACAAACTGGGGGTCCCCCTCAGACCCACTGTCTCACTGCCAGGCAGACCAACATATAGACTTGCCAAAGAACTACAACAGAAATTGAAATACTTAGTGGTCAACACTACCCACTCCATCAACTCACCTCAAGAACTCCTCAATATCATCAAGGACACCAGGATAGAAGAGGACAAGTTGATGATATCCTTTGATGTAACAGCACTATTTACATCCATAAACACTGACCAAGCCAAAGAGGCAATTGCCACACTGCTGGACGAATCAAGTAGGCAGGCACCCCAGGGCACCAACAATATTGATAAGGACACCACCATGAAACTACAAGATCTGTGCCTCACAACTCACTTCATTTCAACGACAACACATACAAATAAATCAATGGAACACCAATGGGATCCCAATATCAGGACTCACTGCAGAAGCAGTAATGCAACGGTTAGAACGGACAGCGCTCCCCCCAACTATACAACCCAAACTTTGTGTCTGATATGTAGATGACACCTTCGTGATTATTAAACGCACAAAACTAGAAGAAACCCACTGACACACAAACAACATCCTTGCCGGGATTAAATTCATGAAAGAAGAAAAGAACAACCGACTACCCTTCCTGCACATAATGGCAGAATGCAAAAACAACACGGAACTCTAGACTAGCATACATAGAAAGACCACATATATGGACCAGATACTCAATTACAAAAGCAACCATCCCAATGCCCACAAAGGGAACTGCATCAGGACATTATTTAAATGAGCCACAACACATTGCAGCAACCCAGGACTATGCAAAGCAGAATAGGAGCACCTTATACAGAGTCTTCAAATTGAATGGATACCCAAAAAGCACATTCCGCTGTTACCTCTGAGAAAGATCACAACACGACCAGACTCACTAATCGCCATACCATACATCAAGGACATTTCAGAGATGACCACAAGACTACTCAGACCCCTAGGTATCAGAGTAGCCCACAAACCGACAACCACCCTACAACAGCTATTGATGAATGCAAAGGATCCCATACCCAAAACTAGCAAAACCGGTGTAATATACAAAATACCATGCAAGGACCATGAGAAACACTACGTAGGCCAAACTGGAAGAAAATTGGCAATACAGATTCATGAACACCAACTAACCACCAAGAGACATGACCAACTGTCACTTGGCTCAGCATAACGAGGGACACGAATTTGACTGGGACAACACATTCATAATTGCACAAGCGAAATAGACGCACGCTAGGCAATTCCTGGAGGCCTGGATTCCAACCGGAACTCCATCAACAAACACACTGAATTAGACCCTGTGCACAAACTACAGAGAAACAGAACTGGAAGTAATACCAACCATCCCAGCAAACCGAGGCATATAAATAACAAGCGGAACAGAACACCAATGTTTCATTGGAGGCGCACTGATGATGTTACCTAGCAGGGTGACAAAACGTTTGCAACCAAACCCACCAGCTTGGCGAGCATGTCTACAACCTCATCCACAACCCGAGCTACAAATCTTCGAGAACTTTAAATGAAAAATACTTTTAGGGAACCCAACAAAAGAGCATCTACAGCCAGCTAACAAATACACAGTTCAAAAGGGAGTGAAACATGAATATGGAAGTCATAAGCTTTTAAATTAACCATCACCTAATACCTGGAGAAGAGAATGGTCTCGAACAGTATATTAGACAAGGTGAACATCAGCCAAATTCTGTCTCTTTGAAGTCACCTTCCTCTCTGTCAGCCTGTCTGCCACTAAAACCATCATCCATGGATTCTCACCACCAGAACTAGAAGTTCCTATATTAAAGCTGCTAAAAGAATGTCAGTTATTCTTGTTGATAATCATTGGTTATCCTGGTAACAAGCAGAGGCAGCTTTAAAGAGTAGCTTGCCTGAATTCTGAAGAAATACGTCAAGTCTCATTAATCCACTAGGATTTCTTTTGAGGTTGTTGCTCAAATAATGGATGAAGGACAACAGAGGGTATAATTTACTTCAGCCTTTCTTTAGAATGCATTCGATAAATGTCTGACACAAGAAGAGGAAATTTAAGCCTGCTCCTCCTGAAGCATTTTCCCCAGCACCACCATTTTATCTAGCCTGAAATCTGCCACATGAATGCTACATGTGGTCTCAAGAACGGCCCTTGAGCCTTCTCTGTCCTCTCACTTGATGCTTCACAACAACCACTTCATTGTTTATTCACCATACCAGTTCTGTGGCTTCCAGCAGTTGCCTAATACTCATCACCAGAAAATTTTGACTCCTGCCCATCAACCATGGAAGCTAGTTTTGGGCACGAGGGCTTGTTGAGCATGCAAATACGAATATACTACTTCTACTAAAGAAAAAAAAATGTAAGAACTGCAGATGCTGTAAATCAGGAACAAAAACAAAGTTGCTGGAAAAGCTCAGCAGGTCTGGCAGCATCTGTGAAGAAAAAATTCAGAGTTAACGTTTCAGGTCCAGTGACCCTTCCTCAGAAATCAAACCAGTTCTGAGAAAGAGTCACCAGACACGAAACGTTAACTCTGATTTTTTTTTCTTCACAGATGCTGCCAGACCTGCTGAGCTATTTCAGCAAATTTGTTTTTATACTACTTCTACTCTCAGGGTAGGAAGAGGGGAATGACATTCCACTGACTGGTCAACCCATGATTACGTTTTCCCAGCATTACAAAGGCTTTTGAGGGAGAACTCCCTCACTGTACCCGTGTATTTTGACTGTGTTGCATGATGATCTAGTAATCCTTTGAAATCATTGTGCTGTTGTTGATGGATCATCCTTGGACAATTTCTATCTTCTTACCCTGTCAACTGGAAGGCTTGTCAGCAGTCAGTCCTTTCTTTAGTGGTGCTCCATGTTTAGATCGTTTATATCCTATGGTCACCATGCTACTCTATCTACTAAATTGCTGATAATTTGCAAGGTTGGGCAGCACAGTGGTTAGAACTGCTGCCTCACAGCACCAGGGACCCGGGTTCGATTCTACTCTCAGGCTGTGTCGAGTTTGCACATTCTCCCCGTGTCTGCGTGGGTTTCCTCTGGGTGCTCCGGGCTCCTCCCACAGTCCAAAGATATACAGGCTAGGTGGATTGGCCATGCTAAATTGCCCGTGGTATTCAGGGGTGTGTATTTTAGGTGGGTTATAGGGGAATGGGTCTGGGTGGGATGCTCTGAGGGTTGGTGTGGACTTGTTGGGCCAAAGGGCCTGCTTCCACACTGTAGAGATTCTATGAATGAAACCGGACACCCAATCTGGCATCGATCTAGGAAATGGAAATCACAACAGCTAACTCAGTCCTGACAACCCAGCAAAATCTTCTTTACCAACATCTGGGGGTTAATGTCAACATTGGGAGATCTGTCAGTAATACTCTGAGTATCATACCTTACAGACAGTGTCCTAGACAAACTTCACCACCAGCTCTGGATATGTTCTGCCTCAGGACATTGGTGTACAGTCAGGAGAGATTTGTGCTGGGAATTTTCAACATCGACTCCAGAAACCACGAACTCTAGCACAGTTTGAACATGAACTAGGCAACCTACTACTGATTACACCCCCGTGGCTGATGAATCAGTACTCTTCCATGTTGAATTCCTCCTGCAGAAAACATTGAGGTTGGCAGTGAAGAACATACTGAGTGAGGGATTTCAATGTCCATCATAAAAAAATGCTGGTTATCAAGATGATCGTGGCAGAGTAGGCAGGGTCCGGGCTCCTGAACCCAGGGCTTGTCTACTCCGTCTACTTTTCTTCTTTTTTTTTCTTCTTTTTGCTTCTACTTATCTTCTGGGGAGAGCTCTGTCACGGAGGCATTGGCAACGACGACATCGATGAGAAAGTCGGCTTCGTCGGGTCTGGAGCGTGGCGGTAGCTGGCGAGCCTGAAGCAGGACTCTGGCAGCGGCTTCAAGGAGGCAGCTGGCAGAACGATGAGCGTGGGACCTAGCACTAGCTGCTACATTGACGGAAGCGATATCGGCGAGGACGGCCAGTGGGAAAAGATGGTGCCTGAGGACCGGCGACTTTGATGTTGGTCGGGACGGCGCTGGTGGTGGCAGAAGGATCATGGACTCTCTGTAAACTTTTTAAAAATTCTTCTTGAACTATTCAAAATGGCACCATATTGTGGTGATAAGTGGAAGCTTTTCACTGTCTTTTACTGTAATTTTCAACGTAAAATACATGTGATAATAAAATCATTCGTCACCCATTAGCAAAAAAGTGGCCCAGCAGCACCATTGCTGACCAAGTTGATCAAGTTCTAAAGGACAGATGCCAGATTGGGTCTGTATCAGGTAGTGACGTCAAAAATCAAGAGGAAAAAACATACTTGATCTCACCCTCACCAAATCATCTGCCACAGATGCAACTCTCCATGACAGTAGGAGAGACACTGCACAATGTTTGAGGAAGAGAGAGAGGCCCATCTTTATATTGAGGATAGCCTTCATTGTGAGGATTCTTGGTAGTGTCCCTACTTCTGAGCCAGGAGACCTGGGTTCAAGAACAGCCTGCTCCACAGGTATGTCATAACATGTCTGAATAGGCTGATTAGAAAATACCTACCCTCCATTTTGTTGCGGGCACTATCATCATACTCAATGAGATGGATTTCCAACAGAGGGATCAATTCAAGACTGAACATCCATGGAGTGCTGTGGGCCATCAGCAGCAGCGGAGTTGTACTTCAACACAATGTACAAACTCATGACATGGCATATATTCCCTCTATCATTACTACCAAGCCAGGCAATCGACCCTAGTTCAATAAAGAGTGCAGGAGGGCACGACAGGAGTAGCATCAGGCATACCTAAAAATGACTCAACAACCCTGTAAGGTTACAACACAGGACTAGTGTACGCAAAATGGCATAAGCAGCAAGTGGTAGATGGAGCTAAGCAATTCCACAATCAACAAATCAGATCTAAGCTCTGCAGTCTTGTGAATGGTGATGGATAATTAAACAACTCACTGCAGAAGGCTCCACAAATATCCAGTCTTCAATGATGGAAAAGCCCAACACATCAGTGTAAAAGATAAGGCTGAAGCATTTACAACAATCTTCAGCCAGAGTGCTGACTGAATGATCCAACTCAGCTTCCTCCAGAGATCCAGTTAATTCGATTCACTCCATGTACAATCAAGAAACAGTTGGAGGCACTGGATACTGCAAAGGCTATGGGTTTTGACAACATTCCGGCAATAGTACTGAAGACTTGTGCTTTAGAACTTGCCATTCCCCTAGCCAAGCTGTTCCAGTACAGTTACAACACTGGCCGCTACCTGACAATGTGGAAAATTACGCATGTATGTCCAGTACGCAAAAAGCAGGAGTAATCCAACCCAGCCAATTACAGTAAAGTATTGGAAGATGTCATCAGCAGCACTTGCTCAGCAACAGCCTGCTCAGTGACACCCAGTTTGGGTTCTGCCAGGTCATTCAGGTCCTGATCTCATTACAGCCTTGGTGCAAACATAGACAAAAGTACTGAACTCCAGAGGTGAGGTAAGAGTGACAGCCCTTGACACCAAGGCTGCACTCAACCAAGTGTGGCATCAAAGAGCCCCGGCAAAACTGGAATCAATGGGAATTGGGGGTAAACTCTCCACTTGTTGGAGTCATACCCGACACATGGGAAGATGGTTATCATTATTGGAGGTCAGTCTTCTCAGATCCAGGCATCTCTTGTAGGAGTTCCTCCGGGTACTGCCCTAGGCCCAAACATCGTCAGCTGCTTCATCAATGACCTTCATCATAAGGTCAAACGTGGGAATGTTCACTGATGTAGCACAATGTTCAGCGCCATTTGTGATTCCTCAGATACTGAAGCAGTCCATATTCAAATGCAAAGAGATCTGTTCAATATCCGGGTTTAGGCTGACTGGTAGCAAGTAACATTCCCACCGCACAAATGCCATGCAATGTCCATCTCCAATAAGAGACAATCTAACCACTGTCCCCTGATATTCAATAGTGTTACCATCACTGAATTCCCCGATATCAACCTCCTGGGGGCTTACCATTGACCAGCAGCTGAACTGGACTTGTCATATAAATGCAGTGGCTACATGAGCAGGTCAGAGGCTAGGAATCCTGCAGCAAGTAACTCACCTCCAGCCTTCCCAAAGGCCTGACCATCATCCACCAAACACAAGCCTAAGGGGCGGCACGGTGGCTCAGTAGTTAGCACCTGCCTCACTGTGCCAGGGACCTAGGTTTGATTCAGCCCCGTGCGATTGTCTGTGTGGAGTCTGCACGTTTTCCTTGTGTCTGTGTGGGTTTCCGCTGGGTGCTCCGGTTTCCTCCCACAGTCCAAAGATGTGCAGGTTAGGTGGATTGGTAAAGCTAAATTACCCATACTGTTCAGGGATGTGTTGGTTAGGTGCGTTAGCCATGGGAAATACAGGGTTACAGGGATAGGGTAGTGGGATGGGCGATGGGTCTGGGTGGGATGCTCTTCAGATGGGTGGTGTGGGCTTGTTGGGCTGAATGGCCTGTTTCTACACTGTAGAAATTCTATATAAAAAAATGACAGGAGTGTGATGGATTACTTCACGCTTGCCTCAATGGATGCAGCTCCAACAACACTCAAGAAGCTTGACACCAACCAGGACAAAGCAGCATGCTTTATTCACACCGCATCCACTCCATCCACCACCAACAATCAGTAGTAGCACTGTGTGGTATCTACAAGATACACTGAAGAAATTCACCAAAGATTCTTGGTGGACAACACCTTCCAAACCCATGACCACTCCCATCTAGAAGGGCATGGGCATGGGCAACCGCCATATGGGAACACCGTCACCTGAAAGTTCCCTTCCAAGCCACTCTTCATCCATACTTGGAAATATATCACCACTCCTTCACTGTCACTGGGTCAAAATCTTGGAATGCCCTCCTTTAGTGCATTTTAAGTGAACCTACAGCACATGTACTGCAGCAGTTCAAAGCAGCTCACCACCACCTTCTTAAGGGCTTCTAGCGATTGGGAATAAATGCTGATTGGTAGGCGACACCAACATTCCATGAGTGAATATATATAAAAATGCTCATTACTTCCTCAAAGAATTTTAACAGATGGGGCAGGCATGGCTTCCCCTTGACAAAGCCATGGTGACTCAGCCCTATTTTACCATGCACTTCCAAATACTCTGCAATCTCTTCTTTAACAATGGACTCTAAAATCTTACCGACAATCAAAGTCAGGTTGACTGGTCTATACTTCTCATCTTCTGCCTCCCTCCCTTCTTAAATGGGGTGTTATATTAGTCATTTTCCATCCTCTGGGACCCTGCCTGACTCCAATGTTCCCTGAAAAATCACTTCTAATGCATCTACAATTCTCTCAGCTATCTCCCTCAGGATCCTAGCATGTAGTGCACCCAGTCTGGGTGATTTATTCACCTTCACACCTTCCATCACCTTCTCCATAGTGATAGCCACTACACTCACTTTTGCCCCGACTCTCTTGAAGTTCTGGAGTCTTCCACTGTGAACAGTGATGCAAAGTACCGATTCAGTTACTCCGCCATTTCTTTACTCCCCATTACTACCTGCTCGGCTTCCTTTTCCAGTGGTACAATGACCACCCTTGTCTCTTTCTTACCTTTTACATATCTTAAAAAAAAGTCTTGCAATCTTCTTTTATATTATTAGCTAGCTTTCCTTCATATTTCACATTGTTTCCACCCCCACCCCCATTACTTTTTTTAGTTATCCTCTGCTGGTTTTTAAAGACTTCTCACTAATCTTCACCACAATGTATGCTTTATCTTTTGCTTATAATGCTGTCACTCACCTCCCTTGCCAGCCACGGTTGCCTCATCCTGCCTTTGGTATGCTTCTTCTCCATTGGGATGAGTTTCTGCTTTGCCTCTTGGATCATCACCAGAAATTCCTGCCATTGCTGCACCACCGTCTTCCCTGCTAGGCTCCCCTTACAATCAACTCTGGCCGGCTCCTCCCTCATGTCTTTGTCCTTCCATTTACTGAATTGCAATACCATTCCATCCAATTCAAGCTTCTGTCTCTCAAACTGCAGGGTGAATTCTATCAAATTATGGTCACTGCCCCCTCTTGGGATTCCTTTACCTCAAGCCCTTTATCAATTACATTTCAATCGCTTGCTGGAGCTTTTTAATGAGGCAATAGAGTGGGTTGCTGAGGCTAACATGTTTGATCTGAAGTACATGTATATTCCAAAAGACATTTAATAAAGTGCCACATAATAGGCTTGTCACAAAGTTTCTATGCATGGAATAAAAAAAAGCAGCTCCACTACTTTAAATAAACATGAATAAATGATAGGAGACTAGTTTTTTTGAAAATGTGATATTGATGTTGCTGGTTAGGCCAGCATCTGTTGTCTTTCCTAATTGCCCTGGAACAGATTGGCTTGCTAGGCCATTTCAAAGGACCATCAAAACTCAACCAAACTGCTTGTAGGTCTAGAGTCATATGTAGCTCAGAACAGGTGAAGATGGCAGATTTTCTTCCCTAGAGGTTTTTATGACAATCAACTGTGGTTACATGATTGCTCTTAGATTAATTTGTTTTAATTCCAGGTTTCTTACTGAATTAAAATTTCACCATCTGCTTCAGAGGAATTCAAATCCACATTCCCAGAGCATTAGTAGTCAAGTGACATTAACCACGAGGCATTGAGGTGGTGGTGTTATAACTCCTGCTTTCCTTCATATATAATAACCTAAATTTAGGTACACATTGTGTAATTTCAATATTTGTGGGCTTGGAAGTATTATAAATTGAAAAGAGGAGGATAATAAACTTTACGAGGATATAGACAGCTGGTGGAAAGAGCAAAAATGCGACAGATTAAATTTAATGTAATATAGAGAGATATGAAGCGATTCGTTTGGTTTGAAGAATGAGACACAACACAAGATAAAAGGTACAAATTTAAAGGAGTGCAGGAACAAGTGGACTTGGGAATATATACGCATATTATAGAAGATAGCAGGACAAATTGAGACAGGAGTTAATATCATGCTCAAAGTCCTGTGTACTAAAAGTAAGGCCACATACTTCTAAAGCAATGCTATAGTAAATCCAAATAAAAATACTGGTTCAGCCTCAGCTAGAATGTTGCGCCATTCCTGGCACCATACTTTAGGAAGTATGTACATGCATTGGGAAGGATGCAGATATGTTTGATGAAAATGGTTCCAGAAAGAGCAACTTCAGAGCGGAGAATCTGAGCTGTTGTCTTGGAGAAGAGAAGATTAAGATGAGATTTAATTGAGATGCTCAATCACATGAGAGAGATGGACAGAGCAGATAGGGAAAAATTGGTCCCATTGGCAAAGGATCAACAACAAGTGGTCTATGTTACTGATGTTTGACAAAAGGAGGAACAGGGATATGATCAAAGTCATTTTTGCACAGCAAATGCACAAATTGAGAGTGTGGTATGTTCAATTGTGGCTTTCATGAAAAATTGGACAATTATCTGAAGATAAAACAATTTGCAGGGTCACAAGGAAAAGACAGAGTATATGGGCTAGGTGAGTTGTTCTTGCAGATTGCTAGATGGACATGGTGGGCTGAATGGCCCTCTTTTGTTCTGTAACCATACTCTAATTTTGAGATTTAGGAAGGAAATTTCAACCTTAGGCAGCTGAAAATGCAGCCACCAATGATCAAATGATTATAATTTGGATGTGCAAGAAGTCACGATTGTGGGAACACAAAGATCTTGGAGAATTTTAAGGTTGGAAGAAGTTATAATAAGAAAACAGGAGAGGATATACAGGGATTTGGAAAAAGGGATGAGAATTCTTAAAAAAGGTAATGGGAAGTGCCAATGAAGATCAATGAGCACAAGAAAGGTGGTGATGTGCTCTTGGTGCAAATTAAGATATGGCAACTAAGATTTCGATGAGATTAAATTTATGTTGGGTAAAAAATGACAGGCAATTCAGGAGAATGATGAAATAATTAAGTCCATTCGTATTAGTCATGAATGAGGGTTTCAGCAGATGCACTGAAGCAAGGCAGTATTAGGTGATGTCACAGAGGTGGATCTAAGGCTAAAAGACATAGGTCCAGGAATAGACCCTACAGCCTTCTCTGACATTCAGCAGGATCAGGGCAGATCTGACATTCCTCACATCCACTTTTCTGCCTTTACCCCACAACCTTGTACAGTTGCTGTAAAACTTCTCTACTCTTATACTCCAACCCTCTCGAATTAAGGCCCAACATTCTATTTGCCTTCCAAGATTACCTGCTGCCCATGAGCTAGCTTTCTGTTTCCTGCACAAATACCCTCATGCCTTTGTGTTGCAGCTTTATGCATTTTTTTCCTGTTTAAATAATATGCTGTTCTTTTGTTCTCCCTTCTCAATGAACAACTTCACATTTACTCATACTATTCTCCATTTGCCAAATTTTTGCCCACTTACTCAACTTATCAATTTTTCTCTGCAAATTGTGTGTATCCCTCCCATAACCGGTCTTTCCAATTATTTTAGTATTGTCTGCAAATTTGACTACAGTATTTCCTTCATCTAAGGCATGATACATATTGCAAACAGTTGTGGTCCCAGCATTGATCCCTGTGGAACCCCACTAGTTGCCAACAGGTTGCCAAAATGATTAAAAAAACCCTTCAGCCCCAATCGCTACTTCCTACCCATGAGGCACTTCTCTATCCATGCCAATATACCTCCAACACTGTGGGCCCTTATGACTTAACCTTTTGTGAGGTAACTTATCAAATGCCTTTTGGAAATAGATCGCAGTTTTCAGTGAAAACAGTCACAGAAACTCAACCTTCTCCTTTTAACTATGATTTCCCATTTATATATGCTATATAATCTTAATGGTTTTAATGATCTTTCTTTAATGCAGCATCTAGGATTGCATGTTGTACTGCCTCGGATGTATTGATTATAATTACTTTTTTTTTTATTTTAATGTTCAATAATTTCAAAAGGTAAAGTTATTACAGTTCAAAAGGACCAAAGGGTTGCTTTCCTGGTGCGGGAATTGAACCCAAACTGTTGACATCATTCCTGCATTGCAAACTAGCCAACAGCCAACTGAGCTAACCGACCTTGACTAATAATAAAGCAAAATCACAATGGCATTACGGATTTTATCTATTTATACTTGCACATTCAAAGAATTATGCCATTATCTTCGATGTGACATTTCCTACAAATTATTTCTGTTGTGTTTATATCTTGATTTTTTTTCTCTTAAGAGGTATCACGTTATACTTCTCCACAATAAACTGGATTTTCCACCCGTGTACCCATTCCACGTATGTACCTATATCATCTGGAAGACTTTTGAAGTCTTCCTTGTTGATGGACAAAACCCATACTTCTGTATCAAACAGAGAAGTTATTATTATGCTCCCTCTGCTCAAATCCAAATAATCTATATTGTAAAAGTGCATACACCACTGACTCCTTGTGTTCACTCATTAACCAGTCCATTGTTTTTGTCAGTACACAATTTTTCTACTTTTGGCATTTCACCTTGTAACAAGCCTCATGAAATACTTTATAAAACAGCTTATTAAAATCCCCCCGAAGAACACTAACTACATTCCTTTAATCTTCACGGTCACTTTAAGGAACTGTTCTAACTCTCATCTTTCTATTTCTCTTCATATCTTTGATGAGGTCATAGTCTCTGGATCAATTTTATCTGTTGAATAATTTTCTGTCCTCTCTCTCCACAGATACAGATCTGCTTAGTGTTCCCAGTACTTTGTGTATTTATTTCAAGTTCGGTTTATGATCCTATTCCACAAATTCATTAAGCTTCAATATGACTTGCTGGCTCATGATCACACCACTTATGGCTGAGATGAGAAGTGGTAGGTATATGCTTATCCTGCCTAGAATGTTTTGAAGCGAATTTTATACATTGAAAACACAACTGAGATTACTGCATCACATCCCATACTGGTTGAGTTAAAGGTTATCCAAATCTTAGGAAAATAATAATCATTTAAGGGATTTAAGCAATCATTTAAAATTTTCTGTATTCACCTAGTTATATCTTGCAACAGGCTTCACCAAAAAACTAAAACCAACTGGTAATATACCAGATCAAAACCCCTATATTTAAGGATTGCTGGCCAAAATCAAAATTGGTCAAAAATGGATCAAGTTACTCTAGCAGATTGCTCACAGATCATGCAAATCTCAGTGATACGTTTGAGAAATAATGCTCCATGCCTGGTCAGTGATTGACACAAGTAATTGGTCTCATGAAAATGCCCATTTCTAGCAGAAATTGGTATAGTGATCCTCCTCTCACCCTTCACAAACCTAGACAAAAATCCATCGTTAATTATGAAAAAACTATAAACAAGAAATCCAATCTCTTTATTTTTTTAAAACTCAGGATACTTTGACACAGATTGACAGCAGCCAATATTTGGGGACCATAAAACCATATTTCAGGATAGGTATTGGTTCACTGTTGTGATGTTTGCTCAGACAGAATAGTCAACTCAATGCAGTAATGGTTTGACAAATAACCAAAAACAAAGGAAGGAAGAATCTCAGCTCCATGTGATGGGTCTATTCTTTTAAAACTGAGCAATAATTCAGGCTGATTGGTCAGACAGAGTTTGGAAGTAATGAGGACCTACCTGAGCTATCAGCTAAAAACTTTACTTGTCAGATGCCTCACTTCAGGATCAACTTGACCCAAAAGACACTTCACTGACTTCCCCACTTGTCCCTAAATTTAAGATCATAGAATCCTGTGGAAACAGGCCCTTCGGCCCAACAAGTCCACACTGACCCTCAGAGCGTCCCACCCTGCCCCATCCCCCTATAACCCACCTAATCTACAAATCCCTGAACACTAAGGGCAATTTAGCATGGCCAATCACCTAGCCTGCACATCTGTGGGAGGAAAACTGGAGCATCCAAAGGAAACCCACACAGACACAGGAAGAATGTGCAAACTCCACACAGGCTGAGGTTGAGAGGAAGGCTCACTGGACCCAAAACGTTGACTCTGATTTTCTTCTTCACAGATGCTACCATACCTGCTGAGCTTTTCCAGCAATTACTGTTCTTGTTCCACACAGGCAGTCGCCCGAGAGTGGAATCGAACCTGCGTCCCTGCCGCTGTGAGGCAGCAGTGCTAACCACTGAGCCACCGTGCCGCTAGATCACTAGACAACTGATGAGTAAGTGTTTGAAGCCTCTCTCAGTGGGCATCCAGTATCATAACCTTTTCCTGAACAGCGTAAATCACAGTATAAAAGGAGTCCTAGAACTAACAAGGCAGCAGTCCATACAGTAATAAGACAAATTTCGTTCAGAGGTTAATAGTGCATGAACGCTTCTCTAACAGCAATCATAACATGATGACGTTCAAAGTAATATTTACAAGGAAAAAAAGTGAAACAGCGACTAAAATTCTATCGTTGAAGTGAGCTTTACCTAAAGCTAATATGTTGTGGTTGGTTGGTTCGCCGAGCTGGTTTGTTGTTCCGCAGACATTTCATTACCCTGCTGGGTAACATCATCAGTGCAGCCTCCGATGAAGTGCCGGTGTGTTTTCCCACCTGGTTTTAAAACCTGGAGTCCGTTGAGCTGGATTGCCTCACTTCCGGTTTTCCTTTGTAGTGGAGTGTATATGGGGTCGAGTTCTATGTGTTATTGATGGCTTTCTTCGTGGAGTACCAGGCTTCTAGGAATTCCCGTGCCCGTCTCTGCTTAGCTTATCCCAGGATTTTGGTGTTGTCCCAGTCGAATTGGTGGTTCTCCTTATCCATATGGATAGAGATGAGTGAGTATTGGTCGTGTCTTTTTGTAGCCAGTTGGTGTTCGTGTACCCTTGTTGTTGGTTTCCTTCCTGTTTGTCCGATGTAGTGTTTCTCGCAGTCTCTGCAGGGGATCTTATAGATGACGTTGGTCCTGTCCATGGCGGGGAGCAGGTCTTTGGTTCAGATGAGCAGTTGTCGTAGGGTTGATGTGGGTTTGTGTGCCACTCTGATGCCCAGCAGTCGTAGGAGTCTTGTGGTTAATTCTGACGTGTTCCTGATGTAAGGTCGTGTGATGAGTGTGTCGGGGCATGTAGTATCTTCCTGATGTTATTCGTGTAGGCATCTTCTGACCCAATTTTTTGGATATCCTTATCTTTGAAAACCTGGAAGAGGTATTTTTCTTCCTCTTGGCGTAGTTCTGTGTTGCCGAAGTGTGTTGTTGCCCGTTTAAATAGTGTTCGCATGCAGCTTCGTTTGTGTGTGTTAGGATGGTTGCTGTTGAAGTTCAATACCTGGTCTGTGACTGTGGCTTTTCTGGATACTTTCGTTTGGAGTTCCCCATTTGTCTTGCGCTCTACCATGACGTCCAGGAATGGGAGCTGTTTGTTCTTCTCCTCCTCTCTGGTGAATTTTATTCCGGTGAGAGTGTTGTTTATTAGTTTGTGTGTCTCCTCTAGTTTGGTCCGTTTAATGATGACAAAGGTGTCGTCCAAGTAGCGTATCCATAGCTTTGGTTGGATTAAGGAAGGGCCGTCCTTTCCAGTCTATGTGTCACTACCTCGGCCAAAAGTCCAAAGATACGTGATCCCATGGGTGTCCCGTTGATTTGTTTGTTGGCCGTTGAAAGTGAAGTGGGTGGTGAGGCATAGGTCCAGTAGTTTCAGCATGTTGTCTGTGGAGATGGTTTCACTGGGGTCTTCTTCTTGTTCCAGTAGTGCTGTCATTGTTTCCCTTGTATGTCTATTGATGTGAATAGGGCAGTGACATCAAACTATATCATGGTCTCCTCGTCATCTATCCTTATGTCTTTGATAGAATTGAGGAATTCTTGGGCTGAGTGGATTGAGTGGGGTGACTTGTTAACTCGGTGCCTGAGTCTCCTTTGTAGTTCCTTGGCTAATCTGTGTAATGGAGTGCTTGGTAGGGAGACTATGAATCTAAGGGGTACTTCTGGTTTGTGTACTTTCGGGAGGCCGTAGAATCAGGGGTGTGTTGGTTCCTTAGGGTTTCATTCTTAAGAAGTCTGCTTTGTTGATCTGTCTGGTTTGTTTGAGTCTTTTTAGTGTGTAGAAGGTTTTGTTGCCTAATTACGTTATCGGGTCAGTCTGTACTGGCCGGTATGTGTTTTTGTCGGCGAGCAGTGCCTGTGCCTTGGATGTGTATTCCCTTTTATTTGGTACTACTGCCACGTGCCCTACGAAGGAAAACCAGAAGTGAGGCAATCCAGCTCAATGGACTCTAGATTTTAAAAACCAGGCAGGAAAACACACCGACGCTTCATTGGAGGCTGCACTGATGATGTTACCCAGCAGAGTAATGAAATGTCTGCCAAACAACAAACCAGCTTGGCGAGCCAACCAACCACAACACCCACAACCCGAGCTACAAATCTACTCCAAAACCTAAAGCTAATGTCTACAATAACCTTCACCCTTTCGGTGAAGCAGCACTTTACCTCCACTTCATTCAATCTAGCCTAATGCATTCACTGCTCACCATGTGGTCTCCTCTACATTGGGAAACAAAGCATAGACTGGATCACTGCTTTGCAGAACACCTATGTTCAGCATGCGAAAAAGACTCAGAGCTTCCGGTTGCCTACGAGTTCTACACACAACTCTGTTCCCTAGCTAAAATCTGTCTCAGACTTGCTGTCATGCTCCAGTGAAACTCAGCGCAAGCTGGGAAGAACAGCACCTCATTCTGGACTCGATATCACGTTCAACAATTTTAGGGCTTGAGGCAGCTTCTCCTATGTCTTACCTCGACTCCCACACACCAGGCCTTGTTATTACATGGTTTGCTATTACACCGTTGATAGCCACTAATAGACGCCATTAGCAACCATTCTCCTAGGCTGACCATTATCCACTCCTTCGTCTGTTAACTATCCTTCTCTCTCTTTGGGCTCTACCTCCACCTATCGCTTACTCCTTATCCCCTCCTCCACCCTACCTTCAACATAAAAAAATACAACTTTTTCCTACCTACCACCGGTTCTGAAGAAATGGCATTGGACCCGAAATGTTACCTCTGATTTCGCCCCACAGATGCTGCCAGACCTGCTGACCTTTTCCAGCAATTTCTTTTTGTCCACAGTCAATGAGTAAAAAGAAAAATGACCAGTGAGAGATATTCAGAAAAAGAATTTGTGATAAAGAACCAGTTTATACTCCTAAAAGCAAACTTCTACACACAAGACAGCCAAGGAGGACTAAAGTAGTAAAAAAAGTATAAAGGTAAAACAGAAAACACGTATAAATGCAACAAAAGCATATATTCTAGTGAAAAGTACTAAAAGCAAAAAAGAGTGGCTAAAGAGATAGTAAAAACTGCTAAAAGGGATAGTGAAAATAAATCTGCAAGTGATATTAAAATCAACACAAAACCTTTTACAGTTAGATTAGGAAAAGGAGAGTGGTAATAAGCAATGTGGGTCCCCTGCCAACTGAAAACCTGATGTTGTCAACAATAGAAAGGAAAATAGTGAACATGTTTAATAATTATTTTACATCAGTATTTTGGGAGGACAAAGCAGTCAGCATCTCATGCATCCCAAATCAGGAACATGACAACATGAGTGTAATTAAGATGAAGTCATCATTTGGTAGTACAGAATTTGAACTGTGCTGAAAAAGATGCATTTTGTTGAAGCTTGTTGCCTTGCATACTTCTGGACAATTTGCAAGAAATATCAAAGTAAAGGAAAGCAGCACTCATACTCTACAACAGGAAACTTTTAGAGTCTGAATGGTAGAAGCATTACTATAGAGAATGTACCAGTCAATGCTGATTGAAAGTTAACTGTCAAGCTTTGCTTAAATTTTAAACAAGATAGGTTTACTCTGATTAGTCAAGATATCACCTTGAGAAATAAACTAGAGAATGGATGTCATTTCCTTTGTTGAGTTGAAGCAGAAGCAATATGCATACATATTTGTCTTGTCTACAAAGTCACAGTCTACTTGCCAACAAATGAGCATTCTCTTCTCATACAAAGCAGTTGGATTAACAGTGTGTGAGTGAATTATTTCCCTGTAACTAGATAACAGAGTGTCAACCCCATTCTAGACACTCAACCTCTGCACTTGAGTGGAGAGCTCAGTTTATTCTCAGAGATACTCCCCAAGCGGACAGACAGGAAAATGTTTACACTAATCTGGATTCATTAATCCAGCTCACTTGCCAGGAAAAAAAGGCAGCTTGCATCATTCCTGGTGGTAAAACGCAATGCTTGCTCTAAAGAGGGGATGCAAGCGATGATCACCGGGGTTCATGCCTCTTGATGCAGAGTAATGTCAGTCAGAATGGTCAGTGTCAGAAGCAGCCAATGTGACACAGTCATCCTGATTGACAGTATAATTGACTAACTGTTGCTGTTTATCTGAACAATAGCTTTAATTGTCCAATTAGTGTGTGCCAAATTCCCCAGTCCTTTCTTTTTTGCCAACCTCATAGACTTCTGCTGGGGCCTTGGTATTAATTGCCATTTCGTTAATCTTCAGCAGGTCCAGCGGCATCTGTGAAGGAAAAAACAGAGTTAATGTTTCGGGTCCGGTGACCCTTCCTCAGAACTGATGGTGGCTGGGAAAACATCAGTTTATATGCAGAGAAAAGGGGAGGGGGATGGGGTAGGGAGTAAATGATAGGTTAGAGCCTAAAGAGAGAGAAAGAAGTTAGATAGGCAAAGAGTTGATAACGATCCAGCTGGGAGGGTGAATAGTTGTTAATGGGGACTATTAGTGACTAACAACAGGGGGTGTGTAATGGCAGGCTATGTGGTAACAAGGCCTGGTGTGTGGGGTAGGGGGCTGGGACATGGAAGAGTTTAGACCCTAAAATTATTGAACTCGATATTGAGTCCGGAGGGCTGCAGGGTCCCCAAGTGGAAAATGAGGTGTTGTTCTTCCAGCTTGCGTTGGGCTTCAGTGGAAAACTGCAGCAAGCCTGAGACCAGAGATGTTGGTTGGGGAACAGGGTGGTGTGTTAAAGTGGCAGGCAACAGGTAGTTCAGGGACTTTTTTGCTAGCAGAACGTTGATGTTCTGCAAAGCGGTCACCCAGTCTACGCTTCGTTTCTCCAGTGTAGAGGAGACCACATTGTGAACAGCGAATGCAGTAGACTAGATTCTGGGAAGTGCAGGTGAAGTGTTGCTTCACCTGGAAGGTATGTTTGGGCCCTTGGATACTGCGGAGGGAGGAGGTACATTGGGGAAACGAAGCGGAGACTGGGTACCTGCTTCGCAGAACATCTACATTTTGCTCGCAGAAAAGACCCTGAACTACCTGTTGCCTGTCACTTTAGCTCACCACCCTGTTCCCTGGCCAACATCTGTCTCTGGCTTGCTGCAGTGTTCCAGCTAAGCTCAAAACAAGCTGGAATAACAGCACTTCATTTTCCGCTAGGGAACCCTGCAGCCCTCCGGACTCAATATCAAGTACAATAATTTTAGGGCGTAAACCCTCCCATGTCCCAGGCCCCTATGCCACACACCAGGCCTTGCTATCACATAGCCTGCCATTACTCACCACCTGTTGTTAATCACTAATAGTCCCCATTAACAGCTATTCACTCTCCTAGCCTTATCGTTATCAACTCTTTGCCTGTCCAACTGCTCTTCTCTCTCTTTAGGCTGTATCCTATCGTTTACTCCCTACCCCATCCCCCTCCCCTTTTCTCTGCGTATAAACTGATGTTTTCCCAGCCACCATCAGTTCTGAGGAAGAGTCACCGGACCTGAAACGTTAACTCTGTTTTTTTCCTTCACAGATGCTGCCAGACCCGCTGAGCTTTTCCAGCAACTTTGTTTTTGTTCCTGATTTACAGCATCCGCAGTTCTTTCGATTTTCGTTAATCTTCAGACCTGGCTGGAGGCTAGGTGTCATTGGTGACAATGAAGGGATGTTATGGCCTTGTGACACTATTGGTAGATTATTAACCCAGAAACCCAGGTGACATTCTGGGTTTGAATCCTGCCATGGCAGGTGGTTGAATCTGTATACAATAACAAATTAAGAGTCTAATGATGACCATGAAACTATTGTCAATTGTTGGAAAAACCCATCTAGTCACTGATGTTCTTTACAGAGAGAAGCTGTTATTCTTATGTGGTCTGGCCTATATGTGGCTCCACAGCAATGTAGTTGTCTCTTTACTCTGTAATGTGCAGGCAGGTCGCCAGGCTCCTCCTTGAAATTAACCTTTTTTTTTAACATTTTCATAGGAATTGGGTTTTACTGGCTAGGTCAGCATTTATTGTCCATCCATAATTGCCCAGAGGGCAGTTAAAAGTCAACCACATTGCTGTGGGTCTGAGTCACATGTAGGCTAGACGAGGTAAGGATGGCAATTTCCTTCCCTAAAGGACACTAGTGAACCAGATGGGCTTTTACAACAATTGACAGATGGTCATCATTAGACTTTCAATTCAACCTTGCCATGAGAAGTTCTACAGCAAGTCCAAACCTATTTGAATGTATCATCCTTGTGTACAGGCTGTGCCAGGAAGTGCCTCTGCCAGGTAGTGAACAATTGGCACAGAATCTACTCATGGTATTTTGCAAGTGAGAGAAAGTTTTGAAAGACCAAGGCTGTAGTTATTGTTACTGAGAGGCTGAGTAGAATTTCAGAACAGGTCAGTCCAGCAGGATTTCAGATAAGAAATAAAAAAGAGTTTATGCAAATATGTAGGAGGTATGGGCACAAGAGAAATGTGGTAATTGCTGAAGCTCTCTCTGTTACACATGATTATTATCATGGTTCAAAGAAACTGTGAAAGCTCTGGTAATGACTTGGATGGTTGTTCTTAGAGAGAAAAATGGCAAACAACATATCCAAGCGCAGACCACTTCTGAGGAAGGGTCACTGGACCCAAAACGTTAACTCTGATTTTGATTCACAGATAATGCCAGACCTGCTGAGCTTTCCCAGCAACTTCTGTTTTTATACCCAAGAGCAGAGTTACATCATTGATTCTGTAAGAAGTAAAGTGCTTGTTGCCTTATCTCTCCAAACCTTTTCAATAGTCTTCCATTGATGCTGTGTGGGCCCTGGCCCAAGCTTTTCTTGACCCATCTCTGGACAGAACTCTTGTGGTAGTACAAAGTCACACTACATTGTCATATTCTGTGAAAACACCCTGCTGTTTCCTCACACATCACTGATCACAGTGCATTGAGGTTGGAATGTGTATTTAAATTTCATCCCCATTTGGAACTGCAGTGTTGGAATTTTGACAACACGAGGTGGAATTCCAGTGATGGGGACAATGTTACTTGCAAGCAGATTGCAACTTGTTAACAAAACCCAGGAAAATTTTCTGGAATCTTCAGCTAGAACTGGCGCTGGATTGCCGAGAGGAGGAGATGAAGATTGTGCCAAAGTGTCCTCAGTAATTTCTTTCTCTAATACAGCCAGAGACTTTCTTCACAGCTGCATTGGTTCTGATTCTGAACATATTTTTCGAAGGTTTCTACATTCCTATGTCCCCTTTCAGCCTTTGTCCTTCTTCTAGTGTGGGTGAGTGAGAGAGATAGTGTGAGTAAGAGACTCGACTTCTTACATCATGTGCAATCTGTTGAGAACTAGGACTATATTGCAACTTTTAGATTTTGTTTAGGTTCTCTTATTTTACTTATCACTCATTTTGGGGACTCAAATAATACATAGAAAAATAATGTAGTAGTTTTAGAAATGATACGGTCAATACATTTTTACAGAGCTCCACTGACAATACACCTCTGGAACAGATACAGTAGTTGAGAGAAACCAGTTCCATCAGTTGGAGATTTCTCAGACTGGAAAGAATCGTATAAAATTTAGAGCCAGGCCTTTCAGGAGCCATACGTTTCCACGCACAGGGTCATGGGAGCTCGTCAGTCTCTTTCACAGATGGAAACTGATGCTAGATCAATTATTACATTTAAAACAGGTTGACTGAGGAAAATCTATCAATCACATTAAGTGGTATGGGACAAGGTATTTCGGGTTGGGTGACAGATCAGTCATATTTGCAATGAACTGTGGAATGGTCTTGGGAGGCCAAGTAACCAACTTTTGTTCCTTTGTTTCGGTTAACATTTCAATGTAACTGCCTGGCTGTATATCATACTCCATTGAATTGCAGACAGGTCATTCAGTATAAAATTTGGAGGTTCAGCATCACATACTTCTCTCTCAACATTCCGACCAATTAATGTTGACTCGAGGCCTTCAACATAGAAGATGAGTCTTCAGGTTAATCACTTTCAGCATGCTCATGCCTCTTACCAGATTGGTGCTGTGTAGATTACTTCCTCCCTCTAATAAATTCAACTGACAATCTCGTCCTAGATCTTGCATTGGTGTGCCGATAGTACCAACACAAATTATTTACATATGAGTAAATGATGGCAAGAACATCATTCAGGTGCTTTGCTCATGCTTGGGTACTGTATATTAATAAAAGCTACATATCCTGTTTGTTTTTATAGTTTCTTCAAAGAATTTAAAATTTGCCATGACCTCTCCCTGATCATCAGTACACAGCTTCCTTAACCTCTTAACTATTTAGAGCTGTAAAACTACCACTCTGTTTCTCTCCCAAGATAATGTTGCACTTCATTCAACAGCCCAACCATCTCCAGCTTGCTTAAATTTAACATTTTCTTAATTTTTCCCACATCAGATTACATAAAAAGCATCAATGTTTATTTCTTTGCTTCTCGTGACACTGAATTTCTACATTCCTCTGCCCAGATTATCCTGTGTTCCATACTCCAGCACTTTTGCAGCTGCTGTTGGTACTTTTGTTGCTAAACAGTCTTAGTTTCTCTCTGTCTCTTGCTATCTAACCTTGGTTTTACACTTTCTTGTGGGGACAGCAAGACCTACATTTTTATGGTACTTTCATGAAATAAGGACAGAATATTCAATAAAGGTTTTTAGAAGCCCTGTAATATAACAATGAATTTAGTCCATAAAAGCAATAAAATAATAATGCTCAAATAATTTATTTTATTTAAATATGCTGTTGATTAAGGGATAAAATAATTGGCTTGAACATAAGGAAATTCCCCTTGTCTGTCTTCAAAATAGTACCTTGGGAATTTTCAGGTTTATATTAAGGGGAAATTGGGACTAGATTTAATATTTCATCAGAAAGATATGAAACAACTGCAGAAAATAATCTAAACGATGACTAAGATTAAGCATAGGAAGTGATTGTGTACTTTTGCACAATGATTCCAGAAAAATTGGATAAAGTTATTGAAAGATTATAAAGCAATACAAAATGAAAAATTTCCTAATGAGATCATACTAATACCATTTGTTAAATTAGGATAAGGGATTTGTTGTATTACTAAAATTTCAATTATTTATTCTTTATGCTTTAAAAGTCTTACAAATGCAAGTACTTTCTCTAGTGACATTTTCTATCTCTGTCATGTGGAATATTACTATAACCTATGCAAATTCCCATTGTCATAATTTCCCTTCATTCCTCCTGACACTAGGCGGTGCTGTTGCATCTCCTAACTCATACATCTTCTGGCAACCAAAATAATTGTAAATTTAAAGTTTAAGTGCAGTCACCTGCCTCCCTCCTGCTTGTTTCCACTTCACACTCCTGATTTTTGAAATGGCACATTGCTCCAGCTGTCTCTAAGTTTCCATTGCAAAATTCTGGAGTTGGAGTCCTTTCAGAGCTCTCTTTGAGAGTTGGCACAGGTGTGACAGACCAAATGACAAACACTTGTGCACTAAAATTCAATCAACTGAAGTTTCGTGGGGTCTACTACTTCAGCTCCTTATCTTGAAATCATTAATGAAAAATAATCATCAATAAACATAATGGAACTTCTCTCAGTAGTGAATTGGCATTGTGGTTACTTAACTGAACCTAAAAACAGGAGGTCTCAATTTAATAGGCTATATTAGCTGATTTCAGACAAGGTAGCAGCAGTAGGCAATATATTTGGTTTCAATGCTAAGCTAGAGTGAAGAAAACTGCCAGGATTTTGATTCTCTATTAATATACTGTGACCTCTGCTAAAATATACTTGCCACAGGAGGGAGTGCACGGAAGTTAATCAGACTAATCGCTGGGATGGCAGACTTGTTTTAGGAGGAGACATTGAGGTACCGCAGCCAATATTCTCTAGCACTTCAAAAATTAAGAGGTGATCTCTCTGAAGCATACAAATTTTTAACAAGGTGTGACAATGTACATGCAGATTGGATGTTACCCTGGCTGGTGATCCTAGAAGCAAAGGTCACAGCGATAAAAGCCTGCCTCTTATCCTAAGATTGAGATGAGGAGGAATTTATTCATTGAAAGGGTAGTGAATCTTTGGAATTCTTTACTGCGGAAGGCTGTGGAAGCTCAATCACTGAGCATATTCAAATATAGTCAGTAGATTTCTAAGGACTAATGACATCAAGGGAAATGGAGATAGAGTGGGAAAATGGCATTGAGGTAGATAATAAGTCAAAATTTAGTCGAATAGTGGAGAAATCTTGATGGCTTAGATGAACTACTCCTGTCCATATGTTCCTAAAATATGACTGAGGAGAGCAAGGACAAGATTATATAGAGATACAATATCGTCTGGACACAATAGCTAGTTCAAATTTGCTATTTAGATTTATACATAAACACAAATGACTACTTAGGTGAGCTGGCAAAGCGTACCATTGGAGTAACATCTCTGCAGTAAACAACATCTTCAGATGAGAACATACCTTGAAAGCCACTTTCGGAGTATTTGAAAAGTAGTGATTTCTGATTTTATTTCGATACTTTTGAAAATCTTTGACATCAGTAATGTAATACAACTTTCCCCAAATAATTTTTAAAGCAAATTTGATGTATACGATTGATGTTTGTATTGCTGCAATTAATAAAAATAATGCCATAAAACACAGGAACAGAGGTTGGTCATTCAGCCCATAGAATGTGCTCCACTATTTTAGTCTCCTTCCCTTTGTAAATAAAATTATAACACGGCACAGTTTTCAAAACCTCTGGGACTTTTCCAGAATCCAAGGATTCCTGGAAGATTACCACCATTGCATTCACCAACCTCTGTAGCTACTTCCTTTCAAATGAATAGAATATTCAGGATAAGACACAAATGGAACACACTCTGGCCAGTAAAATTCAAAGAAAATCAATCACACAGTTCAGATTCCTCAATATAACATTCCTGCTTTAAATTCTGCTGTCATACTTGGTGGTTCTTTAATACAAAGATAAAAATCTTTTCAGTAATCTCTCACATACTCTGCAACAAACATGATTGCATAGTTAATGACCTTTTCCTCTAATTAGGACAATTAGTTTAGATTTTTTGGCTTATATTCCAATATATTCACATACAGTCCTGAACTTCCAAAACACACATACTCAAACACCAAAGAAGATACAGCCTGTTTTTATTGTAAAATGAGGCTTATTTTTTCATTCGCTTATGGGATGTGGACGTCACTGGCAGGCCAGCATTAATTGCCTATCCTGAGTTGCCCTTGAGGAGGTGTTGGTGAGCTGCCTTTGTGAACTGCTGTAGTCCAAGTGCTGCAGATTGACTTACAATGTCATGTGGGAGGAAGTTCCAGGATTTTGACTCAGTGACACTGAAGGAATGACAACGTATTTCCAAGTCAAGATGGTGAGTAGCTTGGAGGGGAACTTGCAAGTATTGGTTTTCCCATGAAACCTCTGCCCTTCTGCGGGTTTAGAAGGTGCTGTCTAAAGATCTTTGGTGAATTTCTGCGGTGCATCTTGAGCATAGAACACACTGCTACTACTGAGTGTTGGTGGTGGAGGGAGTGGATGCTTGTGGATGTGGTGTCAATCAAGTGGGCTGCTTTGTCCTGGTTGGTATCAAGCTTCTTGAGTATTATTGGAGCTGCACCCATCCAGGCAAGAGGGGAGTATTCCATCATATTCCTGACTTGTGCCTTGTAGTTAGTGGACAGGCTTTGTAGAGGCAGAATGTGAGTTACTTGCTGCAGGATTCCTAGCCTCTAACCTGCTCTTCTAACCACTATACTTACATGGCGAGTCCATGGCACAAAGCAAGAAACCAATATAATGGATTAAAATTGTACTCCTCAAGCATTCATTTTTTAGAACCTTCACAGCTTCCAACAATTTGAATCAATAGCAGGAATGAAGCATGTCTCAATTCTCAACTTTAATTTCCTGTTGTTCTAAAATCTTCCAACTCCCTTCTTGCCCAACCTTGATAGTAGATACTGTAATCATTACTGAAAATGCTAGAAATATTCAGCAATTCTGACAAGAGTCTGAGGTGGAAGAAACAGAGTAAAAAAGAGTATTTCTAACTTGCACTTACCCATCCAAACCTGCTATAAACTTGCCAGTTCCTATTTTAATGGTGGTGGGACAGTGTAGAACTAAGTGACCTGTCCTCTGTCAGAAGACAAAACAGTTCCCAACTGATTTCAGGGAGACTTTGTGACTCTGCGAGAACAAGCTTTTTGTTTTTAAACCATCTTAGTTAGTTTAGATGTCAAGATCTGGATCCATAACATAACTTTAAACATAACATCGACTTTAAATGTTAACTCTACTTCTCTTTACAAGATGTTGCCTGATTTGTTGAGTATTTCTAGCATCCACAGTATTTATTGCTTTTGTTATAGTAATTTTCTGCCTTTTATAAACGCATTTCTACGCAGAAATGGGCACTAAAATACATCTGGTATTCTAGAGTGGCCTAGCAATTCCAAATGGTCTACAGATCAGGTTTTGTACTATAGTATTTTAATGTGAATTGATATCCCTGTCATTAAAAGTTGGTCTAACAGGATCATTTGCCAGGGAGATGGCTCACACATGCACTTTGCAAAGATTTACATTTGCTATTGGTGCATGTCATGTGGCACACATCATTACAGATATTTCAATGTTCATCGTGCATGCTCAACAGTAATTAGGGCACACATATTTTGCCTAATGTTACAACTGTTATTCTTCACATTTTTAAATGCTTCACACACAATAATTACAACAGAGTCTATCTGCAAAGAATTCTGTCACGTATCAACTTATGGATTGGTTTTAAAATAGCCTCATTGCTGTCATCAATTACTTAGGATGAACAACAGTGACCCCTCTATTTTGGGAAATGAAGAATTGCACTGATATTGACTAACCATGTCTTGCTCCTGGTGACATTCAATAAGAAGAAACCTGCCATTCTTAGCTGGTCTGGCCTGCATAGGATTTCAAACCACAGCAACGTAGAGTATTCATGGCTGCCAATGGAAATTATCTAGCCACGCACTTAGTTGTATCAGCTGTGGAAAAACTCAAAGAAGAAAAAAGTACAGCTGAGGCATCAGAAATGCCAAAAGCACACCTCTGCCACTGAACGCAGCAACATCCTGCTCATTAATATCGGGGGATTCAATTAAAAATTGGAAGCACTGTTGCAGAGAGTAATCATGCAAAAGTCTAGCAGTCATAATCACAAAATCATATCTTTCAGCCAATGTCCAAGACTCCTTCATCACCATACCACTGGCAGGACTAATCCACAGAGATAGCAGACTTGTTTAAATCTGAGGGCATGGACCTTGAATCCACCACATTATCTCTGCATACCATGAAGTCATAGGTTCAGATCAAAATCGAAAGAACTGTGGATGCTGTAAATCAGGAACAAAAACAGAAGTTGCTGGAAAAGCTCAGCAGGTCTGGCAGCATCTGTGAAGAGAAAATCAAAGTTAATGTTTCAAAATTTTCCTGAGGAAGGGTCATCTGACCAGAAACGTTAACTCTGATTTTCTCTTTACAGATGCTGCCAGACCTGCTGAGCTTTTCCAGCAATTTCTGTTTAGGTTCAGATCAAACAAGGACAAGGAAAGTAGATCACCACCTACCGCTCCTTCTTAAAGTTGAGAAATCATGTTGAACAACACTTGAAGAAACACAGGAAGTAGCAGGTGGGCTTTCAAAATCCATTGCTTAAAAAAAAAGTGACTGGCAGCAATAACACTGACCCAAACTGGCTGAATTCTGAAAGGCATAGCTTCCATAGTGGCTTGTAACAACTGAGAACCAATAAGGGGGGAAAACCTATGTGTTCTGACTTCTCCAATCTGCCTAACTTTGATTCATTATGCACGATTACACTAAGAGTGACCAACACAAGCCATTGTGGAGACTATGTCCTGTTTTCACACCAAGAAAATCCTGAATGTGTGCATGGCATTACCATTATGTTAAATGGGATAGCTTCAGAGGCTTAATATTAGGCATTTGTGATGTCGGCCACTGGCATCAGCAAATTTTGATTTCACAACAATCTATAACTTTATTAGTAGCATATCTGAAGTTTGTTGATTCATGCATCTTTATTGAGGGTTTGGAGTAAAACTTGAGGTGAACAGTTCATACTCTAGAAACAATGGTAGACCAGAAAAAACAAAACTGTTGTTGTCTAGTGACAGTGACCATAAGAAGTAGGAACTGGAGTAGCTTGTTGGGTCCCTCAAGCCTGCTCTGCCAGTCAGTAGGCTCATTGTCATCTGACATTCCTCACGTCCACTTTCCTGCCCTCTCTCCATAAACTGTGATTTCCCTACTGAATCTCTCTCTCTGTCTCTGTCTCTGTCGGCCTTAAGTATACCCAAGGACTCTGTGGTGAAGGAGCTCTAAAGATTAGCAACCCTCTAAGAGAAGAAATTCCTCATCTCAGCATCAAAGAAATACAAATCCACCAAGATCATGAAGCAATGTGTGCAGGCTAAATTAGAAGAAAAAGGTGTTGTTAGTTTAGGATGTCTTCAAAATGTCACGATTGGTGAAAAGCGCTAAGTGGCTCAAGAGATTGGCTCAACAGAAGCCAACTACTGTGGATGTTGGAGATCAGAAATATAAATAGAAATAAACAGAGAAATTCAGGTCTGACAGAATCTGTGGAGAGAGAAACAGAGTTAATGTTTCAAGTCTACTAAGATTCTTCTTTGGAACTGAAAGGGCTGAGTAACGAGAAGATTTCTATTCCATTGAAAAGGGTAGAAACAGGGGAAAGAGAAGCAAGTGGAACAGATGGTAAGGGGTGATAAGAGCAAAGCTAATGGTAGTAGAGAAGTAATATCGATGGAGTAGGTCCATGCTCGCTGTTAAAAGCGAGACTCAATAAGAGTGATATAGAATTTTGGAGCATTGTGAACTTTGAGGAGGATAGTGTAGAAATTCAAAAGGAAATCAACAACTTGATGGAATGGGTGGACAGGCAGTCATTGAAGTTCAATGTGGAGCTATTTGAAGTGATTCATTTGGTGGAAAGAAACCAGATAGACAATCCAAAATAAAGGGACCAGAAAAAACTCGATGCATATGGGCATAAGTCAATGGACGTGGCAAGACAGTTGATAGAATGGTTATAAAGCATAGAGAATCTTCAGCTTTAATAACAGTAGTACAGAGTACACAACCAAGGAGGTTAAATTGAACCTGTACAGGAACTAGTTTGGCCTCAGCTGGAATATTGAACCCAGCTGTGGTGTCACACTTTAGGAAAATGTGAAAGGACGAGATAGAAAGCAGTAAAAGATTCACAAGAATGAAATTCTTCATTACTGGAACCAATTGTGAAAACAGACTGGAAAACGTTGGGATTATTTTCCTTGGAGAAAAGAAGGCCAAAGAAGAGATTTTAATCAAGGTTTTCAAACTCATGAGGAATCTGGACCAAGTAGACAGGAAGAAACTTCCCATTTTTGAAAGGATCAAGAAAAGGGGCAGTGATTTAGAGTATTTGGTTAAAGAAGCCAAAGCATAGACAAAAAGAACAAATGAGAGAAAAATAGCTTTTCGCACAACCTATAGTTAAGTTCTGGAATGCACTACTTGAGACTGTGGCTGAGACAGGTTTAATTGAGGCACTGAAAAGGGAATTAAGCTTAAATGGAAAAGAAAAATGTGCAGGGTTACTGGGGGATGGTGGAACAAAGGTACTCAATGAACTGTCTACTCAAAGAGCCAGTGCAGATATGATGGGCCAAATGGCTTTCTTTTGCACTGCAAAGATTCTGTAACTGTCCTTCTGTGGTCCCAGAACTTGGACATGTTTGCATTTGAAATGACTCAGGCGTGCCAGTATTCCAGCCTGAGCTGAACCCTGCCTTGAATGAAATTTCTCATCAGTCCTAGGCCCCAGACTTTTCCACAGATGCCACAGCTCAACAACTTGAGTCATCCCTCAAATTCCTGCTGGGCCATTCCAGTCTGGCCAAAAGAGTTTCTTGTATGGGCTGTTCTTTCCAGGGTTTAATAGCCAAGGTCATTATACGTGGGGCCCAGGCCAGAAAGAGCACCTGGGCCCATGATTTCTGTCCCTAGCTCAGCTCTTGAACCCTCAACTTGTAATCCTACTATCTGGAAGAGATACAATCCCTGGTGAAAGGGTCTCTTACATGTGAGTACATCCTTTGCTCACCAGAGATTTGTAACGGAGGGAGATGCACACAGTTGTACTGAGCAATGGATTGTTAAATCAGATTCAATGTTTCAAAGACCATCTGTACTTTTGGTGCCTTGGAATCATCAGCATTTCACATTAATGTTGATAGGATGTGTGAAGTTGCAGTTCGTCTTTCGTTATCTGAGGTATGTGTTCCTCAATTTCTGGCTGCAATTCAATCCCATGCCCCAGCGTCTGGTCACCCTGTATGGAGGAGGCCAGGCAGATCGGAGGATTCCTTGTGGAACTAACCTTGGGACTGACCACAGTTTCTGTCATCATATCCAATTAGATGTAATTTAGGTGGTTATGTGGCTCACGACCTACCTCTCCTTTTCCATGGCTACAGTCACACCCAGCTGGTCCCAGAAAGGGAGTACACAATGGCAACTGGTTTTTCTTGAGACTTTCTGTGACAGATAGGCTCTAGGAGGGGTGATTGGAAACTGACAGTGCATCACCACCACTAGAAATGTCCCTTAATTTGTCTAAATATTTCCCAAAAGTTTTGATACAATACGTTAATGGGGCCCCTAACACTCCCTCTTGATTAGCAATCTCTAGTTGGATCAAATGGGGTATTAGTTGGAATATATAGGAATCAGGATTTGAATTTAGTTGTAATGTCTATACCAGTGTAATGTGTAACAGCTAATGTAGTTTTGAATTAACATCTCACCATGAACAATGCAGCATTTTTACAGAACTGCAAACCATAGCTTGCATGCTCTCAAGTTTCTGGATTGGGACTTAAATCAATGCTGCTGACTCAATGCAAGGTACAAAGATTGATATCCCAGAAATCAAGTTATTTTCCCCTCCTTATCTTGTTCAACATTCAGAAATCGAAGGAGTAAAAAAGATAGAAAAACATTTCTACACAGATGGGTGCCTAGTTTTTCATAGGTTTGAATTCTACAACAGAATCTACTCAGTTTTTGTTCTCGTAAGTATCCTGTTTTCTGAAGAGTTCCCATTAAATGTATGTGCTGTATGACATAAAACAATTATGAACATATACATCATGTTTGCTGAGGAATTTTAGTTTTGTTCCAAACTCATTGTGGATTTTTTGCAGAAATAGTAAACCACTGTTCTTGATAACAATTACATATTTGAGTGTGATTCGGAACAATAGTTATTCTTCTGTAGTTTCGTGCATTCTTCTTTAGCTTGCCATCTAAACAGTTTGGCATATCTTATGTCAAGATGCACTATTTGATTAATATATAGTTGTGAAAGAACCGGACAACCAAGTATAGTCTTCAAACTTCAGTGTATATACCAACTAACTTGTGATCGACTTCAGAAGTCTCAGACAACTTACCTCTGGAAATTTTACCTTGTGTAAATATAGCCAAATCTATTAGCTTTCTGCTGATCTGATCAGTTCACCTCCTTACAGTTGTCATAGTCTTCTACCATTTGGATATGTTAGAATGAAAATATTCTCAATGGCATGTGAAAAAACATTATTTAGTTACATAATCTTTTTGATGGTTTATTGCTCATCAACTGACAGATAAACTTGCACCCTGATTATTTTACATTAATCAAGTAAAAGCTATATCAGTACAGGAATGAAACCGAGAATAATATGGCATTGCTTTAACCATGAGCTATCACTTTCTATTAGTACAAGTTTAAGTTCACTTACATTTTATGTGGCTTACAAAGGATGATATAAAACTAAATGGAAAGTATACAAAATGCAAAAGACAAACTGAAACCTTGATGCGTGGAAGAGATAGAAAAACCAACAAATGTTGCCAGAACAAACAGTAAGAGCTACAAAAAAAGAGTATGAAAGTAAACGTACATGAAGTATAAGGGCTGTCAAGGAAATAAAGTACGATCATAAGTGACGTGACAACAGATGGCAATAGTATATTCAATGAAAGTAAAAATATACAAGCAAACAAACTGGAAGCATGAGAAAGCTATTTGGTCCCTTTAAGACTACTCCCTCACTTAATAAGGTCATGGCTGATCTGATTGTGGTGTCATCACCATTTTGCTGTTTAACCCCAAAACCCTTTGACTTCCTCGTTTGTCAGAAAATAACATTTTGAATAATTATTTCACATCAGTACTTACAGTGAAGGAAGAGGATAGCATTTTTGATATCCCATGGAACCTAATATTGAATCAGTATCAGTAACTCGCTAAGAAACTAACATTGGCAAAACAATGCTAGTGAGGATAATAATTGCATTAAACTGTTACAAATATCGAAGATTGGATAGTTTCTATTTAAGGATTATAAAGGAAGTAGGTGTCAACAACGCAGATGCCGAAATTATAATCCTCTAGTGTTCTCTCAATTGGAAAATTGGACATGTCAGTCCACTTTTAAAAAAAGATGAAAGAGGAAACCTGAGAATTATAAATTAGTTAACCCAACATTGTTGATGGAAAATGGCTGTAATTAAGGATTGAGTAACTGAACAACTTAAACTAGTTGGTTGATCAGAGAGTCAGTGTAGGTTTGTGGAGGTAGGTCATGCAAGACAAACTGATTGAAATTCTTGGAGGGATAACTAAGTATTGGACAGAGGAATACAGATGTTATTTATATGAATTTTCAGAAGGCGTTTAATGATGTCCTTTATGAAGAAGACTGGTAGCTAAAGTTAAAGCTCATGGAATCGAAGACAAATGATTGATTACTTATTATTAACAAAAGGAAAGCAGCAAGTTATTTAAATGGAACATATGCAGAACTCTGAGGTACAGAGAAATCTGGGTGTCTTGTGTACAGGTATAGCAAGTGACTAAGAAGGCAAATAAAATGTTTATTGCAATGGAAATTGAAGGTCATAAGTTTGGCAGTTTTGCTACAGTTACGTAGTGTGTCAGTGAAGTCTTAGTCTTCTTATTTGAGAAAGACTGCAAATCAGTTAGAAGCAGTTAAGAGAAGGTTCATTCAACTGATACATCGGATGGAGGAATAGTTACCTTAGAAGAAAGTTTGGACAAACTGGGCCTGTACTCACTGGAGTTATGATGAAAGAGAGGTGATCTTATTGAAAAATATAAATCTACCCAACTCGGAATCACTCTTCGGAACTGAATCTCACTGGTCTCCCTTCTCCTCTTGAACTGCAGTTCTTAAACACACAAAATTAAAACAGGGTAGGCTGCTGAGCTCATCAAGCACGTTCCACCATTCAACATATTTGCTGTTTATCCTCTACCTCAACACTAAAAAAAATTCTCATCTCAGTCCTAAATGGCTTATCCTGTATCATGAGACAATTACCCCTTGTTCTAGAACCCCCAAACAGGGGAACCATCTTCCCTACATCCAGTCTGCCTAACTCTGCCAAAATTTTATGTGATTTAATGAAATCCTCACCCACTCTTCTAAACTCCAGCATACAAAGGCCTGGTTGACTCACTAGTCCAAACTCCAGTGCTCCTGTGAGTAACAGGCTCTTTCTGGTGTAGATCCTGGCTGCTAAAAGTCCAAACAAGACAGGATAAGTGACATCTATGTGTGAAGATATCCTCTCAGCACAATTACGGTGAACAACCAGGTAAGAAAGTAGCCATGCATATTCACTGTAAAGTGGGATTTTCACATAATCCTTAATTGTCCTAGGCTATTTCAGAAGACCACTCAGAGTCAACCACATTACTGCAGTTCTGAAGTCAGATACAAGTCAGAACAGGTTTCCTTCCCGCAAAAGCATTGGTGAACCAGTTTGGTTTTTACAACAATTGATGGTAGTTGTCATGGTCACCATGACTGACAGCAGCTTTTGGTTCCACACTTTAAAAATATTAATTTAAGTTCCACCAACTTCCGGTGTACGTCCCGAACTCCAAGAAACAATCAGCCGGTCTGCAGTTTCAGCTCGTGGTCCGATTCCCGGGACCAGGCCCCAGGTCGCAGCAACACCTTGAAGCATCATGGCTGCAGGTTAAACATGGGCAAGGAAGCCTCCTCCTGGTTAACATGCACCGTCCTCCCTTGGCCAATAAATCAATACTCTGCCATGTTAGACAACACTTTGAGGAAGTACTGAGGATGCCAAGGGTGCAAAATATACTCTAGGTGGGGGATTTCAATGTCCACCACCAAGAGTGGTTCAGCAGCAGCATAAACACAGTGGCTATGACAGCAGGTCGGAGGCTAGGAATACTGTGGTAAGTAACTCACCTCCTGACTTCCTAAAGCCTATCATTCATCTACAAGGCATAAGTCAGGAATGTGATGGAATACTAACCAGTTACCTGGATGGGTGCAGCTCCAAAAACACCCAAGAAGCTTGAGACCATCCAGGACAAAGCCGCCCACTTGATTGGCACCACAACAGCAAACATCCAATTCCTCCACCACCGACACTCAGTAGCAGCAGTGTGCACTATCTACAAGATGCACTGCAGAAGTTCATCAAAGACAGCACCTTCCAAACATACAACCACTTCCATCTAAAAGGACAAGGGCAGAAGATACATAGAAACACCACTGCCTTCAAGTTCCCCTCCAAGCCACTCACCATCCTGATTTGGAAATATTTTGCCATTCCTTCAATGTTGCTGGGTAAAATCCTGGAAATCCCACCCTCAGGGTTATTGAGGGTCAACTCACAGCATATGGACTGCAGTGGTTTAAGAAGGCAGATCACCACCACTTTAAGGGCAACTAAGGACAGGCAATAAATGCTGGCCAGCTATCCATGCCCTCATCCCACGAATGAATAAAATATTTGTTACTAGGCTGGCAATTCGAAGTCCCAAACTAATGTCCGAGGTGTAGGAGTGTATATCTCACTTTAGAAGATAAATTAATAAACCTGTCATATAAAGCTAGGCTCAGTAATGGTGACCATGACCACAATCACTGATTGTTGAAAAAACTTGTCTGGTTCTCTAGCATCCTTTAGAGAAGGAGATTTGTTGTCCTTATCCAGTCTGGCTTATTTGCAACTCCACATCCACATTCACATTCACATTCACATCCATATCCACGGTGGGGGGAACAGAGTATGAGGCATGAGCGTGATGAGCAGGTGTGAGAAAACACCAACTCACACAGACTTAAATAACTACATTACAATACAGTGAGATGCAAAGTGGTAAAAAGATTTAGAGGAATGTATTTACCAACAGCCCTCATATTTGAACTCATAGCTATATACAGCTATAGAAATTACAATTGCAAAAAATAGTTGGATTGTCATCACAGAATTACTGTAGCATGGTTTGCACGTTAGCACTGGTCCAGAATATACATCATCACTAGGCATTAAACAAATTATGTCTGCGGCATGCTTCCACACAATGAAGCTTTAGGACATTAAAATTAAGTTACTTTGAAAGCTACATGAAATTCTCTCTCTTCTTAGCAGCTCATTATTTTTATGGGCAATTGTGAAAACAAGAATTAAAATGACAGTGTCATGGAGCTTGAAAAAAACATTCTTTCTATCCCACTGTGAATATCTGAAGTATAGTACAGATGTGGCAGTTTGTAGATTTAAATAAAAAACAACAGCTTTATTTCATTAATACATTTTCTTTCAAAGTCAAAGCCCTTAGTGTCTTTCCTTAGTTTGGTCACAAAATGAATTGACATCAAAATTTTCAGGCTGGCAAAGTGCAAATTTCAACAGCTTTCAAAATCAGTGGAAAATATATAGGATAGACAAATTTCCTTAGTGTGGAAGTAGGCTATTCAGCCCATCGAATCTACAACGACCCTCCAAATAGCATTCCACCCAGACCCAGCCCCCAACTCTCTCCTTGTAACCTTGCACTTCCCATGGCTAATCCAACTAGTCTATACATCCCTGGACACTACAAGCAATTTAGCACGGCCGACTCGCCTAACCTCCACATCTTTGGACTGTGGGAGGAAATCTACGCAGACGTGGAGAGAACGTGCAAACTCCACACAAACAGAATGGATTTGATGGGGTCGCTGGTGCTGTGAGGCAGCAGTGATCACAACTTAGCCACCATACTGCCTCCATGACTGTACTTAATTTGTTATTATATTTTAGTTGTTACTAATCCATTCATCAGGAAGTCCACTGAAAAGCAACTGGAGCTAAAGTTGGAATAAGTTACACTTTTATAGCTAATGGCAAGGTTGCTTTTCTTTATTCATTGCGGAAAAAGGTTGTTTTGTATGTACTGGATGACCTTGTTCAAATGCTTACCACATTGTTCTGCTATTGGTGTAGCTCTGCCTACTTCGCTTTGAAACTGCAAATGTGCACCTTAGAACTTTAAACTAAATGCTTGAGCTAAAGAAAAACATTTATGTTCCACAAATGGTGACCGTGACCCAAAAATGGCATTCACAAAGAAACATGACAATCTGCTCCCAAAAGCAACTTACTAAATTGTCTGGTCTCTAGAAATATTATTAAGTTACAGACAGACATTAGGTAAACACAAATTTCATATTATCTTTGTGCACATATACACAGACAAAATTTAAATCAGGCAAATACAGGAAGAAAAATGTTCCAAAAGTCATGTCTAATTATCATTGAGTTATTATTGAAACAAACATAGACTCTTGGTTCGCTATAATGCCTACATCAAAAATAGACCTGCTTGCTTCCAATGTCATCAATCTAGACCATGTGGGATGTTCACTGGCTCCTCAGCAATCAAAGTTGGTTTCAGTCAACAAACATCAGATAAAGGAATGCCATTCCAAAATGGATAGTAGCAACAAATGTAGAATGAAATGGTCAAGTTAATTATTTCCTTTGGAAAATATCAAAAGTGGCCTGGGATGGGGCAAGAAGATAGACTTGTATTTTTAGCACTTTTTACAACTATTGGTCATCCTAAAGCAGCTTCCAAGAAATGAAGTATTTCTTAAAATACAGTCACTATTGTTATGTCATAAATAGAGCAGCCAATATTCACATTATAAAACTCCAACAAACTGGAGGATGAAAATGTTAAAATTTGATAATTCTGTTTTTATGATGTTGATTGAGAGATAAAGATCAGCCAGGTCACAGGGGCCAAGTTTGTTACTCAGCTTCAAATAATGTCATCGGGTCTTTTACATCCACCCACCTCCAACAGAGCATCTGATTAACAGATTTGATCTTTGTACTCAAACCCTCGAGTGGGACTTGAACCCAGAACCTAGTAAAAGAGGCAAGAGTGCTGCCAACTTAACCACAATGCTGTGTGTTGGAAAACAATGGCAACAGACCAAAAGAGAAGGGGTCAAAAGGTAAGTAGGGGTAAATTTTTCACACATGTGACTTGCAGTGGTTTGAGCGATGAAGATATTTTGATGATTATTTATCTTTAATTGTTATATTTGTATTGGTTACAGCGGTATAGCAAAGGAATAGAAATGCAATTTAGGCACTCTGAACTTGTCAGAAGTATTAACAATAAAATCAAAGTAATGCAAGTTGCTGTCAAATCCATGTAACACTCTTAAATTTTCTTTGTAACAGGTCTAGAACAAGTTTGATGTTTGCTTTTAGTAAGGTTTTAAATTTGATTTTTGCCTCAATATGTAATATTAAAATCGCAGTTGGTCAGAGAACTGACGTTTAGAAATTGATAACAATTCCTTTTGTGCCTTTCCACAAAATATATGCATACAATAATGGCTCTAAATAAATAGACAGTCTACAGGCAGCAAAATGGTAGCAATTTAAAATCCTTACCAACTTTTCATCAACCGTGATGAGTTGCCTATCCTTGGTTTGAGTCTGTGCCAGTTGCCATGTGGAAGTGCTCAATGGCCTGCAGAGCAAAACAAAAAAAGCAGAAAGTGTTTCAAAGAAAAACATGGCAAAGACAGATGAATGTTGCATAAAGAATTTAGCTATTAACATTGTCCTTTTAAGAAAAATGATTCAAACTAAGAATTGGCAGTGCTGAAATCCTATTTCTCCCCAGTTAATTCTGTCTGTTTAATTTCTGTCAAGTCCCATCAGCAGTTCACAATGGACTGCACTTTACATCAGACTGCCAACAGCAATGACTGACTGAAGTGTGCAAATGAAGCTGGCTTGTCACAAATATACAGTGCAAGGAGACTGCAAATTCTAAGAACATTTTTTACAGCAAGCTTTTGTTAAAAACACAACATATTTCAATGATACCAAGTTTGAAGAGTTTTAAAACATATAATTTAGCCTAACACTTTTTTTTAAAAACATTGACATTTTACAAGTGAATTATTTTCAAAGAATTCACCAATGATTTTACATATTTCAGTACAGTCTCAATTCCTTCACGTTTGGCACACTGATTTAAAATTGGGATCCTATCACTCATATTCCACTTTCCATATGTATCAAAGCCTTACAGGTGGCAGGCAAAACAGCAGTCTCCTCAGTCAGAACTGAGGAAGGGTCACTGGACCCGAAACATTAATTCTCTTTTTTCCTTCACAGATGCTGCCAGACCTGCTGCACTTTTCCAGCAACTTTGTTTTTGTTCCAAATTCACAGCATCCGCAGTTCTTTCAGTTTTTATTTGGTCTTATTTTGATGTTGTGACAATGAGTTTGAATTTGGCCAATTAATTTAAACAAAGCACCTAGATACAGAAAGTAACTGAATTTAAATCTGATGGTGTTGACAACCTGAAACCAATCATATTTTAAGAATTTGATTCTGTCATTACGAGTATATAAGATGGGGGCATTTGGAAAAGTGTGGAGAGCCAACTGCCAACTGCCACCTGCCAGAGTTAGCACCATTCAGCTCTCAGAGAAAGCCTATCTAATTAATCAAAAGTACCATGGTATTTTAGCTGAAAGTCCTCATTGAAGAATTCACAGAGATAAAACATTCCTGAGAGCAGAATTAGTGGAAGAAAAGTGTTTGTGAAGAGACCAGAGACGACAGAATATTCCAGAAGACAGTCTGTGCAAACTTGGAGAGATTAAGTTATAATTTATTGCATCTTATTAATTGGTTTTATATTAGTAGGACTTGTCTTTAATTAAACAGCATTCCAGTAGAATTTAGACCAGTTAGAAAGTAGTTAGTAGTCTAAGGGGAAATTGTCAATTTGTCAGTAATTTTGTTAATTTGTTCCTTTTTGGGTTAAATAAATAATAATAAATGATAAACAATAATCCTTAAAAATGCATTTAGGTATCCAAACCATTAATTTCAATTTGAATTCCTATCTAAATATTTAGTCCAATTATTTTTAAATTACATGTCAAAATACAAAAGTGAGTTGTACAGCAAACTTAAAAGGATACCAAATTTTTTTGTTACTTTTTTTGTTTTCATTTTTTTCATTTAACAAGCAGTGCATCAACACAAATGTAACATGAAAAGGCAATCATATAGATGAATGCCATCAAATACATGCAGTTACTCCTCAGAATTTGACATAATATCAAATTCTGGTAGACGTGTACATCAGCTGGAGCCTCCAACTATTAAATACAATGCCACTTGATACATGTCCCAATACTTACAGGGAGGGCAAAAATAATCAAGAATGTGATCAAGGCTGGAAGACAGAGATCCTGTGAAAATCTAATTTGGAGGGATGGGGAGAAATCAGGAGTTTGAAGGAAAATGGATGCTGATATGGGAGGAAGGAAAGCTTGGGGGTAGGGTGAAAGGAAGGAAAAGTTGCCCACAAATGTGCTCAGCAGAGGAAGTCGGAGTTTCAGACATCAGGACAGAGGAAAATTCTGCAAAGAGACAAATAGGCAGAAGAGAAGCCGAAGGCTTCCTTCATGCAGCAGGGAGCGCACTCCTGTTTTCTTTGGCCCACAAGTGTTGTCGTAAAAACTTCATGAATTGGCATACCCCACTTCCTTTTCACTGCTCGATTTCCTGGAAAACCCTGGTAACCCTCAAGGCACCTGCTAAATTTAAATCAGGCTCCTAACTACGCTATGGGAGTCTGATATATTATTTAATAAATGACCCTTGGTCTTCAAGGCAAGACACATATGCCTCAAAACCCCACCATGCTTGGTAGATCCTGGGGTTCAAAATCAAGACCAAACATTCAATGTCATTATCCATGACCTGGACTTCGGAAATAAGCCAATAGCACATAAATTACTTTAAATGAACATTGAGTGACAAGTGACAAACATATTAAAACCAACATAACTGCAGGGTGAACCACAAAGGAAGTGGTACATTGAACTATATAACCCAGAGCAATAGATAAAACCAAATTTAGCAAGGATTTGTATTGAGAAGTATTAAATATGATCTCCCCTCCTGAATAAACTTATGAGCCAAGGAGCCAAGAGACACAATGAAGCACTATACTAGATACCACCTTGGCAAAAAGTACATGGAAGGATACTATGAATCTGATTTTTCCCTATCCAAGATAATATTTATATATTGGATCAAGAAGAAAAATAAAAAAACAAGAAAGTCAAGGAGACACTGAACAGATAACTTTATTGAGGTACAGGAAATGTTGTGGGCAATTTATGAAATTTATAATTCTAATGCTAGGGGAAAGAAAAAGTTGCAACCAAGACGCAGACTTGTTTTTTTTTTAAATTCAGAATGGCTCTGTTCATTCAGGTAAGCCATTTCAGACTGAGATGAAGAGAAATTTCTTCACTCAAGACAGTGGTAACCATATGGAATTCTCTGCCATAGAAGGCCTTTGAGGCAAAGTAACCCAATATATTTAAGGACAAAATTGATAGATTTCTAGAAGTTAAAGGTATCAAGGGGTACAGGGAGAAAGTAGATCTTTAGCATTGAGATAGAGGGCCAGCTATAATCACATTGAATGGTGGAGTGGGCTTAATGGTCAAATGGCTGACTTTTCCTCCTATTTTCTTTGTTTCTATCAATCATAACCTTGGATTATGTATATCTAAACTACAAGGATGAACCTAGGTTTAAGGAACAGAGATTACAGGGAATGGGTAAACTACTAAGGCTGCTGGATCTGAAATAACAAAACAGAAAATGGAAAATTATTCTAGAAGCAAGAAATTTGAAACAAGATCAGAGAAAATGGAATTATTCAGCACATCTGGCAGTATTTATGGGAAGAGAGCTAACGTTTCAAGTTGGTGGCATTTCATTAGGAATAGCAAAAGTTAGAAATGGAGCAGACTTTAAGCAGGTGAAAGGTTGGAAGAAGGGGGGACAGAACACAAGGGATGGTCTGAAATAGGGTGGACGATGAGAGAGAAAAAAAATGACAAAAAGGTTGGCAATGAAAGGCCAAATGGAATGGCAAAGGTTGAGCAACAAAGAATATTTTTAAGGAAAGTCTGATTGCAGTTTTCAGAAAAGTCTGCTTGTTTCCTTTTGAAAAGCAATACAGGTATTTGTTAAGTAATTTGTAAAGACCGACTGAGGTGGTCCGATTATAATTTTCAAGGTTATGACAGAATTAGCCGGGTTAATACAGGAAAATGTTTGGCATGCAAAAATGTACACTTACTGAGAAAATGCAATTAAAATTCAAAACGAATTAAAATGTAGGAAGTTGGGAGTGAGAGAAAGAGTATGTTTTCACAGGCTTTTAAGTTGAAAAGTTAAAAATAGTTTAGTTAACTAGAAACTTTTTTAGATAGGGGGAATAGATGAGAAGGCAGGCATAGCAATATTTACCAAACTAGTGCAGATTTATTGGACCTAATAGCCTTTGTACTCTTATGTTCAATCTGGTATTATGGATAGGTAAAAATAATTAAAATAGCTTATGAAATGTTTTGGGCCTGGCACTTTAGAGAATATATAATGATCTTAAGAGGATGCAGCAAAGCAGGTTCATCAGAATGATACAAGCCTAACGAGATTCGATTATAAAGCCAAATATGGACAAGGTCTGTATCACACTTGAAGTTTACAAGAGCAAGAGATTATCTAATTAGATTTTCAAAGGTGATCAAAAAATGTTGCTAGCAAAAATAGAAATAAACTATTCCCACTGGCAGGATGTGCCGTATCGGAAGCATAACCTTAAAACTCAAACTAGGCTTTTAAAGGTAACTTCAAGAAGCACTTCACACAAGGAATGATAGCAATTTGGAGCTCCCTTCTTCCCAAAAAAAATTTAGATAAGAGCAAATAAAAAATTTAACACTGAAGTCGATAAGATTTTGAGCAACCGTATTTAGGAATGTGGAACCAAGGTGATATAAACCGAATCAAGATATAGATCAGCCATAATGTGACTGAATGGTGGAACAGGCTTGGGGATGGTAATGGTGGTCTGAATGGCCAACTCCTGTTTCTTGGCATTTTACGTATCAAAACTGATTTCAATGAGCAATGTTTTCCTTTCAGTTTTTGCTCAAGAAAATATTTTAAACATACAAAATGTATTCAAGCCTTCAAATGATTTTAAATTAGAATTTTTTTAGCTGGGTATGCCGATGAAAACCTTCTTCAGGTAAAAATATTGCTTTTCTCTCACATGGACCATAACTCTGGCACACTTAAGACAAAAAGGATGCAGGTTTTTCAGATGATCTGTGCTGTGAATTTAATATATCCTTTTTTGAAGATAAATCAAACCTCAAATTTGATAAAAATGTGAAGTTATATCAGGCCGCAGCTTTGTAGGTGTCATCTAATGTTACACTCTTGATATTGCTAAAAATGCAGTCACTGCTCTAACAGAATGACCTCTGATATTCCCAGAATGTTGTCTCTATGCCAAATTAATAAAACAATGCAAAATGCACTCCACTAACCAGTCTGCAATTCACTGTTTGAAATAGGTTTACCAAAGTTCAAGGATGAGACAAACAGCTGTCTAGACTTGCGAAAAGGCTTTGTTCTGTCTACAGTGCAACAAAGAGTGCATTTAGCACCCATATACTGAAAGCGCCATTCAATCTGTGACACATGAAGAGGTGAACAAAGAAACTGCATTTTTTTTTTTGCAAAGTATCAGACAACCTTGGGGAGAAACGTAGTACTAAGCGTTAGAATGGCCCTGTTTCACATCAGACAAGATGTGGTTGGTGCTCAACTGGGAACTGGAGTTCATTCTGCCTAAAACGAAACCTAAAAACATAGTCATAGTCCACAAGAAATTCTAAATGATTGAAGCAAAGCAGTTTAGTTTGTGTAAAGCCATTCAAATAGTATTCAAAGGAGATTTAATTTCTATAATTCTTTCCCTGAAAAGTTTTCATGGGAAAACAAAAGAATGTTATAACTTCAATACGACCCAACAATTTTGTGACTTCTCATCTCAAATTGATGAGGCACAGTACAACGTGAGAAAATAAGTGAGAACCATAGAACATTTGCTCCACTTGATGTCACAGTTTTTTTTCTGTAAATTTCCTACAAGAATTTTCTGAAGCTTGCAGAAACCCTGTAGACTGTAAACCTTTTTTCCGCTGTCTCTGTCGCATAACAGGAAGATTGCTAAAGGAGGTTTCTCAAAGACACACAGATTGGCTTCCTAAGCTGTAAAAAATCTCGAGCAAAACAGACAAATCAGTGGCCTAGTGCTAAAACATGAAATGTTGGAGAAACACAAATACTGGCATTATTTTGGTGCTAGAGTCTGAAATTTTTAAAAAGCTTAGGAATGACAGAAAACAGAACGGGGGACATGGGAAGAGGCATTCAAGTTGAAAAATGCAAGTTATTCAGAGCTATTGCTCGCAATACTGACTTGTAGATTAAAGTTTTAGGAGCTTCCAGTTTTTAACTTAGGCACACTCGTTCATCATTTCTTGAATTTAAGGTTTGGCATTTGTGTATAAAACCTCTATTTACATGAGAAAATAGTGAATTCAGCTACAACCTTACTGAAACTCCCCGACTGTCGGGCTTACTGTATGGTTCTAAAACAAGTGGCTAATCTGAGGTGCCACATTAGCAACTGATGGCCAAGACACACCACAGTTATGTGTGATCCTTAATGCAGCACTAGTCTGAGTTTAGGACCAACAGGCCTTGCAAATCAATAGGCAGAATCTTCCCAGTCCCTGAACAACATGGCCATGGCAAGAAAGTTGGGAAAAATTGGGAGACATGTCCAATGAAGAGCTACTGGAGACATAGAGAACAAAAAAATCCCAATTTCCAACCTAGTGTTGAATGACAAGAGATTCTCACTATTGAGTGGCAAGAGGCCCATTGGCATGCATTAACTTCCTCATTATGTTATCTGGCCTCATTGATATGAAGATTTCCATTCTGTCCTGTCGTACCCTTGTAGTTAGTTGGTGCTGCAAATAAAATTCAAGATATTGGACAGAGGGGAACGGAACTATTTTATGTTACATGGACTAACAGTTATATAACACCACAAACGGCATCACGGTGGAAGCAAGAAGGTGCTAAAGCTAGTGGTGACACAACTAATTAGCAGCAGTAAAAGGTGAAAGTACTGTGGTAATTATGAAAAGTGTTTTTCTCTAACAGTCATCTATCAATCTTTGAGTTCAGAGCTGAAATTAACAAATACAATGAAGACTGAAGAGCAGTAACCTTGTTCTCAGCCTCTACCGTTGTAAACACCTTAACTTAAAGCCTAAAGATCAGGCTTCTCCAGTTTTTCTGGTAAGCCTAGCCCTAGATTCACCAGCTTGCCAGTATATTTCCCTTGACTCCTACAATCAGTTGAATGGTCTCGCAGATCAGACTAATAGTACCTTAATATCCATTATCTTTAAATGTAAGGCAACTTGTCAAGATTTTTGGATGGTTATATTAAACATGCGTTACACCTCTAAGTTACGGTTTCCCTTCACAGACAGCTCTCATGTTGAGGAGACAGATCCTCATAGTTTTTCCTTCCCACATACTCACCAGCTAACCAATGTGCAGGTCACATTGTTGGAAAGAAGGAAGAAAGTAGTAAAAGAGCACAATCAACAAGTGTAGAAACAGTTAATAAGAGTTTCAGAATTTCTCACGAAAACACAGGTTTTGGATTCTAAAATCTTGGGCCTGGATCATAAAACACTGTAATGAGTAATGGTCAACAACTGCAAAGAAATCAACATATCAAATCTGCATATAATCAATCACCACACAGGATGACAACAAATAAGAGCTCATGCCAAGCAACCACCACGTCTGCAACAAATGATAAAAATCAAATGAGCAAATACATTTCATCAGCCTTCATGGCACAGCTACTAAGGATTTTTGGAATGCTATAAGTAATGAAGGGCTGGAGGGAATAAACATAGTAACTACCAGGAAAGAAAAAAGCAAGGGAAACTAATGGGTCTAAAGGGTGATCAGCAACGTTACCTCTTACGGTGACTGACAATTGCACACTCCATCATCCCCCAAACCAACCACCGCAACATAATACTACATCATTTTTAATTACATCATGTATATCTAATTCCAAATTTTGTGGGAGATGGTCATTGCCTGACAATTGATCAGGGAACAGATGATTACATATTGAGTGATCCACGGACAAACTGATAACCCGCTAAAATGTGTTGAAAATAAAATAATCATGGAAGGAGGTGGCTGTTAGGCTCATCATCAATTAAAAGATTAAATTGTACTTTAAAGGAATGCAAAGCCCCAGTTTCTTGAGGCTTCCATCACAACACAATACACCAGTACAGATGACTAGCTTAACAAATTTTCTCTGCACAGCCTCTGGAATTTGTCTTTTGTTTTGGTGACAGGATGTTAACTAAAGTTGAAGTCTCGCCAGAGCACTGCAAAGTTTACTTACCATCACCTCAGATTTGTATTCTACAATCTTATCTACATATTTCAACATTCTGTTGACTTTATCAATTACCGCTGTACAGTGGTTGCATGTGCTGAGTTCAACATCAGATGCAGCTATTTGAGTGTCATTCCACTGAATGGGAGAGCCATTTCATCTTCTTTTCCAAATTTACCAATGTACATTTCACAAAAACCTTTTGTGTTAATTGTTTAGAGGATGTGGATATTGTTGGTGAGGTAGGCATATACTGTTCATCTCTACTTACCCTTGAGAAGGTCAAGCTTTCCACAGTTCATTTGGTTATGATTTCAGTCAAGTGGTCAAGATAGCAAAGGCAGGACATTCCCTTTCTGATTCCAAGTTGCCTACTATTTACTTAAGAGTTATTGTCTAGACAGTCCTTGAGTTTATTACTAACAAAACAATTTGGTTACTTTGCCTGGGATGGAAGAACTGACAGATCTGCAACAGAATGAGAAAGTGCTGGAAAACTTCAATATGTCTGGCCGCATCTGTGGAGATGGAAACAGAGTTAACATTTCAGTCAAATAAGAACTGAAGGGAGACTGAAAGTGTGTAATATTTTATAATATTACATGTTTGTATTAAATGGGCTGTATATGGCCACATCCATTTAGTTACCATTTGTACTTGGTGACATCAGCCATTTCTAATATATTAGTACCTATAAATGACTACTGACTCCCTCCTACCATAAATGACACGGGATAAAATACCAGCTATTCCTGATGATGTATGTGTTTGAGTCCATCTAAAACTTCTTACAAATCCATTGATTCTTCTCAGGAATTATTTGTTTGAAAGGAGTATATTAATTATGTCTTCCCATATGAGCACTTAGAGGAAGTAGCCATTCATAATATTAGTTATCTCATTCACATTAGTTTTCAGTAAATTGATGATTTTCACTTCTGCTTTGACTGCCCTTTCACTGTTGTGGTATCAAAGTTTTTTTAAAATTATAGTAATGTTTAGCCAGTGCTATACTTTCCCCTCATGTCTGTTATTGTCCCATACAATGCTTTTAATATGTTTTGGCAATTTTTTTGGATTAATATTTGTGAACTGCTGGAATTGTGCATAATATGTGTAATTCATCACGTCAAATTACCTCTCACCACCAGTAACAGACCTACAATGAGCAGTACTTCACTCCTGTAGTGGCTGTACAGCTCAATTACTCTTGTTAGACAACACAAATTCATACAAAGTCTATAAGTGCACAGCTGGATATTCTGGATAGTCATATTCAGAATCAGGGAATGGTCAGTTTTACGGCTGGAAGGTTTGATAGGTACCAAAGACAGAGACTTGGGATTGTGTGTGTAACTTACATCTAAAACTCAATGACCTTTTAAACCACATAATTTGAATCCTTTTCTGCTGTTTCTAACATCAATACAGATATTCGAATAAAAAAGGAAAATGGGGATGGAAGGAAGAGAAAAATCTGAGCTTCTGAATGCAGTACCAGATCTTGCATTAATTGGACTGAAAAATCATTTTTTGACTGTAAATAAATTCATCCTCCCTCACTCTAAATCATCTTTTTCTCCAAATGCTATTAACTCCATAACTGGAAATATTAACTTTTTTTCATAATTACACAATAGTGTTGTACCCAGTTATGCTATTGATAAATTTGGCATGTTAACAAGTAAAACATTCAGCTTGTTATTCTAAATTGTCAGCAGATAGAGAATGAAGAAAGTGATAGAAAAGCAAATCTTGTATGAAAGCACCAAGAAGGAATGCTAATGTGTCACTTGATTTTGCTGCACACTTTGATGCTGTAGTACACTAAAACCTCAACTTCAAGATGCATACATACACACATACATTTGAATACACATAAATCTATGAAAATTGATATCTTTGATATAATGGATAATTGTACTTCCATTAACCAAGATGTTTGGTGGAATGTTAAGAAACTTGAATGTATCTGCTTGCCCGCCTCATCAATTAAAAAATGCACTATGTAGTTTGCACTTGACAGTAATATCTTTAACTAGCATCAAGATCTACTTTAATATACTTGCACAACTTAGCCAAGTACACTGGAATCTGTTAAGTATCCAGAGACTACAATCACAGTTGAAGTGTATGAATCAACGTTAATACGATGTTTCTATACACAACAGCTACTGCACTTCTAAATGACATAATTTGTGTGAAACATTTTGAACTAATTCTGGGAGGCAAAACATACTATATAAGTTTACTTTTTCCACATCTACGTTCATAATTTTGAATATAGAACCAGTTGCTAATGGAACTTGGCCGGAAGAAAGAAAAAAATTCTCTTTGTTTTGTTGTGCCACCTTACAATCCAATTCTCCAACACACACCACCAGATTTTCTAGTCATTCGGCAATGAACTCAGTGTTGAAATCACTAAGATCAACAACAATCAACATGAAAGACTCATGATTTCCTCCATTCCCACTGTGTCAAAGTGAAGCATAAGCATAGAGTTCTGTCTTTCAGTCAGCTTTCCAAAAGATACAGACAATGATTAAAATTGCAAAATAAGATTTACTGCAAGTCAGTATTTGCACTTAGCCAATTATTTCTACTTCTTAAATAAAACGGTTACTACTGTATTTCAGCTTCAGTGAAACTTGGAGTCGATCCCATTAAGAGTTGCTTTTGTAATTCTACTTCAGTTTACCAAGCAATACTTTTGGATGACATCACTTTAATCCTTCATACACATTTTATAAACAATATTCTATCTCATTTTGTTAGAAAAGTCCAATTACTGTAGTGGTTCTAGAATATGTTTGATATTGTAACTGAAAAGCTTATTGTAGCATATGCGTAATTCAAGCCAGCAACTCAGTTTTACCAGTCAATTATAATTACAACAACAATCATCAGTTATAATTGTTATAAGCAGCATCAACAAACTGAAACAATCCTATAAGTAAAAATTCAATATTGCAGTAAAAATAGGGACTATATTGAAAATTATAATGAGTGGAGTCAAACCATCCCTAGTTCTCGAATACCAAATCATTGGAAACAGTTTAACTTTATCTACTGAGATAGCAAGAACTGCAGATGTTGGAGTCAGAGATAACCAATCCAAGTGTGGAGCTGCAGGAACACCAGCAGGCCAGGTAGCATCAGAGGAACAGGAAAGCTGGCATTTCAGGTCGGGACCCTTCTTACCTACACGGTTTTTCCCTGTTAATATCTTGAGTACTTCAATCAGGTCATCCCTTCTAAATTCTAAAGAATACACACCTAATTTATATCCTCATAACCTAATATTTGAGAGAAAACATTTTCACATAATGAGTTGTTATGTCTGGAATTCACTTTCTGGAAATGCAGTGGAGGCAGGTTCAATTAAGGGTATCACAAGGGCATTAGATAACTATTGGAATGGTAACGCACAAGGCTATGGGGGAAATGGCAGGATAATAGGACTCAGTCATCATGCTCATTGGACAGCTGGTGCTGTAACAAGGGGCTGAATGGCCTCCTTCTGCTCTGAAACACTTCTGTGAATTCATAATTCTCCTGTCTGGTGGGGAAGTAATTAGCTGAATTGAATTTCTCCAGTTTTTTTTAAAAGGAGAAGGCCTATTGGGACAACTTCCCCTTCAATAAGATCAAAAATGCTGTAAATACTGGAATGCTGGTTAGTTGCTGGAGAATTCCTGGTGTCTGACCTCTTCTTGTAGCCCACACTATTGATATCGCTGCTTCATGTCAGTTTTTGATCAACAGTAACAAGTGCTATTGAATGTCAAGGAGAGATGGTTAGATTCTCTCTGTTTGGAGGTGCTTATTGTCTTGCACCTACATAGTGCAATGTGGAGGTGTTGGTGTTGGACTGGGGTGGACAATATCAAAAATCACACAACACCAGGTTATAGTCCAACAGGTTTATCTGAAAACAGAAGTGGTTGGAGCCTCACTCCTTCTTTACGTGTTAGTCAACACTCTGAAGGAGGAGCGAGGCTCCAAAAGCTTGTGTTTTCAAATAAACCTGTTGGATTATAACCTGGTGTTGTGTATTTTTGACCTACATACTGCAAACATTACTTGAATGCTGCTATATAATTTAGTTATATTACATCTTTGCCGTTAATTTATACCTTAATCCTTCTATATGTCATGGTGGAAAAAAGGGCTTCCAGAAATAATTGGAGGATTTATTCGATTTTAAGACGTAAATCTGCCACTTCTGAAGTAACCATCTTCTAAATGGTTCATCAATGACTTTCCTTCCATCATACACTCAGAAGGGGGAATGCTTACTGATGATTGCACAAAGTCCAACACCATTTGTGACTCCTCAGATACTGAATCAGTCCAAGCTCAAATCCAGCAATCTCTTATTACCTCTGATTATTAACACATAAATTTGGGGTAAACACCCTTATAACTTAATATTTCTAATTTTAGATGAATACTTATTTTCTAATCCATTGAAGTAGTTTTACCATCTATATTTACTACATCAATATATGCAATATACGTCTATGAGCAGGAAAACGGTTAGAAAGAACACCAAACTGTAAACCATTAAAGAGTCTCCCCCAGGCCAAAGCCTGTATTAGTTGATCAGAATCAGTGATCCAGAGTTAATTTAAAAATGCCTTCAGTACTTTCACTGCTAACTATCCATACAGACTTATCACATATTGACTACAATCGCACAAAAGACAGCCATCAGGCAGTGGAAGATTATAAAAATCAAACATGAACAAACATATTGGGTGGCATAAAGGAGAAAATTAGCAGTCAGGCTCGGAGATCTACCATAATAGCAAAAATAGTGCCCGCGGAATTATGAGGCTAAGCTCTCTAGAGACATTGCTGCAAAACTTTCAGCTGGGAAAACAAGAGATTCAGAATCTGGACCAAAGTAAAAGGAAATTTTCCTTTAAGCCTACAAAAATCTCACCAGTTGGAGCATTCTTGTATGGTTTCTCTCCAATTTGAAACCCAAGATTGATCCATTGAAGTCTTAACATCCAAGTAAAGAAAAATCAGGACCAAATTTTGAATCAAACATAAATAGAGCTTTAAAATAATAATCAGTGCAAGGATAAATGGTAATGAAAAACTGAAATGCTCATTTGGAAATTGTTCACTTAAAAGTATTTAGTTGCATAAAAAATTTTAAAAGGCACTAGAGTTTGTAAATGCTCTCCGAAAATTAGTTAGAATTTTATTCAGCTGGAACGTCTCTGTGAAAATACAACACAAAAAGAAAGCCACTGAAAGTCCTCTTCAGCCAAAATAAAAATGTCATAATATTTCTGCATAAAAATAATCAAATGCCTTTATCGACTACCGTATATACTTGTGTAAAAGTCAAATTTTTTAGACTATTTTATAAGGTTAAATTTATGGGGTTGACTATTACATGGATACTATTTTTGAGGGGCTGAAATTCAGTGCTACACGGGAACTGAGCTCAGCTGAGCTGAACACAAAGGGAGGCTGTCACTTGACTCTAACCTGATACACCTTAAACTTTCATGCCAAATTCTTCCATTTCCCTCTGTTTTTTTTCTTCATCTACTGTTGCTTCAGTTATTCAAACTAACATTTTAAGCTTTTATTTCTGTCAAAATTGTTATCAGACATTTGACTCTCATACAGTCTCTACGATAATTGTAGCCGTGAGCAATCGTCAACTGCTGCATGTCCAATTGAATCCTGCATGAAGGAAGGAAGGAATCAGGGAAACGAAATTACAGTGAAGTAAATGCCTAGCTTAAAAAAGAAATTATGGTGTCATAAACTTTGTATCACACTAATTAAATTAATTATGGCGCTTGTTCGATAACGAACTTAAGAAATCTGTAGCCTAATGTCGGTGTGAATTGTACTTCAAACATATAATAGCATAGAATAAAATCATTTCCTCATTGTTACATTTATGTACAGGATAATACCTTGACTCACAAATGTTGATCTGTGAAGAATTAGGGTTGACTTTTACATGAGATATATGGAAAATTCCAGATGTTTTGACCAAAAATAGGGGGTCAACTTTTACATGAGATCGCCTTTTACTTGAGTATATACGGTAATACTTTCACATCCCTCTCTTCCACGAGACCAAGGAGTCAAGCTTCCTCTGAGGCACCCGTCAACCTAATCTTGAATGTTTCTTTTCTTATTTCATTCCTACCTTCCTTTATGGCCTCATCGACCTGCCACAACCAACCTTCCTTCTATCCTTGCAAACTACTGCCTTAGCTCCAATCTCTCTTTCCTCGTAAAATCCCTTGACTGTGTTGATGCCTGCCAAACTTGCATGCATCTTACCCCAAACTTCACGTTCGAATATTCAGGTTTCTGATACTGCTACTGTCTGACAATCTACTTTGTCCAGTCCTCTCATAGTTTTGAAAACTTAGCCAATATGACGTAGGAGAAGTAAGCCATTCAGCCCATCTAGTCTGCTCCACCATTCCATGAGATCATGGCTGATCCAATAATTACCAACTCTACTTTCCTGCCTTTTCCCGATAAGCCCTGATTCCCTTACAAATTCAATGTCTATTTTAGCGTTGGATATACTTAATGACCCAGCTTCAACACCCCTCTGCAATAAGAATTTCACAGATTCGCTATTCTCTGAATGAAGACATTCCTTCTCATTTCTGTCTTAAACATACGACCCCTTATTCTGAGATTATGTCCTCTAGTCTTGGACAAGGGGAAATACTGCCTTGTCAAGTCCTCCAAGAACCTTGCATACTTCAATAAAGTCCACCCTCATTTTTCTAAACTCCAAGGAGCACAGGTGCAACCTACTCCACCTCTCCATGTGGCCAGTCTATCCCCAGAAATGGAAACAGAAATGTCAAGGAAGGGAAGGAAGGAGTCAGAGATAGAATTTCCTATCCACTAATATCCACTACAAACCCACTGACTCCCACAGCTACCTGGACTATACATCCTCACACTCCACTTCCTGTAAAGACTCCATCACATTCTCTCAGTTCCTCCATCTCCGTCGCTTATGTTCAGATAAGGCCAACTTCGACAAGGGAGCCTCCGAAATGTCCACCTTCTTCGTCAACTGAGGATTCCCCAGTTCTGTTGTCGACAGGGCTCTCAACCAGGTCTGACCCATCTCCCACACTTCTGCACTCACCACTTCTCTTCCCTCCCGCAAGAGTGAGGGGGTTACCCTTATCCTTACCTACCATCCCACCAACATCTACATCCAGAAGATCAGCAGATGCCATTTCTGCCACGTCCAGCGAGATGCCACCACCAGACCCATATTCCCCTCCCCTCCCTTGTCCGGCTTCCGCAGGGACCGTTCCCTCTGCGACACTTTGGTCCATATTTCCTTCACCCCCAACACTTCCCCACAGCCTGACGGCACCTTCCCCTGTAACCAGCGAAGGTGCAACACCTGCGCATTTACCTCTTCCCTCCCCACTATCCAAGGGCCCAAACATATCTTCCAGGTTAAGCAACACTTCACCTGAACTTCCCAGAATCTAGTCTACTGCATTCGCTGCTCACAACGTGGTCTCCTCTACATTGGGGAAATGAAGCGTACACTTGGTGACTGCTTTGCAGAACATCCATGTTCTGCTCGCAAAAAAGACCCTGAACTACCTGCTGCCTGTCACTTTAATGCACCACCGGCCAACATCTCTGTCTCTGGCTTGCTACAGTGTTCCAGCGAAGCCCAACGCAAGCTGGAGGAACAACACCTCATTTTCCACTTGGGGACCCTGCAGCCCTCCAGACTCAAAATCGAGTTCAATAATTTTAGGGCCTAAACTCTCTAATGTCCCAGCCCCCTACCCTACACACCAGGCCTTGTTACCACATAGCGTGCCATTACACACCCCCTGTTGTTAGTCACTAACAGTCCCCATTAACAACTATTCACCCTCCCAGCCTGATCGTTAGCAACTCCTTTGTCTGTCCAACTGTCTTTCTCTCTCTTTGGGCTCTATCCTACTGTTTACTCCCTACCCCATCCCCCTCCCCTATTTTCTGCATATAAACTGATGTTTTCCCAGCCACCATCAGTTCTGAGGAAGGGTCACCGGACCCGAAACATTAACTCCGTTTTTTCCTTCACAGATGCTGCCAGACCTGCTGGGCTTTTCTAGCAACTTTGTTTTTGTTCCTGATATTAATGTTTTGGATGAGAATATAGGAGGTATGATTAGTAAATTTGCTGATGTCACCAAAATTGATGGTTTAGTGGACAGTGAAGAAGGTTATCTAAGATTACAAAGAGATCTTGATCAACTGGATCAATAGACTGAGCAGTAGCAGATGGAGGTTAATCTGCATAAATGGGAGGTATTGTATTTTGGTAAAACAAACAAAGGCAGTACTTAGATAACAAGGTGTAGAGCCTATACCCTTCTAGGCCCGAAACGTCAGCTTTCCTGCTCCTCTGATGCTGCTTGGCCTGCTGTGTTCATCCAGCTGTACACCTTGTTATTTCAGATTCTTCAGCATCTGCAGTTCCTACAATCTCCAAAGGCAGTACTTATACAGTTAATGGTAGGTCCAGGGTAGTTTTGTAGAACAGAGAGACGTAGGGGTCCAGGTACATAATTTTTGAAATTTACATCACAGGTAGACAGGGTGATTAAGAAGGTGTCTAGCACGCTTGCCTTCATTGCTCAGACCTTTGAGTATAGAGTTGAGACGTCATGTTGAGGGTGTAGAGGATGTTGCTGAGGTGTCTTCTGGACTAGGGCATGCAGTTCTGGTCACCCTGCTGTAGGGAGGATATTATTAAATTGTATAAAGCTCAGAATAGATTTACCAGAATGTTGCCAGGACTGAAGGGTTTGAGTTATAAAGGTAAGCTGGATACGCTGGGACTTTTTCTACTGGAGCAAGGGATGTTGATGGATGATAGATAAGATGAATAGCAATGAACTTTTCCCTCGGATGGGGGAGTTCAAAACTAGGAGGCATATTTTTATGATGAAAAGAGAAAGATTTAAAAAGGACATCGGGGCAACTTCTTGTTTGAACACAGAGAGTGGTTTGTGTGTGGAATGAACTGCCAAAGGAAGTAATGGAAGCAGGTACAGATACAACATTTAAAAGACATTTGGATAAGTATATGAATAGGAAAGGTTTAGAGGGATATAAGCCAAACACAGGCAAGTGGGACTAGTTTAGTTTGGGAACATGGTTGGCATGGATTAGTTGGACCAAATGGTTTGTTTCCATGCTGTATGACTCTATGACTATGACTGCCTCCAATGCCAGTATATCTTTCCTGAGATAAGGCCTAAAATTGTTTACAGTATTCCAGTAGTTGTCTGATGTATGCCTTGTATTGTTTTAGCAAAACCCCCACCTATTTTTACACTGCTTTTCCTTTGAAATAGAAGCCAAAGTTCCATTTGCTTTCCCTATTACCTGAAATTGGATGCTAGCTTTTTGTGCTCAAGGACTCCAAAATCCCTATGTGCTTTAGCTTTCTGCAATCTTTCTCCACTTAAACAATATTAAGCTCTTTTATTTAACATGCCAATGTACATAACTTCAGTTTTCCATATTGTATTCCACCTGCCAAGTTTTTGCTCACTTGCTTAACCTGTCCATATCCCAGAGTCAATCTCATCACTTGCCTTCCCACCTATTTTTGCATCTGTAAATATGGCTCTAGTACATTCTCTTTCCTCATTCCAAGTCATTAGTATATATTGTGCCTAATTGTGGCTCCAGCATTGATCTCTGCAGAACCCCACTAGTCACAGATTGCCATCCTGAAAATGCCCCACTTATCCTAACACTTTGTCCTGTATTAGTTAGCCAATCCTCTATCCTAAGATACCACCTCCAACACCATGGATTTTCATCTTAAGTAGGCTAACTTGTAGTACCTTTTCAAACATCTTCTGAACAATCCAAATATATAACATCCAATGCTTCTCCTTTATCTATCCTGTCCATTACCTCCTAAAAAAATTGAATAAATTTGTCACACATGATTTCCCCTTCTACCAAATCTCTTCTTAGCTTCTCCCCTTCAAAAGGAAACAGTCCCAACTTACGCAATCTAACTTCATTACTCAAGTTTCTCGTTCCTGGAACCATTCTGGTAAATCTCTTCAGTAATCTCTCAAATGCATTCACATCCTGCCTAAAATGTAGCTCCTGAACTGTACCCAATTTTCCAATTGAGGTCTCACTTATATAAGTTCAGCATAACTTTTTTGCTTCCACACTTTCTGCCTCTATTAATAGAAGTGTAAGATACCATATGCTTTATTAGCTGCTCACTGCAACTGCCCTGCCACCCTTAGGGATTTACGCACACCACCTAGGTCTCTGCTCCTGCGCATCCTTTAACGTACAGACCTTTGTTCAATATTGCATCTCGATTTTTCTTTCTACCAAAATGTTCAGCTAACACTTCTTTGAATTGAACTTTATCTGTCACCTATTTGCCCACCACACCAAACTGATAAATTTCTTTTTCAAGTTCTAAATTAACATCCTATTTTACAATGTTTCCAAATTTCATATCATCTACAAATTTTGGAAATGTCTACTGTACACTTGGATCATCCATACAGGTCTGGAAATTGTAAGTTACCAAAAACCAATCTCTGGAGAAATCCGAGATAGTAGGAACTGCAGATGCTGGAGAATCCGAGACAACAAGGTGCAGGGCTGGATGAACACAGCAGGCCAAGCAGCATCATAGGAGCAGAGAGGCTGACGTTTCGGGCCTAGACCCTTCATCAGAAAAGGGGGAGGGGAAGGGGGTTTTGAAATAAATAGGGAGAGAGTGGGAGGCGGATAGAAGAGGGATAGAGGAGAGGATAGGTGGAGAGGAAACAAACAGGTCGAAGAGGCGGGGATGGAGCCAGTAAAGGTGAGTGTAGGTAGGAAGTTAGGAAGGGGATAGGTCAGTCCAGGGAGGACGGACAGGTGAAGGGGGCGGGATGAGGTTGGTCGGTAGGAGATGGAGGTGCGGCTTGAGGTGGGAGGAGGGGATAGGTGGGAGGAAGAACAGGTTAGGGAGGCAGGGACGAGCTGGACTGGTTTTGGGATGCGGTAGGGGGAGGGGAGATTTTGAAACTTGTGAAATCCACATTGATACCATTGGGCTGCAGGGTTCCCAAGCGGAATATGAGTTGCTGTTCCTGCAACCTTCGGGTGGCATCGTTGTGGCACTGCAGGAGGCCCAGGATGGACATGTCGTCTGAGGAATGGGAGGGGGAGTTGAAATGGTTCGCGACTGGGAGGTGCAGTTGTTTGTTGCGAACCGAGCGTAGGTGTTCTGCAAAGCGGTCCCCGAGTCTCCGCTTGGTTTCCCCGATGTAGAGGAAGCCACACCGGGTACAGCGGATGCAGTATACCACATTGGCAGATGTGCAGGTGAACATCTGCTTGATGTGGAAAGTCTTCTTGGGGCCTGGGATGGGGGTGAGGGAGGAGGTATGGGGGCAGGTGTAGCACTTCCTGCGGTTGCAGGGAAAAGTGCCGGGTGTGGTGGAGCTGGAGGGGAGTGTGGAGCGGACAAGGGAGTCACGGAGAGAGTTGTCCCTCCGGAAAGCAGATAAAGGTGGGGAGGGAAAGATGTCTTTGGTGGTGGGGTCGGATTGCAGATGGCGGAAGTGTCGGAGGATGATGCGTTGGATCCGGAGGTTGGTGGGGTGGTACGTGAGGACGAGGGGGATTCTTTTTTGGTTTTTATTGCGTGGACGGGGTGTGAGGGATGAGGTGCGGGAGATGTGGGAGACACGGTTGAGGGCGTTCTCGACCACCGAGGAGGGGAAGTTACGGTCCTTGAAAAACGAGGACAACTGAGATGTACGGGAGTGGAATGCCTCATCCTGGGAGCAGATGCGGCGGAGGCGAAGGAATTGGGAATAGGGGATAGCATTTTTGCAGGAAGGTGGGTGGGAGGAGGAGTATTCTAGGTAGCTGTGGGAGTCGGTGGGCTTGAAATGAATATCGGTTTCTAGGTGGTTGCCCGATATGGAGACAGAGAGGTCCAGGAAGGGGAGAGAGGTGTTAGAGATGGTCCAGGTAAACTTAAGGTTGGGGTGGAAGGTGTTAGTGAAGTGTATGAACTGTTCGAGCTCCTCGTGGGAGCACGAGGCGGCGCCGATACAGTCATCAATGTAACGGAGGAAGAGGTGGGGTTTAGGGCCGGTGTAGGTACGGAAGAGGGATTGTTCCACGTAACCTACAAAGAGGCAGGCGTAGCATGGGCCCATGCAGGTACCCATGGCTACCCCCTTTGTCTGTAGGAAGTGGGAGGAATTGAAAGAGAAGTTGTGAGTGTGAGGACGAGTTCGGCTAAGCGGATGAGGGTATCAGTGGAGGGGGACTGGTCAGGCCTGCGGGACAGGAAGAAGCGGAGGGCCTTAAGGCCATCTGCATGGGGAATGCAGGTGTCGAGGGACTGGACGTCCATGGTAAAGATGAGGTGTTGGGGACTGGGGAATTGGAAGTTCTGGAGGAGGTGGAGGGCGTGGGTGGTGTCACGGACATAGGTAGGGAGTTCCTGGACCAAGGGGGAGAAAATGGAGTCTAGATAGTTGGAGATCAGTTCGGTGGGGCAGGAGCAGGCGGAGACAATGGGTCGACCAGGGGATTCAGGTTTGTGGATTTTGGGAAGGAGATAGAAACGGGCAGTGCGAGGTTGGGGAACGATGAGGTTGGAGGCCGTGGGTGGGAGGTCACCTGAGGTGATGAGGTTGTGGATAGTTTGTGAGATGATGGTTTGGTGCTCAGGGGTGGGGTCATGATCAAGGGGGCGGTAGGAGGAGGTGTCGGAGAGTTGGTGTCCGGCCTCGGCGATGTAGAGGTCAGTGCGCCATACTACAACTGCGCCTCCCTTGTCCGCGGGTTTTATGGTGAAGTTGGGATTGGAGCGGAGGGCTGCACGTTCTGCGGGGGAGAGGTTGGAGTGGGTGAGAGGGGTGGAAAGGTTGAGGCGATTGATGTTTCGACGGCAGTTGGAGATGAAGAGGTCAAGGGAGGGTAGGAGGCCTTGGGGTGGTGTCCAGGAGGACGGGGTGTGTTGGAAGCGGGAGAAGGGGTCAGTAGAGGGAGGGTTAGGTTCACGGTTAAAGAAGTAAGCGTGGAGGCGGAGGCGGCGGAAAAACTGCTCTATGTCCAAGCATGAGCGGTATTCGTTGATCTGTGGGTGGAGGGGGACAAAGGTGAGCCCTTTACTGAGGACTGACCGTTCGTCCTCAGTAAGGGGTAGATCTGGGGGGATGGTGAAGACTCGGCAGGGCTGGGTGCTGCTGTCTGCTGTCAACGGTTTTGGGGTTGGCCCCAAATAGTCAATGGGAATTACAGGAACAAATATGCCGGGTGACTAGGGAGATTTGCAGGAGCAATAGGGTTGTTATAGTGGGGGATTTCAATTTTCCTAACATAAACTGGGACTACTGTAGTATTAAGGGCTTAGAAGGGGTGGAACTTGTTAAATGTGTTCAGGAAAATCTTCTCAAGCAGTATATAGAGGGTCCTACCCGGGAAGGAGCAAAACTTGACCTACTCTTGGGAAATAGAGCAGGGTAGGTGACTGAGGTGGCAGTAGGGGACCACTTTGGGACCAGTGACCATATTTCTATTAATTTTAAAATAGTTATGGAGAAGGACAAAACTGGTCCACAGTTTCAAGTTGTAAATTGGGGCAAGGCGAATTTAGATGGAATTAGGAGCTTGCAGGGGTTGATTGGAGTAGTTTGTTTGCAGGCAAAGGGACCTCTGGCAAATGGGAGGCCTTTAAAAGTATGACAGCTAAGGTTCAAGGTCTATACATTCCTGTGAGGGTGAAGGGCAAAGTTGGCAAGAAACCCTGGATGACAAGAGATAGTGAGACTTTGACCAGAAAAACGGAGGAGGCATGGCTCAGGTACAGGATGAAGGGAATCTCTGGAGGTGTATAGGGGATACAGGAAGAAGAAGAAGAAAATCAGGAGGGCGAAAAGGGATCACGAGGTACCTTTGGCTGAGAAGATTAGGGTGAATCCAAAGAGATTCTTTAAGTATATTAAAGGAAAATGAATAACGAGAGAGAGAATAGTCCCCCTCAAAGACCAAAGTGGACATGCATGTGTGGAACCGCAGGAGATGGGTGAGGTCCTCAATGAGTATTTCTCCTCTGTGTTTACCGTGGAGAAAGACATGAAGACTTGGGAACTTGGGGAAGTCTTGGAGACAGTCCATATCACAGTAGAGGAGGTATTGGCAGTATTAGAATGTATGAAGGTGGATAAATCTCCTTGTCCTGACCAGATCTATCCAAGGACCCTGCAAGAGGCTAAGAGAATAAATTGTGTGGGCCCTGGCTGATATATTTGCGTCATTGTTAGCCATGGGTGAGGACCCGGAAGATTAGAATGTAGCAAATGTTGTGCCCTTATTCAAAAGGTCTGCAAAGAAAATCCTGGGAATTATAGAGCAGTAAGCATAATGTGTGTGGTAAGTAAGTTACTTGAGAAGATTCTAAGGGATAAGATATACATGCACTTGGAAAGACGCCGGTTTGATTAGGAGTAGTCGGCATGGCTTAGTGCATGGGAGATCATGCTTCGCAGATTTGTTAGTGTTCTTTGATCAAATGATCAGGAAGGTTGATGAGGGCAGGGCCTCAGAAGTAGTCTATATGGATTTCAGTAAGGCCTTTGATAAGGTTCCACATATTAGGCTGCTCTGGAAGGTTAGATCGCATGTAATCCAGGGAGAGCTGGCAAATTGGATACACAATTGGCTTGCTGGTAGGTAGCAGAGAGTAATAGTGGAAGGATGCTTGTCAGACTGGAGGCCTGTGACTAGTGGTGTTTCTCAGGGGTTGGTGCTGGGCCCATTGCTGTTTGTTATCTATATCAATGATTTGGATGACAATGTACAAGAAATTATTAGTAAGTTTGCGGATAACACTAAAATAGGTGTTATCGGGGTCAGTAAGGAAGGTTATCAGAAATTGCAGCAGCATCTTGATCAACTGGGGAACTGGGCCAATAAATGGCAAATGGAGTTTAATATGGATAAGTGTGAGGTGTTGCATTTTGGAAAGTCAAATCAAGGTTGGAGTTTCATGGTGAATGGTCGGGCCTTAAGGAGTGTAATGGAACAGAGGGACCTTGGAGTTCAGGTGCACTGTTCTCTGAAAATGGAGTCACCACAGGTAGACAGAGCAGTGAAGAAGGTTTTTGATACACTGGCGTTTATCAGTTAGTGCATTGAGTGCAGAAGTTGGGAAATTATGTTGCATTTGTACAGGACGTTGGTGAGGCCACACTTGGAGTATTGTGTTCAGTTTTGCTCACCTTGCTATAGGAAGGATGTTATTAAACTGGAAAGAGTGCGGAAGAAATTTACAAGGATGTTGCCAGGATTCAAGGGACTAAGTTATAAGGAGAGGTTGAATAAGCTGGGACTTTTTTCTTTAGAGCGTAGGAGACTGAGGGGTGGGGGTGCAGAATCTCATGGAAGTGTATAAGATCATGAGAGGCATGGATAGGTTAAATGCACTCAGTCTTTTTCCCAGGGTTGGGGACTCGAGGACTAGAGGGCATCAGTTTAAGGTAAGAGGGGAAAGAATACACAGGAACTTGAGGGGCACCTTTTTTTACACAGAGGGTGGTACACATGAGAAAGAGCTGCCAGCAGAAGTGGTTGAGGCAGGTACATTAATAACATTTAAAAGACATTTAGATGCATCCATGGATAGGAAAGGTTTAGAAGGATATGGGCCAAGTGCAGGGAAATGGGCTTAGCATGGATGGACATTTTGGTCAGCATGGACCAGTTTGTGCCAAAGGGCCTGTCTCCATGCTGTGGGACTCTAAGACTCTACGACTCTAACCCAAATTAAGCGTTAATATGCACATTATTGCTCTGCAAGTAGCAGTGTTTGCTGACTCTAGCTGTTATTTTGCTGATGATCTTGTTTGGAGCAGCGGGTGTGTGGGGAGAACACGAGCCCGGAAGGAACTAATATATTCGGGCATTGCCTAATCCCGAAACACTACACTTGTAGTGTTTCCCAACCGTCCGCCTCCTGTAGCCAAAACAAAAGACTGTGTGGAGTGTTGGTAAGGTAAGGCTTTTTTTTACTTCTGGAAATCTAGAGTAGAAGGAATGGAAGCTAGGGCAGTTGCATGCTCCTCTTGCAAGATGTGGGAGGTAAGGGTCACTGCTGGTGTCCCCTCTGACTTCACCTGCGAGAAGTGCACCCAACTCCAGCTCCTCAAAAACCGTGTTAGGGAACTGGAGCTGGAGCTGGGTGAACACCGGATCATTCGGGAGGCTGAGGGGGTGATAGAGAGGAGTTATAAGGAGGTGGTCACACCCAAGGTACAGGAAAAAGATAGCTCGAGCTATACGGGATGGTTTAAACTAGATTGGCAGGAGGTGGGGGACGGATTTGTAATTCAGAGGATGAGGTATTCAGCCTTCCAACAGACACAACATGGAGTGAGGTTGTTAATAAAGAAATGCGGTCGATGGAGCGTAATTGTGGACACAAGGATGGTTTGAGGTGTGTATACTTCAGTGCTAGAAGTATCAGACATAAGGCAGATGAACTTAGAGCATGGGTCAGTACTTGGAACTACAATGTTGTGGCCATTACAGAAACTTGGGTAACTCCGGGACTGTAATGTTTGTTGGAAGTTCCGGGATTTAGATGCTTTAAAAGAGGCGGGGGAGTGGCATTGCTAGTCAGGGCTAGTATAGCAGTTACTGAAAGGCAGTTCGAGAATGATATGTCCACAGAGTCAGTTTGGGTTGAGGTCAGGAACAAGAAAGGAGCAGTCACTTTGTTGGGTTTTTATTTTTACAGACCCCCTAAGAAGTGGAGGAGCAGATTGGGAGGCAGATACTGGAAAGGTGCAGAAGTCACAGAGTTGTAGTCTTGGGTGACTTCAACTTTCCAAATATTGATTGGAAACTTTTTAGTGTAGATGGAGCGGATTTTGTCCAGTGTGTTCAGGAAGGATTCCTGACACAGTACATAGATAGACCAACACGAGGAGAGGCCACTTTGGATTTGGTGCTTGGCAATGAACCGGGCCAAGTGTTAGACCTGTTGGTAGGAGAGCACTTTGGCAGTAGCGATCATAACTCTGTTACTTTTATAATAGTCATGGAGAAGGATAGGTACATACAGCAGGGTAAGGTTTATAATTGGGGGAAGGGTAATTACAATTCTGTTAGGCAAGAACTGGGTGACATAAAATGGGAACAGATGCTGTCAGGGAAGAGCACTATTGAAATGCGGAAATTGTTTAAGGAAAGCATACTGCGTGTTCTGGTATGTTTGTCCCTAGCAGGCAGGGAAGATGTGGTCGAGTGAGGGAGCCTTGGTTCTCAAGGGAGGTTGAACGACTGGTTAAGAGGAAGAAGGATGCTTATATAAGGTTTAGGAAACAAGGAACAGAAAAAGCTCCAGAGGGATACAAGTTATCCAGGAACGAGCTGAAGAAAGGGCTTAGGAGAGCTATAAGAGGGCATGAGAAAACCTTGGCAGGTAGGATCAAGGAAAACTCCAAGGCTTTTTACACGCACGTGAGGAATAAGAGAATGGCCAGAGAAAGGGAAGAGCCGATCAAGGATTGTAAAGGGAATTTGTGCACAGAGCCTGAAGAGATAGGAGAGGTCCTTAATGAATACTTTTCTTCGGTATTCACAACTGAGAGGGACCTAGTTGTAGAGGGGGACCATGTGAAACAGGCTGGTAGGCTAGAGGAGGTCGATGTTAGTAAGGAAGATGTAATAGGAATTTTGAGGAAGTTGAAGATAGATAAGTCCCCTGGGCCTGATGTGATTCATCCAAGGATTCTATAGGAAGCAAAGGAAGAGATCGCAGAGCCTTTGGCAATGATCTTTTTGTCCTCACTGCCCAGGGGTATAGTGCCGGAAGATTGGAGAGAGGCAAACGTCATTCCCTTGTTCAAAAAAGGGAATAACGATAACCCTGGAAATTACAGGGCAGTTAGTCTTACGTCAGTGGTGAGCAAATTATTGGAAAGGGCTCTGAGAGATAGAATTTGTGATCACTTGGAAAGGTACAGTTTGATTCGTGATAGTCAACATGGATTTGTGAGGGCTAGATCACGCCTCACAAACCTTACTGAATTCTTTGAAGAGGTGACGCAACATGTGGATGAAGGTAGAGCAGTGGATGTGGTATACATGGATTTAAGTAAGGCGTTTGATAAGGTTCCCCATGGTAGGCTCTTGCAGAAGGTAAGGAGGCATGGGATAGGGGGAAATGTTGCAGAATGGATTCAGAATTGGCTGACCCTTAGAAGACAAAGGGTGGTAGTGGATGGAAAATATTCAACAAGAACACCTACGCTCGGTTCGCAATAAACAACTGCACCTCCCAGTCGCGAACCATTTCAACTCTCCCTCCCATTCCTCAGACGACATGTCCAGCCTGGGCCTCCTGCAGTGCCACAACGATGCCACCCGAAGGTTGCAGGAACAGCAACTCATATTCTGCTTGGGAACCCTGCAGCCCAATGGTATCAATGTGGATTTCACAAGCTTCAAAATCTCCCCTCCCCCTACTGCATCCCAAAACCAGCCCAGCTCGTCCCCGCCTCCCTAACCTGTCCTTCCTCCCACCTATCCCCTCCTTCCACCCCCATCTCCTACCTACTAACCTCATCCCGCCCCATTGACCTGTCCGTCCTCCCTGGACTGACCTATCTCCTCCCTAATTCCCCACCTACACTCACCTTTACTGGCTCCATCCCCGCCTCTTCGACCTGTCTGCCTCCTCTCCACCTATCTTCTCCTCTATCCATCTTCTATCCGCCTCCCCCTCTCTCCCTATTTATTTCAGAACCCCCTTCCCCTCCCCCATTTCTGAAGAAGAGTCTAGGCTCGAAACGTCAGCCTTCCTGCTCCTCTGATGCTGCTTGGCCTGCTGTGTTCATCCAGCTCTACACCTTGTTATCTCATATTCAACGTGGTGCTCAGTTACGAGTGGTGTACCACAAGGATCTGTTCTGGGTCCTCTTCTATTTGTGATTTTTGTAAATGATTTGGATACAGGAGTGGAAGGGTGGATTAGTAAGTTCGCGGACGTTATGAAGGTGGGTCGAGTTGTGGACAGTGCGGAGGGCTGTTCTAGGTTACAAAGGGACATTGATAGGATGCAGAGCTGGGCTGAGAAGTGGCAGATGGAGTTTAACCCTGAAAAGTGTGAGGTGATTCATTTTGGAAGGAGAAACTTGAATGCAGAATACAGGATTAACAGAAAGATTCTTGGCAGTGTGGAGGAGTAGAGGGATCTTGGGGTTCATGTCCACAGTTCCCTGAAAGCTGCCACCCAGGTGGATAGAGTTGTTAAGAAGGCGTACGGTGTGTTAGCTTTCATTAATAGATGGATTGAGTTCAAGAGCCGTGAGGTTATGCTGTAGCTGTACAAAAGCCTGGTTCGGCCACATCTGGAGTATTGTGTCTAGTTCTTGTCGCCTCATTACAGGAAAGATGTGGAGGCGTTGGAAAAGGTGCAGAGGGGATTTACCAGGATGTTGCCTGGAATGGAGGGAAGGTCTTACGAGGAAAGGTTGAGAGAGCTAGGGCTTTTCTCTTTAGAATGACGAAGGATGAGAGGTGACTTGATAGAGGTGTACAAAGTGATCAGAGGTATCGATAGAGTGGACAGCCAGAGACTTTTTCCTCGGGTGGAGGTAGCTATTACGAGGGGGCATAGTTTTAAAGTGAGTGGAGGTAGATACAGGGGAGACATCAGAGGTAGGTTCTTTACTCAGAGAGTGGTTGGGGCGTGGAATGCATTGCCAGAGAGGGTAGTGGAGTCGGCCTCTTTAGGGGCATTTAAGCAGCTATTAGATAGGCATATGGATGATAGTATAAGGTAGGGTGGAGGTTAGATAGACCTTGGGATTTGGGTAAAAGTTCGGCACAACATCGTGGGCCGCAGGGCCTGTAGTGTTCTATGTACTAATAGGTTAATAGGGTGGTAATTGGTTAAATTAGATTTGTCTTGCTTTCTGTGGACAGAAATTACCTGGGAAATTGTCCATATTGCCATGTGGATGCCAATCTAGTAGCTGTGCAAGAATAACTTGGATAGGAGCATGGCAAGGTCTTGAGCGCATGTCTTCAGCATTATTATTGGAATATGATAGTTCCTGTGGCTTTTGCAGTAAACAGTGCCTTCAGCTAATTCTCCGTATCATGAGGAGCTGAGTGAGACTGGCATCTATGCTGCTGACGACCTCAGCTGGAGGGTGAGCTGGATATTCCAATTAGCACGCCTGGCTGAAAATGAATATAAATGCTTCAGCCTTGTCTTCTTATTGATAAAATCAATGACCCTGAATGCTTTAGTGGATAAAGGAATCAAATGTAATATTTTAAAGTTATCCGATGACGTAAAACTAGATGGATCATAAGTGGTGAGGAGGATGTAAAGAGCTTCAAGACTATTTGGACAAGTTGAATGAGCAGGCACATGGAAGCCAGAGACAGTATATCGTGGGTATGTGAAGTTGTCCACTTTGGGAAGAAATCAGAATAATAGAGTATTATTTTCATGGTGTAGATTAGGAAATTTGATGTACAAAAGGACCTGGAATCTGTGTACACCGATCAATAAAAGGAGGCATGCAAATCTAGAAAGCACCTAAGGAGACAAATGGTATTTTTGTCTTCATTGCAAGAGGCTTTCAGTGTAGTAGCAAGGAAGATGAGTCTAAACGTCATCACTCAAAGGGTGGTGAACTTGTGGAATTCTCTTTCCCAGAGGCTGTGGAAGCAAAATTTCTGAAAATACTTCAGAAAGAAATAGATATATTTCTAGAAGCTAAAGATGTCAAGGAATATGGGAAAGAGTGGGAGTATGTCATTGAGGTGGAACATTGGCCATGATCATGTTGAATGGCAGAGTGGACCCAAATGACCAAAAGCCTTCTCCTGCTTCTATGTCTATGTGTTTATGTTTCTAAACATTTTCTTAATCTGCTCTGTTACCTTTGATTTGTATGTGTGTGTGTATCTCCCTGTGTTCCTTTGCTTTTAGACCCTATTTAGAATACCATTTACTTTGTACTGCCACCCCTTGTTCTTCCGATCAAAATGAATCACTCTGTACCTCACACTTCTCAATGTCTTACCACATAATACATATTCCCATTACCATGCTTCCCCTTCCAAATATGTTCCTTTTGCATTGAGTTCTATTTGCCACTTTGTGCTCACAGGACCAGTCCATTGACTAGGTATTGTTGTGAACCTAGGGGTTCAGATACATAGGTCTTTCAAAGTTGCATCATAACTAGACAGGGTAGTTAAGAAGGCATTTAGCATTCTTGCCTTCATTGCTCAGCTATTGGGTATGAGAGTTGGGATGCCATGTTGAGTTTGTGTAGGACAATGGTGAGGCCATTTTTGGAGTACTGTGTATAGTTCTGGTCACCCTGCTGTAGGAAGGATATTATTAAATTTGACAGTTTTCAGAAAAGATTGACCAGGATGTTGCTGCACTGGAGTGTTTGAGTTATAAGGAGAGGCTGGATGGGCTGGGACGTTTCTCACTGGAGCATAGGAAATTGAGGAGTGACCTTATAGAGGTTTATAAAATCATGAGGGGCAAAGATAAGTTGAATAGCAAAAGTCTTTTCCCTATGGTAGGTGAGTTTAAAACTAGAAGGCGTATTTTTAGGTGAGAGGAGAAAGATTTAAAAGGGACTTGAGAGGTAGCTCTTTCACACACAGGGTGGTTTGTATGTGGAATGAACTGCCAAAGAAAGTGGTAGATGCAGGTACAGTTACAATATTTAAAAAAGACACAGTAGGAAATGTTTAGAGGGATATGGGTCAAATGCAGGCAAGTGGGAGTAGTTTAGTTTGGGAGACTTGGTTTGCATGGATGAGTGGGACCGAAGTGTCCATCCTGTATGACTCAATGACTCCATTATCTTCCTGCGTCTACAGGTTTCCTTCTCACTAAGTAATACCCAGCCAATTTTAATATTGCTGCAAGACTTTTTCACTCACCCACTTCACACTCAAGACTAATTCATTGATATAAATCACAAAATGCAAGGGATTTAGCATTGCATCTTGCAACATGTCACAGTAATTAGCGAGGCAATCACAAAATCATCCATTAACAATTACCATTTGCTCTCTGCCCTGAAGCCAATTTTGGTTCCAATTTTCATCTTTCCCTGGACCCCAAGTGCTACTATATTGTACTGTAATCCATGTAGAAAGACTATATCAAGCATTCTGTCCTTATTGGCACGCATCGTTTACCTTCTCAAAAAATCCAACCAAATTAGTTAAACATAACCTCACATTATTAAATCCATGCTGACTTCCCATGATTAATTTGTCTTTCCAAATTACTTTCTTTTTCTATCCTCCTGAATGTTTCCAATAATTTTCCCATCGCTGAGTTTAAACTTGTTTCAGAGATAGTAGGAACTGCAGATGCTGGAGAATCTGAG
>NC_063332.1:58775004-58817250 GCF_021869965.1 Rhincodon typus | reverse complement strand
GCTGTGTTCATCCAGCTCTACACCTTGTTAACTAAGTTTAAACTGACTGGTCTCTCCCTTCCATCCATTTAAAAAAAAAATGAAACGGTGCTAGCAGTCCTGCAATCTCCCAGCACTGCCTCTGGAGCGAAAGTGGATTGGAAAATGGTCATCTGAGGCTCCAATAATTCTTCTCTTGCTTCTCTGAGCAGTCTTGGATACATTCTGGCCTATGATTTATTTACTTTCAATGATGCTGAAACCCTTAATATTTCACCCCTTACTATGTTTATCCTATCCAATATTTCAGGCTTCTCTTTAACTAACAATATCTGAATCAGACAATCTGCAGACAAAAATAAAAGTTTTATTAAGAACCATACTCATGTTTTATGCTTCTTTATACACATTTCCTTTTTACTTTCTAACCTAATATGTTCTCCTCTGCCCTTATTTATCTCTTGTTCTTTATATATGGAGAATATTTTTCTTTGAAAGAGTGCCATAGGATTATTAATATCAACCTGAGAGAACAGTTAGGACTTCAGTTTCACATCTAAAAGACAGCATTTCTGGAGTATCAACCTGGATTTTGTGCATAAGCCTGTGGAGTGGGACTTAAATGCTCCATGATTCAGAGGCATAAGCACAACTTATGAGATACATAGCAATTTTGATAAAGCTATTTAAAAGCACCTTTTAGAAAGTTAAGTTAAAATGATGCTAGTAGAGACACTTTTGTTATAATTTACAGTACAGGATGACAATAATGTATTGAAAATCTGGTCCAAATGATATATTTGTGAAACTACCAAATTGTTCGAATGGGTATATGACTAGAAAGGGTTTAGAGGGATATGGGTTAAATGTTGGCATATGGGACTAGGTCAGATTGGAATGTCTGGTTGGCATGGATAAGTTGGACCGAAGGGCCTGTTTCTGTGCTATATGGCTCTCTGACTTGTCATACGTACAGTTTTTTTTTTAAAAAGCCACATTTGGATCTTGGTAAGGAATCTTAATTTGGCCTCAGCACTTACCTAGTTAGATTTAAAAGACTTTGTATTTTTAAAGGTTGGAGCTGTACTTCAAAAGTAGAATAATATGTAATGATGTTTCTCAAAAAAAGGGCATTTATTCCCATTTGTTATAAGCTATGTTATATGACACTGACTGTAGTATATGCGCCCCTTCTGTGGCAATAGTTTGAGATTGAAGTAAACTGTTCAAAATGTTGGTGTCACATTTGACCTTGCTTAGAGCTTTCAATCAATTCTGGAATTTTGCGCATCCAGATTTTAGTTGCTCCACTATTGGCAGATGTGCTTTCAGCTGCTTAGGTCCTTAGCTCTGGAATTCCCTCTCTAAATCTGTCTGCTTCTCTATCCAACAACAACAACTTGTATTTATATAACTCCTTTGATGTAATAAAATGCCCCAAAGGATTTCACAGGGATGTTATAAGGTGAAATTTCACACTGAATCATAAAAGGAGATATTGGATCAGATATTAGGTCAACAAAAAATCTACATTTTAAGAAGCATGTTAAAAAGTGGAAAAGAGGCAGAGAGGTAGAAAGGTTTCAGGTTTGCAACTGCAGACAAGTAGAGCAATATAAATTAGAAAAGCATAAAAATCCAGAATTTGAGGAGGGAAGGAGTGCCTTAGAGCATTGTGGAGCTGGAAGAGGTTGTAGAGGCAAGGAAAAGGGTACAAAAACAGAAGTTGCTGGAAAAGCTCAGCAGGTCTGGCAGCATCTGTGAAGAAAAAAATCAGAGTTAATGTTTTGGATCCAGTGACCCTTCCTTAGACTTGATGGCAGCTGGGAAAATGTTGGTTTATATGCAGAAAATAGGGAGGGGAATGGGGTAGGGAGTAAATGATAGGATAGAGCCTGGAGAGTAGATCAGTTGGATAGACAAAGGAGTTGATAATGATCTGCTAGGAGGGTGAATAGCTGTTAATGTGAACTGCCACTTTAACATACCACCCTGTTCCCTGGCCAACATCTCTGTCTCTGGCTTGCTGTAGTGTTCCAGCGAAGCTCAATGCAAGCTGGAAGAACAACACCTCATTTTCCGCTTGGGACTCTGCAGCCCCTCCGGACTCAATATCAAGTTCAATAATTTTATGGCCTAAACTCTCCCAAGACCCAGCCCCCTACCCCACACACCAGGCCTTGTTATCACATAGCCTGCCATTACACACTACCTAATGTTAATCATTAACAGCTATGCATCCTCCTAGCTGGACCTGAAACATTAACTCTGATTTTTTCTTCACAGGTGCTGCCAAATCTGCTGAGCTTTTCCAGCAGCTTCTGTTTTTCTTCCTGATTTACAGCATCCGCAGTTCTTTCGGTTTTTAAGGAAAAGTGTACAAGGGCATGGAAGAGGTATGAAATAAGGATGAGAATTTTTAAATTAAAGCATTTCTTCTACAGGAGCCAGTGTGAGCACAATGTGATAGGTGAATGGAACTTGGTGCAAGTTAGGGTTAGTGCTTAGAGCTTTGGGCTACCTCAAGTTACAGGGGATACAACATGAGACACTGGCCAGAACTGTATTGGAATAGTCAAAGTAAGAGGAATAAAGGAATATGTGAGATTTCAGCAGCAGATGAACTGAAGCAGAGTGGAATCAGCCAAGTTACATTGACGAAAATAGGCAGTATTGGTGATGGAACAACTTGTGGTCATGAACTTTATTTGTTGTCAAAAATGACAAGGATGCAAACTGTCTGATTCAGCCTTCGGCAGTTGTCAGAGTGGATAGTATCAGTAGTTACAACATGCAATTTGTAGCAGAGATTTTAGGTGAAGGTTCTGTTCCTCCTAATGCTTAAATGGAGAAAATTTCTGCTCCTCCAGTACTAGATGTTAGGCATATGGTCTGAGAACCTAGAGATATTGATGAAAAGGTGATGGTAAGTTACAGCTGGGTTTCTTTGGTGCAAACATGAAAATTGACATCTTTTGTTCTTGATGCTCCTTTAAAAAGGTGCTTAAAACCTAACTCTTCAGCCAAATATTTAATCACCTGCCCAAAGATTTCCTCACATGGCTTTGTGTCAAATTACAGAGTACCGAGGGATGTTTTGCTATGTTAACTGTGCTATTTAAATAAATCCATAATAATTCTCCAATGTTAGTTCAATATAGATGATGCTATTTTGCTGCACAAACACTCACACAGTTTAAGAACACATTGAGTTTTAAAGTATCTTGAGAAATGAGAAATACTTGTGAAAATATTCGCATGTTAGCACTCTATCCAAATACAATAAAAGTTCATTAGCTTTCTTTAATGATTGTCTATTTTGATATTAGCTATCACACTATTATTTATTTCTCATAGTGAGGTTATTCCAAATGGCAGCCATATCATTTTAATTTCAGCAGATACAATCAAGTAATTGATCAGTTTTTAAATTTGACAAATATTGCAAGTATGCATTTGTGAGGAAGAGAAAGGAATGGCAAGTTAAATGAAGGAAGACAAAAGGAGACTAGTTTGAATCATAAAAAAAATTGCTGGTTCCTTTGTTGCACATATGTAAATTCATGTAGCCTGTCAATTTTGGTTATTGAATATTGAGAAAGATATTACAGATTGTCAGATAATCTGACAGTCTTTTTCTGTTATATTTGCACTTATGTATGTAAGTTATGTAAGTTTTATGTATGTATTTGGAGAGGTGAATGTAAATAGTAAGAGATCTGCATCCACCAACTGCAAAGATTATTGTTATCATAACCATGTGACTTGGTTATGCTTATGATGCAAATGTACATTGACCGGATACATGCTCTTGGAAGAGAGGTTCCTAAATGAGGAGAACAGAAATTGTGCAAGATTTTGAAATGTAACAACTTGCTCCAAATTTTAGAAAATAGCATGAACGCCCATATGTTTCCTTCTGTAGACTCAATATTATTTGTGAATGGCACGTAAAATAAGCATTGTTATTATTGCAGAAATTAAGTTTTTTGTTTCATTTCATGCAAAGGCTTTATTTCCTTCAAATGTATAATACAAACAGAAAAACAGCTTAAAATGAAAATTCTTGGATTTTTTTATTGTTATTCATTATGTATTTACAAATCCATGTTATTACTTTTTATATACATTGCACATTTACATGATAGAAAAAGTACAAAACTATATATTTAGATGCATTTAAATCTGTCATGTTCGAAAATATAAAATTGCATCTGCAACATAATACTTTAAGCAAAACGAAAACCCTGAAATATTTGCATTATGTTAAAACATTTAGAGAAACAAACCACTAAAGTCAATCAGATTACATGCGGCCAGAAAGTGATCTGACAGCCACACAGCTGCAGAACATTTCAAGTTGACAAGTTCCAAACGCAGCACATTTGGTCACTTATATGGCACGCTGTAAACAGTATCTGGAGCTTTATTTACATTAATGTGTAACATATTCCAATAAATAAATATACCAGGTATAACATGCAGGTAACGTAACTAAAAATTCATAGTACAAAAGGAAAATGACCAGCCACATTTACAGCTACCATAATGCAATTTACAGGTTGCATGAAGGAGTGTACTTTACAAGCATCATACGTCACAATAAATTAATGATAACACTGCTCTCTTGACGAATATATTTCCAAAACAGGTATAGTTAACCAATTTTATGCATAAATTATAAAACATGACAGTATAAATAAAAATCTACTAAACTTAACTATGTATACTTCTTCAAAATAAATAAGCGTACACTTATTTACAAATAAGTACAGCGACTCCTTTCTCTTCCAAAGGTGAAGGAAATTACCAAATCAGAAATGGAGATTTAGGAAAGGTGTTATTTTCTTGCTCATCTTCTTCATCTTCATCTTCTTCAGTTATGGCTATGGGGGAATATATGGTAGCTGTTGTATGAATAAGGATCACAACAGCGCAGAACCTCAGTGCATGTTTTCAAATCTCTCTGGATAGCCACAATAGTCTCTTACATGGCACAAGAATGTAGATTGCATCATTTGTTATTATGAAGTAATTTTACATAATACCATATTGCAGTGTGTTCTGAAGAATCAATGATCAGGCTTTATGGCAGTTTCCTGGGATGACACAGAAGTGTTCTTGTGTTCTAAATTGACATTGTATTCATCCATTGCATTCCTCAGTGCTAGTGATTGAAACCTATCAACTATTGTAATAGCTTTAAAATACATAACAACTGTGGTGAAGCCTTTGGAAGGTTACTATTGATAAGGACACATCAGCTTCAAAAATAATAGATGCTCCAATCTATCACTATCATGGCTTTATAATCCCTGATGATTTCTTCCTCTCAATGTGGACAGCAATCTCTTCAGGACCCATTGTATGGTTGTTCAAAAAACTTTCACCATTTATTAGCTATAACATTTATTTAGAAATGAATCCCAAACAATTATAACTCATTGCCGCTTTTTTTTAGAAAACCAATTTTAACTACAGTGACAGCAATATACACTCTGATGCCTAGTTATATTTTATGAAATGTTATATCATTTACTTTCACACCATGACCATGAGATCCTCAATTAGACATACTTCCTCAGGGGAAAAAAAAAGCACATGCCATTTCCAAATGAAAAATGTACAATAGTTAAAGAGTTGTGTATAAAACAATATTGTTGTGTTACATCAACCCTGGCAGCATTTAATAAACATGCTGATATCAGAGATGGAAAGAATGGATAATGGTGGGCAATAATCTCAGTGAAATGTAGAGATTGAACACAGATGAATGGGCAGATATACTTTCTCTGTATCGATGAGGAAGGTACCTGTACTATTGCTATCATACATCTCACAAATTCTTGTGTCAAATTTCCTAACTACTCAGTGAAAACTGTAGTTCTTTATTGAAACTGTTGATGGTGGGGAGGGGGAGGAAATAGATGTATCCTGTTATCATCAACATATGGCAAAATCTTAAACATGCTTATCATTAACAAATTTATTGTCTGGCTAAACCTAGCACACAGTGCATATCTTCCTCCACTGTTCCTTTAGAAGCATGAAAGGCATGCATATTCTCAGGTTGGTAGGTACAATTGGCAAGGTTATATTTGGTACAGCAAAATGTTTGGAAAGCTGATAACATAAAACCTGGCATAAACAGTGAATCTTATTGTGGGATAAAATTTACTTACAATTGCACGATCCTGTATGTTTGATCTCCAGGAGGGTGCCAGAGGAACAGGCTGTACTTTTCATTGCACACTCATTGGGGTACGTGGTGTTATCAGTGGCACAGACTGGCTCATCTGAGCGTCCACCCTGACATACATTACAAACAGCGCACCGACCCCTGCCAAGCCGGCTATCCCAGAGACACTTCTTTCCAGGGCTACACTGTATGTCATCACAGGATTTGGCTTCTGAAAAAGAGAAACCCAAAATCATATTTATGAATAGAATGATGCATTCTGTCTTTGACAATACAATCAAATGTTTGGACCAGAAAGTAAATTTAAACTCTTCAATTGCAACGATTTGTATGACAGAATTCAAAACGAAAACCATACTAACCTACAACCCTCACAATATTCATTGTTGAGATTTCAATATGGACCTTGATAAATACACCATGTTTGATAGATTTGTCAATGGAATTTTTTTTTTCCAATTAAGAGCAGGAAACACATTAAAAGAAGACCATCATTGATGCTAGCACCCAGCATTATATTTAAATATCTGTAATTAAAGACCTTCATTTTGTATGTATAACTTTAATTCAATAGTTTTTTAAAAATCGAGAAATGTGTGTTCCAAACTAAACATGAATTAGTTGAACTACCAATAATATTTAAACCAATTAGCAGAGCTGTAACATTTGCTTCTATCATTGAAAGGTCATAGTCCACATGAGCAAACATACACTCCACCTACACACATTGAGACTGCATTTCTAATCTGGTTGATGAAGAATTTGGATTAGGTTGAAGCTATTAGGCAAATGCCCTGCAACAAACAATTTAAGGTTAAAAGCCACAACTGGAACGGTTCAATTCTGAATCTTTCTTCTGTAATGCAATAATCCTGGATATTGGAGTAGGCGAAGCCATACGTATCTGCTAAAGTACTTTTAAATACCACAGCTCCAGATGGGAAATTAAAAGTTAAATGTTCTCTAGTCTTCTACAATTGCAATTATAAGTGTAAAACCATAAAATTAAAATAATCTTGGAAATTTTAAAAAATCCATAATTGACAATTTCATTTCTCGGATTTAAGAAAAGGTTCAAACGACACGATAACAAATTCTGGTGATTAGCAAAGATGATCTTTTCTCTACTTGCTGCTATAGGCGATATCAATGTACTTTTTAGAGCTCAAAATCGAATATCCAAATGTACTTCATTAGGTTTGGTTTGACATTTATCCATTGCATTCCAACTATACGGACAAAAAGAAAACTCATCCCACGCTGTATTTGTACTTGTTTCGTAATGGTTTGCAGTTTACACGTCGTGAGGTCTAGTGTACGTACTTATACATTTCCCTTCGTACGCCACTCCAATGGTTCTGCCCATCAAGCAGGTGGCGCGTCTGATGTGGCAGGCGCTGGCGTACGTGATCCCATCATTGCCGCACAGATATTGCTCGGGGCTCGAAGGTTCAGGGCAGATCCTCGGGTTACACATCACACAGTAGGCGCTGTTTGTCTGATCTACCACACACACAGAGCTGCCTGGACACAAGACATCTCTGCACGATTCTGTAAAACAAAGACAGCAATTAAAAACAAAAGTGAGGTGAGCACTACTGAAAGTAATCTTCTGCAATACAATCGTTTGATTTTATGAGGTTTAAGTTAGTGTTCATAGTAAACACAGATTACTTTTAAATTTGCAATATTTATTTAATAGGCGAGGACTCGGAACAATAAAGAAATGGCGGTGAAATAATCCACTTTCTATACTTCCCCAATTACAGATATTTACTGAGCGCAAGTTAATTTAGGAACAAAATATGGGGGAAATTATTCTGAACACAAATCAATTCAAAGTTAAAATGGGGGCGGTGTGGAGAATCACTCAACAATAGACACTGCAAGTGAGTTGAGCAATCTGTTACTTCGCACTAGGAGAGAATGGAATGCAAGCATCCTTTAAGCGAGCGGCTCGTTCCCTTGCAGAATCGTGTTGTTGAGTATGTACTTGTTGCACACATACTTTTACATTTGCCTTGATATTGGACCTCGAGCTCGGGATGCCCTTTGCACCTCGCCTTCAGCAGGACACATTCATCTTTGTAGGTTTTCCCGTCAGTACCACAAACGGAGCCCTTCCAAGTGACGTTAGAGCAGTCGGGTGCACAGACACATCGAGGTTTATTCTTTTTGTTCATTTTGCACTTTTTACCTGGACCACAATCGACGTTATCACAGGTTTCTATTACAGGGAAAGAAAGACAGAGTTTTCTGGAAATTGCTTCCATGCATCAATATAATGTTCGAAATGTAAAGTTACATGCTCATTCTTACTAACAGAACTGAATAATTTATGACAGAACGTTTTGCATTTTTATGAGCTTTCTGTTTCCAGATGTTTAATGAAAGGTTTGATAAAACAGCGCAGACTCAGTCGCCATCTTAACAAACCGCTCAGAAAGCCATGATAATTGAGTGATTCTTTCTGAAGCAGTTCATTCCAATGAGTCGAGACCGAGAGGGTGGTTAGCCAAGGTAAGCGCGCATTAGAATCATTTCGCGAGCGATCTGTAAACTTTCATAGACCTTGCAGGATCCAATGAAGACGAACACCAACAGTTCCGAATCAGATAGACCGAGTGAAATCTGTACCTTTACAAGGCGTACAACCCGGAGCTCCACCGTTAAAGATAATCCATCGGAAAAGGGTACTGGATGGCACATCATCTTCGGTCCATGCTGTGCCCAACCTTCCACTTTTGCAGCACTCTTCGCGGCTGACCCCGGTCATGTAAAGAACCTGGCATTTGCCGTTCTTGGCTTGCTGGAGCCAGCAGTTCCCAGCTGCAACACACAGTCAGAGCAGTGTCAGTTTCACGGTTCCAGACACAACACGTGCGCTGTGTATTGACGGTACATGAGTGTTTACTTCAAAGTTTTCTGTCTCAGTCTGGGTGAACCGAGGAGCTTGAAACCACCGACATTTCCCCGTCATGGACAGCAACCGGGTTGCCCCTGAAATGTACACCTCTATGCCATTAACTTATGCCTACTTTGAATAGTGACATATTCCACTTGGAAAGTTACTTGGCTCTGCCCCAAAACAGCGCAGGCTGAAGTACTGTAAACGCGTGCAGTGGAACAAAAAAAAGCCCACAGCCTGCCAAAACTCTTCCTTACAACGAAAACGCAGAGCGCAAAATCCGAAATAAATAATTGGTTGGCGGTCTACTTGTCTCAGACTCATGTGAAAACAAGTTTCGGTTGGCAATTCGACAAGCGTCTGTATTTATTCTGTATTTAACTACGGCGTCGGTTATGTATAAAGTGTTAACCGTTGATTTTTCTATCTATTCACACAGTCACTCCGGAATAGAAACATAGTCTATTTTCTGTAGTATTAACTCGTTCCAAAAATGCCTGAACTCTGCTGCCTCTTCTGGATAGTCTAGACTTCTTGTTGATATCGCCTGATATCAATCTAAATATATACTGTATATCGAGTTTTCAGCTACATGGAAGAGACTTTGTTGAGGTAGCAATATAGAACAGGCAAATTTAACAGCACACAGGTCAATTATTTCCATTGGACCAAGTTATCATACTCGCTTCTTAATCCTGCTTCAGTCGCATGGTATTACCGATGTGAGCAACATTTAACAGCTCGATCGGACGTTTACATGTCGATCCATCTGCAACATCAATAAGGCGTTTTGTTTATTTGCAATTCCCCTTTGCTTCTAACTGAATAATGATCGAGTAAACTTTCACTGTCAGGATCCCAGCGCAACTTATTTATGCTCAACTCTTTGCTCACAGATAATGCTAAATTGCACCCTGCTTTAATTCTGTACGGCCACATTCTGGTAAATGTGAATTAAGTACACAAACACGTGTGCGCTATGTAACTTGCTACATCGTATTTTGACCTGAAAAGTTTGGAGTAAAAGTAAACGATAAACCGAATCAGCGTTGGGCTTTTTCAGTATCTTCACCCGAGAAAATAACATGCAGGCACATGACCAAACAAAACATGAAACTAAGAGCCATGTCCACAAATGTATTCAGAAAAGAGGTCTCCAAACTGCTTTAACTTACCCTGCACTCGCTGGTCTCCAATGGTGAGGAAGATAAAAAGTGAAATGGTGAGAGACGCAGTTCTGCTGTTTAGCATCCTTAGCATTGTGGCACGCAATTTCACCGCAGCTAAGTACTGATCTGAGAGCACCAGTCAAGTCCGATCGCTGTGTTGAATGAACGTCAATCTGTGAATGCAGTCACTCTTAAATATTTTGGCTGAAAGGGGTCTTGGCTGGTCTGTTTGGTGGGCGGTCTTCTGATGGCATGGTGATGTGTTTGGCAGGATGGGGGAGGAGGAAGTGATCAAAAAAAAAGTTAAGGTGGACGGAAACTTAATCAGGTGACATTTCACCGCCTCCTCTAAACTTTTCAGCTAAAATCTCCGTCAATTTCACAAAAAAAAACAGCTATATAACATCCGAGAGCGTAGGCATCCGAGTCTGGTTACAGGTCACAGTGTCAATTTCTCTCTGTAACTGACAAGATTGTACAAGTTCATGGAGAAAGATTGCGGGGGCGGGAAGGGGCTGAAGTAAAATATACTGTTCCTAGGTGTATGAAGATTTCAGCTTTATTTTATTCTCCTTTTGGGCCACCTTTATATCTACAGCGCAGTAGGCATTCTAACCTGTTGAGTTTTTCACTAAGCTATACTCCGAAAATAGAAGCCAGACACCATCTGTGGGTCAAAGTAACCGGTCTCAATCTATGCACAAGAAAATATAACAGCAGGCAGAGTAAATGCAGCCCAGCTTTTCTAATCCAATTTCTCTGGTAAAGCGACAACTCCACCTTCAGCTCGCCCATAACCTGTGTACGTAATGTCGATATTTCGTCTCATGTCTATGTCTCGGAGGGTTGATAATACTGAAAAGAGTTTATTGTCATATCTAATCTCCATTAACTCAGCATCAAAAAGCACGTGGGGTGGTTTTTGCATTGCAGTGTTCTCTTGCAGACTCCTACAGTTTGAATTATTACTAGTATTTTAGTTTTATTATTTATATTAATGATTTCTTGCCACCTGAGTATTTAGGGAAATGCATCACTGTATTAAGTGGCTGTAGTGGAAACCAAGGACACTGACACCGTGGGTGTGTTCAGCCAGTAGGTATTGGAAAAGCAGTTAGATTTAATACCCAGATCTGGCAAAGTTACGCGTCTCTGTAACTGGAGCAGACTTCGCATGTCTATGAAATGCCGTAGGCGGTCTCGTATTTTCCATTTGAGATTGTGACATCGAAAGTCGAATTTCAGTGTTGCTCAATGAACTCGCTTTTGGCAGGGAGAAAAAGTACGTAGGCGATCTGTCGCCGCCTATCTCGGGGATTACGTTTCCTTGTTTAATTACCGTTTTGGCGCTGTTACGTTCTGTCCGAAACCTCACCCCAAGAAAAAGATAAAACGCGCGGTCCGACTTTAATTGTATTCAGCCTAATAGCTACAAACAATCAGACAACTTTTTTAGTGTTGATGGGTGCAATGATCTGACTAGAAATAACTCCGCGATAACAGACAGTTTCCACCAGCTGCGGGATAGAGTAGTAATCCTTTAATAAAGACTTATTACAATAGGCTCTTAAGGTCTCTTTTTAATAATCGTCAGAAATGCAATCATTCTAATATTAGAAGAGACAGTTGTTTGGGTGCCTCAGACTGGTGGTAGTAGTTACACTATTTAGCGTTCAAAATACACCTGGCAATGCCATGCCAACGGACAGTAGGAAAACTTTTTACACAAGGCAATTCCACGCAAATTATTTCCGTTTTCAATGCTGCGAAACCGTATTTTCTATCCCAGACTATCCTGGCCTGTTATTCCACAACATGGCAATTGTGGTTTGATACACACGAAAAAAACTAATGCAGCCCCCTAACGATCCAAACAAGGCAATTGCAGCTAAAGTGTGCACCAATCGTGATTTCCAGTTTATCGCACCAAAGCGACCAAAGACTTTCCTTCTTGCCAAATCTAGATTCTGTGTTAGTGGAGTTAGAACAGTGAAATGTCAACGTAACTGTCATCTGGTGAAGGAAGTCTGGGTTTGAGCAGATACTGGTAAAAAACCAAGGTAAACCTAAAACATACCTATATACACCTACCATTCCCAAATCAAACTGAGCAGCAGTAGATAACAACATTAGGTAGACACGAGACATCACATTATGTTATAATTAGTTTTTAAATACAGCAGTGGAAATTACCAATATGAAGTTATTTGTACTGCCATTGTGCCCTGTGTCTCTTGCCAATGTTGTTCACATACTTATGTAAGTATTTGTTTCTGAAATCTCCTTCCAACAGGAACTACACAGATTCTCGTGTTTTTCTTCGTTTTATGTGCGTGTCACTATGGCTATTAGCTGTTCAACGTTTATAATCTAACATCAAATATTTATTACAGATTGAGGACTGACGAACTGGACGATCTCACCCAGTTCTGATACATCTAGCGAATAATACCGACTGCTGAGCAATTTACATCCTCAAAAACAATGAAAGGAAAAACAAGAGTTTTGAAAACAAACATAGAATTGACATTGAATTAAAAAGATGAATATTGGAGGCAAACTGACGGGTGTGAAAAATAATAGAAAACGAGTATTGCACAATATAAATTGTTATCCATAAATGGTAATGAAAATGATAATGAAAAATCAAGGATAAATGCCGCAACGAAGGGAAATATAAAATAACACAGTAAGATAGTTCCTTAATTCATTCACGGGATGAGGGTGTCGCTGGCTACGCAGCATTTATTGCCCATCCCTAACTTCAGTTAAGAGTTAATCACACTGCTGTGGGTTTAGGTCACGCCAGGTAAGGATGGCAGTTTCCTCCCCTGAAGGACATTAGCGAACCAGATGGGTTTTTCCCCGACAATCGATTCCAGGTCGTCATTAGACTCTTAAATCAAGATATTTTTATTGAATCCAAATTCCACCATCTGCTATGAGCGGGTTTCGAGCGCGGCTCCCCAGAACATTATCTGGGTCTCTGGATTAACAGTCTACTAGATAACACCGCTAGGCCATCATCTCCTAGTGAGGGGATAGATAGTGAGGGCGGGAAACAGGAATGTCGAGGGTAGAAATTTATGAGAATGAAAATAAAGGAGACTGAAATGCAATCTCCGCTCAAGTCTACAAGGAAACTAAAGTGAGACCTCTGCAGGACGATAGTTGTATACGCTCATGCACATTTTTGACCCAGTTTCCAGAATCCGACAGGCGCTTGTTGGAAGTTTCACGGATATTAATGAGTTTCATAGTAAACTTGAGCAATTAAGAATCTGCGTCAAAGTGGCTAAAGTTATGGTGACTAACAACAGTTTACTATGGCAATCAAAAACTTTAAGGCAATCCATTACTTCCACTTTGAAAACAGAAACCTTGACAATTTCAGTACAATTAATTAAACAATTAATCTGCAGCTCCGAGGTATTTACAATATTTGGTGCTTTTCACAAGACTATATCATTGTTAATCAATCATTCAGCAATCCGAATGCGAAACGGAATTTGTGTTCTTCTACAATCCAGAATTGTTTCTATACGAGTACCATATTATTTATCAATACATTTGTATTTGAAGCTGACTACGCATATGGATACTTCCTTAGAAACTCTAATATGTCAAGCAGTATAGGCCTAGTTAATGCTTATAATATGCAGAACACTGTATAGTTCATTTTAAGATCTGAACACAATCCATATCCAAATATTCTTTTGCAAAATTAAATGAAACAAATTAGCTTTACTCTACTGTTATGCCTATTGATTGCATGGAAATAAATACTTTACTAACAACAAGGGGTTTTGGCATTTAATTGCTGGATACCATTTAAGGTAGAATTGAAATCAACGGTTTAGGTCGTCTGTCTCTAACAGACAAATGCAAACATTTGTCAGATTTTATTCGAAAAAGCTTTTATACACGCCCAAAGCCATTTTCGAATAGCTTGCTACGTGCTTTGAAAATTCAAATGTTTTCGTAGCTTTACAAACCATCAGGCAAGTCTTTACTAATTTATAACCATAGGGAGACATTTGTTATTAAATCATCCATAAAAATTAGAAAAATATTAAACACCAAACAGTTAATAAATGCAGGAAATAACAAAAAACACAGTAGGTCGATCAGCATCTGTAGAGAGCGCCGTTCTGACTGTGTTTACACTTAACAGGTTCTGACTTCGTAGATTGGTTTTCACAGATATTGACTGACATGAAATGACTAATACTCTTGAGTACCTGGAATCGTTTAGCGATAAAACAAAGTAAATTACGTATCAAATGAACATGTTCATGAAATGGCGCAGGCCATCAAACAATCGTTTTTGACTAATTTGAGTAACCGTTATCACATCTGCAAGTGATGCACTTGTTCGATAGAGGTTGTCAGCAGTCAAAACTAAACTTGGCAATTGAGTAGCACCCCACCATGAGCATTTATTTCAAACAATTCGACAGGAGGATTTGGATTGTTCTGCTCGATGTTATCAGGCAAATTCTCACATGGATCTCAAATAATACCAAACTAACGGGAAACTACATATTCTTTGATCTTATGTTCAACTTCCCTGAACGTGTTACTTTCGGGACCACGAAGTATCTCAAACAATATGTATCATCATAAATATCGTCATAAATGTCAACAAGTTCTATAAAAGTCTTGGTGTTTGGTGCGTGTCAAGAGGACACTTTTACAGTCAATCTGACATACTTTCAATATCTTATTGAAGATTGTTTTAAAAATCAAAAACAAAGAAACGTAATTGCACTAACCGACGCGTGACTGGCAGCTTTAGGTTCAGCATTTTAAAAATAAAAACAGATCCAAGTTGTAATTTATTATATCAAATTCATGAATACAACAATACCATACAAAGGTGCGGTAGAAGGGAAAGGTAAATGTACAGTTTCATTAGTGGATTTTCCTGACCGTTTGATATATCCATTGTTAATAAATAGGGTTGAATGATGACCAGAAATCCAATAAAGATGAAACTCTGCTACTGAATGTAAACATGTTCATATTTATGATATCTTAATCTTTGTATTGTTCTATTTATTACATCAACTATTTCACAACTTGCCTATAATATTGTGATTAATTTAACCATTAAACCTACTTCTGGGACATTAATTCATTTCAATGCCACAGATTTAGCTCTGATAGTTGAGCTACGCTAACTGTATCTTCGAGAGCGCAAAGCCAATTTGTACAATGTCCCGAAGAATGTTATGTCAAAGAATCGGATTGACTGTTTTCCAACTATTAACAGACTCCTGGATATACATATCAAACATATTTCTTTTGTTTTGTAATTAAGATGCTGGACATTATTTTTGATCTCATTCTGATGTGTTACCATTATAGGTCCTGAGGTTGCGACTAGAACTAATCACGCCAAATATTATTTGATAACGCTCTTTATAGGTTTCACTACCTTTAATAGCCACATAAAAAGGAAACTTGCTGTTTTTATTTATCCTTAATGTCTTACTTGGCTTCTGTCTTCAAAATCATCCACCTTAATGAAAGGTTTATTTTAAACAACAATTATTAGTTTAGTGAAGAAACTAGCGAATGGCCCAATTAGGTCACAGAATAAGGGCTGAATCCCTGGCTTCAGCAAATGGACCACTAAGATCAAAGAAAAGTGACAAACCAAATATTCAAAAGTACAGTCAGATTGAAGACAAACACTTTCCAGAAGTCACATTCAACACAAGAAGCTCCAGTTTCAATACAAGTGATCGTCTTCGTGTTTTTGATGGTAGACTTTGGTGTAATAACACATCCAAAGTTACCGGGTATGTAGGCATGCATTGGCAATCGGTTTAGTAGACTGCAACCATTTGAAGAACCGAGAAGGCCTGCATATAAATGATATAAATCGACATCCAGCCACCGTAAAACAACAATCTTTATCATGTGCATTATTGATCCATTTCTGTACAGTACGCAAAGTCACTGGTTCTCACCAATCGTTGAGAAATGAGCAAAATCTTGGAACGTAACTTGTAATTTTCAAATGACCAAAAGAACAATATAGCAATAGAAAAGTTACGGCACAGAGAGAGGTTATTCAGCTCGTTGTGTCTGTTTCAGTGGTATAAGCTAGCTGCCCATTTTATTCTCACTTTTCAGAACCTGGTGCATAGCTTTATAGATTTAGGAGCTTGACTTATGAGTTTTCTCCTCAACCATCACATTGGACAGTGAATACTAGATGCCCATCACCCTCTGGGTGAAAAAGATTTTCTTCTGCACCACTAATCTTCCGACCAACCACCTTAAATTTCTTCCCACCGGTAAATGACGTCTCCTCTATCTAATCCCCTCGTTATTTTATACATTTGTATTATAAAACAAACTTTGTCATTTTCAATGTCTGTAATCTTCCATTAAATTATTATCATTAATGAGTTGGCATTGTAGAAAACAACTTAGTGCTTTGCCTTGTTTTATTTAAATAAATAAAGGGGTTGAGATACATAAGATTACAGATACAGAACTTTTCATGGTCGTACTTGTCCATTACTCAGGTACCCATTCTATATCACTCTTGCAGTGACTCGTTGGTGCAAAATTTGAAACTTTCTTAAATGAGATTCGTACTTTGCTGAAATTTTCATCTTGTTCTCATTAGGACAAATACAAGAATGTCGTATTTTTAATGATCACAGCAATTTATACAACAGAACAAAAAGATGCTGAGTTGTTGTCAAGTTGACTCTGATTGGCTGAGGCATTGCCATGGAGAAAATTACTGAGACCTATCGGCATCCACCTTCCAGGTAGTTCATAAAAGGTGCGAAGCTTGAACATGTTCCTTTCCTTCGTAGAAAACGGGTCCCATTAAATATATGTTGCAAACATAAAAGTCAATTTATGAATTTAGATAAATATTTTACATTGGCTGTTAATGTAGCTATTAGCACATAAAATTATTCAGGAAGAGCAGTCCGATCACAGAATAATGCAATTAAGCAATGCTGCATATGAACTTCAGTGCCAGTGTGATTTAAGATATGGAAGTTTTATATCCCGGCGTTTGCCTGATTGAATCAACCAATATCCTTCTTCTGTTGTTCATACTAGGCAGAGTACAGACCGTGCTTGACCAGCCATACTTGCAAAAGCCAAAACAAAATATTTACTCATAGATATTATTCTGCAATTGAACTGCATTGCCGAACAATCCTGAAGTCCCGAATAGATACACTAACAAGTAAATTAAGATAATCAGTCCAGATCATAACATGGCTTATTTGTATTTGTTAGAAGGAATATCAACACAGGAATCAATTCTCTGGAGACAAAAGAAATGTATTCAAACATGTTGCATTTTCTTTGATTCAACTTGGAGCAGGGAGAAATAGTTCCGTTTCCTTTCTCCATGATAATACCTTGGCCAATCAGAGTTGTCTTGCCAACCAATCAGCAGCCTTCTCTCCTGTAGTTTCATTTGTTTTGACCATTTGAAATTTGGAAATCCTACATTTGTCGTGAAGAGTGCAAAATGAAAGGTTTAAACAACATCTCTTCAACAATGTTATACTTAATTGCAAAATACATCCCCATAAGAAATCATCCCATCCTTACAAAAATACTAGTGTCACAAACCTGATGCAAACTAGAATTTTCAAAACTTCAGGTTGAAGTTTGAATCGTCTGTGAAATGCCAAGTAGAGAAATCAAAAGAAGTGAACTAATGGTACAAGCGATGCAAGGAAAGGCACTTGAACTATGATAAATTATTTGCCATTCAAGATCACTCATAGGTGAAGTATTCTCGCTACTTGAAAGATACATTATGTTGTTGCGAGGTTTTAAAGGGGCTCCCAAGAAAGGTTTTACTGACATGTAGAACTATCACGCCTTTCAAGTACAGGAATAACTTTTTGCGCTGTTTCTTGTGTATTGTGTCATTTTCGTCTTTTCTGGGCCGTAAACACATACTTTGGTTATGGCTCCGATATTCATTTAACCTTTTTATTGATGCAATATTAATATTTACATTCATTGAACCTTTTTATTAATGATATATTCATATTTATTGACCGTGACCTGTTGTCCTCTCCCCGAAGACATTTCTGTCCGTGTTATTGCAATTAGATGATTGATACCTTATTTAGTTGATATGCCAACACCGTTGATAATCCATTGCCATTGATGTACTTTCCCAAATAAACTGTATATTTAGGTTATAAAGTCAAATTCATGCATAACAATGACACAAGAGGATTAAGAAACATAACGGTGATCAACATTTTAAAAAAAAAATTACCAAAATACACCCATTAAAGTGAAGGGTTCCGCTTTCCCACTGTCTTTGCTTCTGCTAATAACCAGGTGAAGATCATGTTAAAGGAGAGGTCGGTCTGCTGGAACGGAGACTTCGTAGTGATTTTCTCAAGGAGCTCAAAGATCTTTCAAGTTTCTTTTTGGCTGTTGTATGGGTATGACGTAATTTCCACTTTCGAAATGCTTTCTGGATGGTTAAAGCAGCCTTGAATTCCTTTCGTATCATTAATGTGGTCGTGATCGTTTCCAAAGTGCTCCGAATGGGGAATACTTTCATTGACATTTTATAAACTTCTCCATTGAGCTTCTTGAGGGGCTCTGACTCCGTTACTTTGCCAACGATTACAGCACTGAGAGCTTCCAGCACATCCAGACAGTGCAGCTTGTTACCATCAGATAATGGTAGGTTGAGAGCCGCAATTTTCACTGCGTTAGGTTTTGGTATTCGTAGAGGAGATTTGAGTTCATTTAGGAAATCCGATAATTGGTCATATGTGATGAATTGTGTAGCCTTCACATCATAATTACTCCAGACCTCGTAAAACATGTCCACGTCTTCATCTGTCACCCCGGCGAGTTCCTGCTCTTGGGCTTCGTGAAAGTTTTCTAAAATGACAGCGACGTACATATTGATTATCACGATATACGCGACCACTATGTACGATGTCATGTAGGTGAATGATACAAACTGACGCTGAACAGGGGAGTTAATCATTACGTGAAGAATCTCATTCCAAGCGGCGGCTGTTGTCAGTCTGAACAGAAGCATCATACTGTTTCCGAAAGTTTCGAAATTTACCATGTCGTTTATTGGTGATTCTCTCGGAAGGTCTCGGAACAAACTCATCCCCAGTATTGAATAAATGAACATGACGAGGCCGAGGAGCAGGCCGATATTGAAAAGAGCCGGGATTGATATCACTAACGTAAAGAGCAACTTCCGAATCCCTTTCAAGGATCTGACCAACCTCAACAACCGTGCCAGTCTTACAATTCGGAACACTCGTAAAATAGTTGGAGAAACCCCTTGCTTTTTGGATGCGGATGAATCTAACAAAATTCCTGAAGGAATAAAAGAGTAAAATTATCAGTACAAAAGTGGGAGTAGTTAAATTCCAAATTATCACGTACTTTTGACTTAAACACTCATTTAAACAATGACTTCGCATCAGCGTTGATACCATTAAAACAAACCAATACAAATAATATGAACAAAAATCTCACTCCAGAATGACACGTGCATATATGCAGACATGATTTGTTTTCTCCTCTCCTGGGACGGTTAAATGGACTATAATGGATGCACATGCTGTAAATTGCATACAGAACCATTACATTTTTTCAACCTTAGCAAAAAAATTCAGTTCTGATGTATTCCCTGCACTTCTAAGATAACCATTCGCATCTAAACCGGTTCAAAATCAACGGACTCTGCCTTTGGGGTAATGTTTTATCAATATTTGAAACATTGATCATTGATAAGTGGAGGAAAAACTAAAAAAAAACATATTTGCAGGCTCCGGATGCGACGTGTCACTGATCTTTTTTAAAGACAAAATGAAATACTGCCGATGTTGAAAATATAAAATAAAGACTGACAATAAGCCTAATTAATTATAATTATCACACTAAACTCATCTGCGAATGTAGACCACAATGGAGCATAACGAGTTCGTTGAGATATATATATGAAAGCAAAGAACTGCGGATGTTGGAAATCAAAAACAAAAACAGAAATTGTTGGAAAAACTCAGCAGGCCTCGCAGCATCTGTGGAGAGAGAAGGCAGAGTTAACGTTTCGTGTCTATTGATCCTTCTTCAGAAAGCTGTGTTTTTCCAGCTCCTTCTGATTTTGTTGTTGACGATGAGTTATATGTTCTCCCTCATTTGTGGACAATTCATAATCACACCGTAGTACAATGTGAAATAAAGCGTTTTAGATGCTTTTAGGAATGAGCAATATAATGCTACCAGAGCTGCGGCGCACGCATCCGTAAATAAAGGAGAAAAAACATCTTGCACACGGGAGTTAACTCCAAATTCCGCAGAAAATTAGTAATTGTTTTGTTCCCTTAAGTGTTTTCCTTTAGAGAGACATACAATAAGGGTCAGTCCTAGGACATTGTGTAAAACATGTTAACTGTTTAAAAATGTTATATTGTAACATGACGTATTAACACTAAGCACTTGATAATATAACGAAAATCTAACCTATTTGTAGCTTATTTAATTAAAGATATAACCAGTTTGTTATCAAATTTTCATCTTATTTGTATAAAAAATATCAAAACAAACTTTGTTCATGTCCTAAAAGGATTAATAGATACAGCATTGCTTAAAATTTGTTTTTTTTTTTATAAGGGATTTATGGCATTTTGAAATGGCTAAAATGACAAATAGAGCTTTTACAAATTAGTGGTAGATTGAATAGAATTATATTTCTATTTGAGAGTTTTCTTTAAAGAAATTTCCCAATTGCTTTAATTTAGAACACTTCCAATCTGTAAGTTAATGCTCTTTAACTGCAATTTCAGACAATTTTTAAAAAATGCTGTAGAAATATTTCTGTACTTTTAATAGAGGAACAAACTAAAATGGAAATAAATTGTCAATTGATCAGGAGTGTTTGCAAGATGATCGACCAAAAATGCATTAGAAGATCTGAAACATGAAAAGATTATCAAGTCATAATGTAAGACATTGATATCAATAGAAGCAGTATATGTGCTAAGGGGACTAAAAACAAATATATTCTGTAGATTATGTGGTATTCATCTATTGTTGAGAGTGACTGGTAAGCAGATTTGTTGAGACACTAAAATCATTATAATGGAGCTGAGAAATCAAAGGATACAGGGTATGTTGTAAATAGGTTAATATGATGCCCATGTTCTAAAATAGTGAAAATTTAGGCACAAGCAGCTACAGATCCATTAGTCTTAGTTCATATCTATGGTATATAATGGATTTGATTTTCAGGGGGAAACAAGGATTTTCTGGACTACAATAATCCAGCAAACAGCAGGCAACATGGCTTCAGGTGAGAAAAAAATTTTGTCCGATAAAATTCCCCAATTCTTTTCTAAAGTGACAACCTAAACTGAAAAACGTAAATTAACAGCATACTGAGACATTCTAAGTGTATTAATTAAAATTGTACAGGCAAGATTACCAATTACAGAAAATGTTATACAATCCAATACAATATTGTGAGAATTTTAAACATGCATTTATGTAGCACTGTCTTTCTTTTAGGACATTACACCATATTTTAAGTCAATTAAATAATTTAGAAGTGTAGTTACTTGTGTACTAGAAAAAGTATTGCAGCCAACTTGTGTGCAGCAAGGTCCTGCAAAAAATAAGGAGGAAATGTCTAGGTTACCTGTTTTTGTGATGGTGCTAATTGAGGCAGGAATATTGGCCAGGGAACCTAAGAGAACTCATTTACTGTTCATTGAAAGGTAGGGTAGAAAGTAATTGTTACAAGGATCACACTGGGGTAAAGAAATATTCTGAGGTATGGCAGAGGTCAATAGTAATGGGATCACTACTATTTTCAATTATTCTCTTTGATGTGAGTTTCTAAACTTAATATAAATTTGTTAAATTTGTAGATTATGTCAAACCTGAAGTGGTAGTAACATTAAAATGGTTATTTCTGAGCTTTAAAGTAGTTAGCAATAGCCATCTTGACTCTTAGGTCAATATCCATTCTTGCATCTTTCTCTTCCTGTTTGGAATTATTCCTTAATTTGTACTTTGAGCTAATACATAAATTAATTAGCACTGCTGTATCATTTTATTAGCTACTGAAATGCATTAGATGGATTGTATTGCAGCTTTTGTAACTTGATATTGTTTCTATAAGGCTGCCTCAGAAACAACAGAAAATGGGCAACACAAGGAATGTCTATGTACTACCCACCATACTGCAGCACTTACTCCACCATGTAAGGGTGAATGTACAAGTATATGTGGCATGCATTACGATTGAGACTCCTTGGATAAGCACAAGTTCACTTGACTAGTCTAGACGTGACACTTTCATTCCCCCAGTTCTCCAAAGACAAGGGGAATTCCTAGAGAAGTGCTCACTTTTTGTACCAAACTCAGAATATAGAGTACTTGGAACAATAATGGAACAAAGCTCAATTAAAAATCAAGTAATGAATTAAAAATTCAGTCCAGATTAACTATGAAAAAATAACAATGTACACTAGAAAACAGGAAGAAGAATATAAATAGCCCCTCAAAATGCATCACAAGTAACCACAATAAAAATCAAACAGCTGGGTAGCTGACAAAGTCTGCTGCCTTCCAGATTGTGAAGATATACAGCAATGATTTTATGGTAATGATGTGATACTTCAGAATATTTGGTTAGTAAGTTCTCCCCAAAATGAATAAAATCTCTATTTTGAATGAGACTGCTATGAAAAAGTAACATGAACATTCTCATTCCTCATTGCAGGTGTAGAACATAGGCAAGTAAAAATTGGGTGAAGGTTGATTGGCTTAACGTTTATCATTCTTAACTTGGATTGAATTATTAAGATTCTACTTGTCTCTGTTGATTATAATGACTGATATGGTTATGTTCATCTTAAACAGTTTAATTTCATTCACTAAACAAAACTCTTTGTTATTGTCAAAGTGTTTGTGAATGTTATAATAATAACAGCAGGACCAATGGCATAAGCTTGAGGCATGTGCGCAACATGGCCTCATTTTCAAATTATATTCTATTTTTAACTGATCTACAATTTACAATTGCTATTATGTGGTTTTCAGTAAGTATTTTAGTGTACGTAATGTGGGTATGTGAGAATCAGATATGACCCAAATATGGCTTACCATTGATGATGATATAATTAGACAGTTTCAATTGAATGGTACAGAAAAGGTTCAGTGGTTATAATTCACAACATTAGCTGCATTTAGGGAAAGGCCATTTTTCAGTAACATACTATAGAGGCAGAAGGAGGCATTTATCAACTTCTCATTGCCAGCAGGGCTCTGCCATCAAAAAACATTTATGCAAAATTTATGCAGAGTTGAATATGATTTTTTAAAAGTTTTCATGGCATGTGGATGTTGCTGGCTAAGCCTTCAATTAGTTCTCATAGCTGATTGACCTGGAGAAGGGGGTGGTGAGCTGCCTTCTTGAACTTTTGCAGTCCTTTGTCAATTGGGCTTTTAGGAAGGATTTGATCCAGGATTTTGACTCAGCAACAGTCAAGGAAGGATGATACAGTTCCAAATCAGGATGATGCGTACCTTAGAGGGAAACGTGCTAGTGGTAGTGTTCCCATACATCTAATGCCCTTGTTTTTCCGGGTGGAGAGGGCGCAGGTTTTGAAGGTGATGTTAGATGAGTCACTGCGGAGTGTCTTGTCGATGGTACATACTGCTGCCATTGATACATAAATGTTGAAGGGCAGGAATTTTCAAGTTGATGAATGATTACCAATCAAGCTGACTGTTTTGTCCCAGATAGTGTCAAGGATTTTGCGTATTGCTGGAATTGTACTCATTCAGGCAAGTGGGAAGCATTCTTGACATCTGCCTTCTAGATAGCGGACAGACTTTAGGGAGTCAGGCAAATAGAATTTCATTCTGACTAGTGTGAGATGATACATTTTAGGAGGAATACCAAGGCAATTGTGTGTGCACAATGAATACAAAGATCTTAGAAAGTACTAAGGATCAGAGGGGACTTAGAATAGAATCCCTACAGTGAGGAAACAGGCCCTTCAGCCCAACAAGTCCACACTGACCCTCAGAGCATCCCAACCAGATCCATCCCCCTGTAACCCACCTATACATCTCTGAACAGTACAGGCAATTTTAGCATGGCCAATCCACCTAGGCTGCACATCTTTGGACTGTGGGAGGAAATCGGAGCACCCAGAGGAAACCCATGCAGACATGGGGAGAATGTGCAAACTTCACACAGACAGTCGCCTGAGGGTGGAATCGAACCCAGGTCCCTGGCACTGTGAGGCGGCAGTGCTAACCACTGAGCCACTGAGCCACCGTGCCACCCCTGAACTTGGTGAGCATGTCCATAGATTTCAGAGCCTGAAAGGGTGGTAGAGGGAACCATCACAGTATTTAAGAAATATTTTGAGAAGATAAGTGCTTGAAACAACAGCATATAAAGCTATGTGTCAAGTGCCGTAAAATGGGATTTGAGTAGATAGATTCTTGATAACCGGTGTAGACACAGTGGGCTGAAGGGTCACTCTTCATGCTGGTAAACTATGACGCCATGTTTTCCGACCTTATGATGGATAGAAAGCCATTGATGGCATTGCTGAGGAATTGCTGCAGAGATGTCTTGGAGCTGAGATGACTGATCTCCAAAAGCCACAATCATCTTCCTATGTGCCTGCTATGACTCCAACCAGTAGAGAGTTTCCTCCAATTCCAATTAAATCCAGTTTTGCTAGGGCTACTTGATGCCATTCTCACTCTAAATGCTGCTTTGTTGTTAAGGGCAATCACCCTTTTCTCCCTTTTGGAGTGCAGTGCTTTTGTCCATGTTTCAAGCAAGGCTGCAATGAAGTCAGGACCTGACTGTTCTTGACAGAGTTCATGATGAGCAATAGTGAGCAGATTATTCCTTTCTAAGTGCTGTCTCATAGCATTGTCAACTATCCCATCCATTTACTATGCTGATGATGGAGAGTAGATGGATAAGGAAGTAATTGGTTGGACTGGATAAGTCCTGCTTTTTGCACTGGTCATTTCTGGCAAATTTTCAACATTGTTTGGGAAATGCAAGTGTAACTGTGATAGAACAGCTTGGCCAGGGGCTTGGCTAATTATAAAGCACAAGTTTTCTTTATTATTGCTTGAATGTTGTGATGCCATATTTAAGTCTTTGCAGGCCTTCATCCTTTTTTTAATAGCACATGCGCTAAATCCAATTGGTTGAAGACTGGAATCTGTGATCCTGAAGACCTCAAGATGAATCATCCAGTCAGGATTGCTGGCTGAAGATGCATGCAAATATTTCTGTCTGGGCTTTTACACTGATGTTCTGGGCTCCTCCCCATCATTGCGGATGGGATTATTTGTGAAGCTTTCACTTTCTGTCAGCTGTTACATTGCTCACTATCATTCACAACTAGATGTGGCAGGACTTCAGAGCTTACTGTACATCTATTCTGTTGGTTGTGGGATCACTTACCTCAGTCTATTACAAATGGTTTTCACTCTTTGGCATATAAGTAGCATATTTATGCTTTGGAAATGAATATAATTTAATTTTTTTCCTGAATAAAATTACCTTTGATTTGGAAACATCCTTTATTCTTCATGTATCACAAAGATAACGATTTTCAAAGAAACAACCGTGGCTTGTTACTTGTTCACTTTTTGTACATGGGCTGAGCAAAGACTACAAGGCAGAAAAACTCCAAAAATATTGTGTACACACAGCTCAGCCCAACAATAAATAATACCAGATGTAACTGAGTTGTAGCTTCTCCAGGTTGACACCACATTTTTAAGTACTGTTGCTGCTTCTGGAATGCTCTCAGGCACTCTGCATTGAATCAGGGTTTTATCCTCCAGCTGATGGTAATGACAGTGTTGCAGATATGAAGGCCATGAATTTGCAGATTGTTCAATTTTGATCCAGCCCATAGCACCTTATGCAAGCCCAATATTGAGTTGTTAGATCTATTTGAACTGCTTGAAGTAAATATTTTCCTCTTGTTGGGTCCCTTACTACTTGTCACAGACTCTTTCTGGCTGCTAAGACGTTCAGTCTTCCTGAGCCACATTCGCTGATGGAATTTTAAATCTCATGTACAGAGTACATTCAGTGGCATTCCCTCCTCATTGCTTGATCCAAGTAATGGGATGCTGTTTTGCCATCTGAGGGAATGGGGAAGGTAGGTGGTAATCAGCAAGGGGCTTCCTTATTCATGTTTGACATGGCGCTGTAAGATTTCATGGGATCTTAGTCAATGTTGAGACCCTATGGCAACTTTCTTCAAACTGTATACCATTGTGTTGCCACCTCTGATGGGGCAGCATAGTGTTGGCAGTATCTAGGACCTCTGTGGGTATGACTCTCTGAGTATGTTTTCATCAGGCCATTGCTTGATTAGTCTATAGGTTGGTTCTCTCAATTTTGGCACTAGTTTCCAGATGTTGACAAGAAGAACTTTGCAGAATTATCAGAACTGGGTATGCCATTGTCATTTCTGGTGGCTAGCTTGATGCCACGTGGCCCCTCCAGTGTCATTCCTTTCTGTTTTGTAGCAGTCTAGTGCCACTGAGTGACTTTCATACAACAGCTAAGAGCCAATCACATTGTTGTGGGCCTGGAGTCACATGTAACCCAGGCCAGGTAAGGACGGCAGATTTCCTTCCTCAACAGGCATTAATGACCCAACTAGATTCCTACAACAATTGACAGTGGTTACATGGTCACCATTAGGCCAGCTTTTAATTCCAGATATTATTGAATTCAAATTTCATCTCCTGCCCCTAGTGGAATTCAAATAGTGCCCTCAGAACATTAGACGGGGTTCTGGATTATTATGCCAGTGACATTACTGCTACACAACTGTCTCATCTATTTGCTACCATTTTGATCGATGGGCAGAAAATCAGACTTGCAATGCAATATATTTTGAATATATGCTCCCAATGGACAAGACTCCCGGTGAGAGGCAAATATAAATATGACCTTTGTAGAAATGCGTATTTATGTTTTAGAAATGAACATAATTTAGTTCTTTTCCTGAATAAAATTACCTTTGATTTGGAAACATCCTTTATTCTTCATATAACATAAGGATAATGATTTTTCAAAGAAACAACCATGGCTTATCACTTGTGCATTTTTTTTGTATATGGGCTGAGCAAAGACCATAAGGCAAATAAAACCCCAAAAACTATTGTGTACAGATAGCTCAGCCCAACAATACCATCCGTAACTGAAATAAATGAAAAATATCACTTAACACATTAAGTGATGTTCAATGCAAGATTTCAAAACATACTCTTTCAGTACTGAATGGTAACTAACATTTTATGCAAGAAATCAGCAAATAACTAATAGTATTGAATAAAAACAGAAAATGCTTTTTTGAAGCATTGTATTGGAATTGAAACATTCTCTCTGATCTTCACTCTTCACAAATGCTGTTAGGCCTGTTGAGTTTTTCCAGCGCTTTCTGTTTTTGTTTTAGATTTCAAACATCAGCTTTTATTTGCTTTTATAACAAAGATTGAATACTTTTTCCCTCAATGTTATAAGGAAAATGCAAGTTTTAATCATTTTAAAAGTTATGAAAATAAAGCTTAAAATGAATCTTGGCATATTTAATGTCAATGAATGGGATCTCCATGATTTTAATCTAACTTGTTTCTTGGCTGGTTCACTTGGTGCTGTACCTGAGTATTTCTCCACAAAGCTGTTTTTTTTCCCTCTGTTGAACAATGTCTCCCTAAAAGTGATCTTTATTAAACCAGAAAGGACAAGAGTAAAATGTGACTTACCTACAAGGGAAAGAACGACGACTAGAAAATCAAAGATATTCCAGGCTTGAGTGAAATAGTATTGGCGTTGGCCTAACAGTTTTAAAATTGCTTCAACTGTAAATAGAGCTGCAAATATTACATTGAACCAATTTAAAACTAAGGCGAATCGTTTTGTCTGTCCATAATGATCACATGCCATCACCAGCACATTCAATGTTATTAAGAAAATGGTGAATGGTTCAAACCATCTATGGCTCACTAACTTGTAGAACTTGTAAAGAATCACATTCTAGGGAGGAGAAATGAAGAATTAGGAAAATAAATCATATGAATATCAGCCACATACTTAAAACAATTTTTGGCTCCTAATAATTGCAATTGAATTAAGAATTGACTAATATAAGATCAAGAACATAGAAAAACTCAAACCAAAATGAAACAATGGCACAGCAAGTTAAATTCCATATTTGTTTCTGCTTGTTTTTGTTCTATATTGCGCAGGTAAATACAATGTAATTAATACATTCAGGTATGCAATGACCAAAGTTAGGCCCCTATCTCATTGTCTGCTGATGGCTTATCCTGAACACTTTTCTTGTCAATTTTTGTCAGCAGTGGCTTGTCATTGCCTTCCACTCCCAAGGGGATAGTGACGAGGCAGGTCCCTAAGTATAACAGAACAGAAGACAGAGAAATACGTGTTGGTGTTATTTTGAACCGCTAACCATTGAGCTGACCCCAGAGTATAAAGTGTGCCATTGTGATTTTTAAATGTGACATGCAGTTACACACTGTACGCATCAGCTAATATTAAGAGACAGTGCAGCCACTGTACTGTGGTAAAATCCATTCTTTTACATTTACTTGTGCTGAGTAATTCAGCAATCTGTGAATATTGTAACATGCAAGGAAATAAGTGTTCCACTGCTGGTTGCTACATTTATAGATTCATAGAATCATATAGTACAGAAGAGGCCCTTTGGCCCATAAAGTCTGTATTCCCAAAAATATACTACAATAGTCCCACTTTCCTGCACTAGGCCTATAGACCTCAATGTTATGTCATTCCAAGTGCTTATCCAAGTACTTCTTAAAGCTTATGAGTTTTACCCCCTCACCTACCCTCCCAGACACTGCAGTCCAGACTTCCCCATGCTCTGGGTGAAAATGGTTTTCCTCAAATCCCCTCTAAACCTCCTATCTTTCACCTTAAGATTATGCCCCCTTGTTACAGGCAGAGTCGGGCATGGTGGAGAAGGGGAAGATAGCATTGCGTTTCTCTGACAGGAACCTGGAGGTCATGGTGGACAGGGTGGCTCAGTTGAGAGAGGACTAGAAGAGAAGGCCACACCACCAGACCTTGCCAGCCTGATCCAATATTGCCACCTGGATCATTGTGAACTCCATGATGCAGAGGAATCGCTATTTCTGCAGAAAGAAGGCCAAATGACCTTGAACGGTCTGTTTCCATGCTGTATGACCCTATGACTCCATGACTCTCTGATCTCCTCTTTTGTGCCAGGTGAAGCACCACGCTTCTCTTTGCCACCTCCCACTCACTCTAACTTTGTTACTGCACCCATCTCCAAACGAGGCTCATGTTCTGTCATCACACTATCACCTGCATTAACTTTCCTCAGATGTTCTCATTGCCTCCCAACCACCCACACCGCTAATGCTGCATGGCCTTCACGATATCTCCTCAGTTCCTCAGAACAGATCACCAACTTTTCCCAACACATTCTAACACAAACAGTTTCACTAACCACTATTATCCCTCTCATTCCCTCCTTTTCTGTCATTACAGGTGAAGACAACAGGGCAAAGTGAGTATGGGTAGAGGTGCTGTCCAACATTCGGGTTCTCAATTCCTATGAGGAGAGGGTCCTTGCTTTAACAGGAGAAGACTGGGACTACTCCCGTGGGGATGACAAAACATTTAGATCCATTCATTCCATTGCTGCTTTCCCATTAATCACACTCTCACTCTCAAACATTGCACATCATCATAAACCACTGCCCATGAAGCCTTCTCTCTCTTGTATCTTGCAGGTTCCTATAGCCTCCAGTGACCTTTCTGGAGAAATGGTCAACTCTGCCAGAAGTCACCATCTTGAACTTGAAGGACAAGAGTACTGAGGTCTCAGAGCAAACATCATCTGAGCTACGTCCTGCCACCCCAGCAGCCCAGATACTGCCACCTTTAGGAATCATGGACATAGAGAGTGTGTATACATAATCTGGCCATGGAAAAAATTCCCCAGGCCATTAGCATTCAGAGGTCTGCTGGAAACCAGACACCAGCTCAATGCTCATCAGAAGAGGATACTGTGGTTTCGGCAATCAGGGACTTCATCCAAATCTACAAAAAGGAGCAGCAGTGGCAAATAGGCATCCGGGATGTGATGGCCCTCATTGCCCTGAAGCTGTAGCAGTGCAGTGACTACACAATGGTCTGACTGGTGGCTGCCATGGAGAGCCAGGCCAGCACCCTCAGGGACTGCTGGAGATGCACACAAACATGCACTCCATTTCCCCAGCCTTCAGGCTTGATAATGCGGGTGGGGGCGGGGTGGGAGGGGCGCTGATGTTGGGGAGATGGGGTTGCTGCTGCTGCTAGTGAAGAGCAGTATTTCCTATAATTTTCTTACCTGCTGCATGGGCCTCCAAGGTCAGTACACAGCAGCAATTTCCGGAACCAGAAATTAATGCTGCGATCAGGAAGATCCTCAGAAGGAAAGACCCATTTACTTTGTTCTGACCTTTAATAGCACTACTGTTATCAAGTCCATCACTGGTCAACACTGATCACTAACTAGATCAGCCTAATCACCAATGTAGGCTATAAGTCTCAGGCTGAGGGAATTTGTTCGCTGAGTTGACTGGATGTCTGGTTTATTACGTAGTTTGATGCCAACAGTATATGTTCAATTCCCACACTGCCTGAGATTACCATGAAGGACTCTCCTTCTCAACCTCTCCACTTGCCTGGTGACTCCAGGTTAAACCATCACCAGTTGTCTCTCTCCTGAGAGAACAGCCCTATGGTCTGGTAAGGTTATGGTATCTATAGCTTTATGTTGTTGAAGTAAGTCAAGTTTGTGTACTTTGTAATTAGCATCTCACAAGTACCCTTACCTTGTCCACCAAAGTCTACCATTAAATAACCCAACATGAATATGATGAATTGGTGCAGCTTTGATAATACTCATGAAGCTCAGCACCACCCAGGACAATGTAGACTTATTGATATTGCAGTATGTATTGTCTACAGCAAGTGTTTCCAAACTCCCAGTGAGATCAAAGGACGAGGAATTGGGATCACAAGCTCGTCTTTTGCTGAGTCAGCAATAATTGCTGCAGGGACAAAAAGTAGACCCTATTATTCTTCAGCCTGTGACCTGTACCACCAAGGAGCAAAAGAGCAGCCAGGATTGTTAGAATAACATACCTTCTGAAAGCCTTGTCAAAATGATTGGTTTTAAGAAGAGTTTTAAATGAGTGAATGGAGTTTGAGAGGCTGGGTGGTTTGGGGAGGGAATCACACACTTTGATCAATTTAAGAAAGGTTAATTAAACTGTAATTAAGTATATAGATACTCTGGCATGTGTTGTCTTGTTTTTGGTGAAAAGGGCCATTCTTCTAAAGGAAATATACTAAGGGGAGGATGAGGCAACCGTGGTTGACAAGGGAAGTCAAGGACATCATAAAAGCAAAGGGAAAAAACAGACAATGTGGTGAAGATTAGTGGGAAGCCAGAGGATTGGGAAGCCATGAAAAAACCAGCAAAGCATAACAAAATAAGCAATAAAGGGAGGGAAAATGAAATATGACGGTAAGCTAGAAGGTTGTAAGGTATCTAAAAAGTAAGAGAGAGGCAAGACTGGACATTGGACCACTGGAAAATGAAACTGGAGAAGTAGTAATGTGGAACAAAGTAAAGGCTGAGCAACTGAATAGGTACTTTGTATCAATTTTCACAGTGGACGACACCAGCAGCATACCAGAACTTCAAGAGAGTCAGGAGGCAGAGGTGAGTGTAGTGGCCATCGCTAAGGAGAAGGTGATAGGGAAGCTGAAAAATCTGAAGGTGGATAAATCACATGGATTTGTCTGGAGGAGTTAGCTGAGGAGATTGTAGAGGCTTTGGTAGTGATCTTTCAGGAATCACTGGAGTCAGCGAGGGTCTGAGAGAACTGGAAAATGGCTAAAGTAACACCCCTGTTTAAGAAAAGAGGGAGGCAGAAGACAGGAAATTATAAGCCGGTTAGCCTGATCTCAGTTGTTGGTAAGATTTTAGAGACCATTATTAAGGATAAGATTGCAAAGTAATTGGAAGTGCATGATGACATAGGGCTGAGTCAGCACAGCTTTGTCAAGGAGAGGTCATAGAATCATAAAATGCCTGACAATTCTGCTAGAATTCTTTGAGGAAGTAACGAACAAGTTAGACAAAGGAGAGTCAGTGGATGTGATCTGTTTGGATTTCCAGAAGGCTTTTGGCAAGGTGCTGCACATTTGATTGCTAAATGAGATAAGAGACTATGACATTAGAGGCAAGGAACTGGCATGAATAGACAATTGGCTGACTGGCAGAAAGCAGAAGGTAGGGGTAAAAAGGTCTTTTTTAGGATGGCGGCCGGTGAATAGTGGAGTTCAGCAGGGGGCAGTGTTAGGACCACAACTATTCACATTGTACTTTAACAATCTGGACGAAGGAATTGAGGGAGAGAGATAGTAGGAACTGCAGATGCTGGAGAATCTGACATAACAAGGTGCAGAGCTGGATGAACACAGCAGGCCAAGCAGCATTAGAGGAGCAGGAAAGCTGACGTTTCGGGCCTAGACCCAAGGGATAAGTAGTGTCGAGGAGGTGGAGAGGCTGCAGAAGGGCTTGGACAGGCTAGGAAAGTAGGCGAAGAATTGGCAGCTGGAATACAATGTGGGAAAGTGTGAGGTTATACACTTTGGTAAGAAGTATAGAGAGGTAGACTATTTTTGAACTGGGGAAAGTCTTCAGAGATCTGAAGCACAAAAGGTCTTAGGAGTCCTTGTTCAGGATTCTTTTAAGGTTAACATGCAAATTCAGTTGGTGGTTAGGAAGGCAAATGCGATGCTGGCAGTAATTTTGAGAGGGCTAGAATAAAACAGCAGAGATGTACTGCTGTGGTTGTATAACACTCTGGCCAGACCGCATATGGAATATTGTGAGCAGTTTTGGGCCCTGTATCTAAGGAAGGATGTGTTGGCATTGGGATCCAGAGGAAATTTACAAGAATGATCCTGGGGATGAAGAGCTTGTCATATGAGGTGTGGTTGAGGACTCTGGGGCTGTAACTCAATGTTTAGAAGGATGGCTGGGGGATCTCATTGACACTTACAGAATACCGAGAGGCCTGGATATAGCGGATGTGGAGAAGACATTTCCACTCATAGGAGAGACGAGGACCAGAGGACCCAGCCTCCGAGTAAAGGGACAACCCTTTTGAACTACGATGAGGATGAATTTCTTCAGCCAGAGGGTGATTAGTCTGTGGAACTCATTGCTGCAGAGGGCTATGGAGTGTATTTAAGACAGAGGTGGATAGGTTCTTGATTAGTAAGGTGATCAAGGGTTACAGTGAGAAGGCAGGAGAATGGGGTTGAGAAACATATCAGCCATGATTGAATGGCAGAGCAGCCTCAATGAACTGAATGGCCTAATTCTGCTCCTACATCTTGTGGTCTTATGGAAACCCCACAATGATGACACTGATCTTGATTTTGTCAATTTTTGATGGCAATTGTTGTTCTATGTAATATAATTTCAAAGGCATAGGAACAGAGAAAACTGGAGGGATGACACAAATATTTGAAGGTGACAAGGTAAGTTGAGTGGTTGTTAAAATGATATGTGAGGTGTGGGAACCTTGGCCTTATTAGGTGAGCATAGAGTACAAAGGTAAAGAGCTGGCTAAATCTTTACAAAACACTGATTTGATCTCCCTTAAATATAGAATGATCCAGCTGATTTAGGATTAACTTTTGTCACAGATGGAATCAATATAATTTTTAAATCAGAAATCTTTGTTCAGGGGAAGCTGCTTAAAGTTAAGATTTCCATGTGGTTGACTCTTAATTAGTATGGAAAAGAATTACCTGTCTGATTAAAGGTGATGAGCAGGTTCTCAAAGCTGGACAGCCAATTAAGAGACTTTCTAACCTCAGAGATCCAGCCTAGATGCTACAGAATAAGCTGCTTTCTTGAACCACTAATTTCCTTGTAGTGATACCCACAGAGCCATTAGGGAGGGTGTTCCAAGATTTTGACGCCAGCGCCGCGAAAAAACAGTATATTTCTAAGTCAGGATGGTGAGAGGAACTTGCTGGTAATGCTGTTCCCAAGTGTTTGCTGCCAATGTTCTTCTGGAGTTTTGTGGCCAAGGTTTGGAAGGAGCTGTGTTAGGATCCTCAGTGAATTTTAGATCTTGTAGTTGATGCGCACTACAGCCACTTTGCATCAGTGGTAGAGGGAAGTAATGTTATTAGGTGTGATGTCAATCAAGTGGGCTGCTCTGTCCTGGCTGATGAGTATTGTTGGCTCTGCACTCATCCAGGAAAGTGGAAAGTATGTCTTTCTTTTAATTCATTCACAGGGTGAGGGTGTCACTTCTTAGGCCAGCATTTATTGCCCATCCCTAATGGCCCAGATGACACTTAAGAGTCAATTACATTGCTGTTGGTCTGGAGTCACATGTAGGCCAGACCAGGAAAGGAATGCAGTTTTCTTCCCTAAGGCACATTAGTGAATCAGATGTTTTATCCCCAACAATCAGCAATAAATTCATAGTCTTTATTGGACTCTTCATTTCAGATTTTTATTGAATTCAAATTCCACCATCTGTTATAGTGGGAATTGAAACCGGGTCTCCAGAAAAAATTTACCTGGGTCTCTGGATTAATAGTTTAACATTAATATTACTGGGCAGTCACCTCATGTATTATACTGATTCAGAGAGTCAGGCGATGAGTTCATCACTGCAGGATTCCTAGCTTCTGACTTGCTCTTGTGGCCTCAGTATCTATATACTAATTCCAGTTCAATTTCTGGTCAATTCTAACACCCTCGGATTTGATGGTAGGGGATTTAGTGATGGTGATGCTATAGAATGTTTAGGGGATTGCAGATGGGATGTATGAGGCTGAAGAGAGTTTGGTTGGTTGGGGTTATGAAGAGCAAGTGGGTGATATGGTAGAGCAGACTCTTGCATAGCAGGAAAAGACATCAAGAAAGACTTTTAAGGTCCTTTGGCCACATATCCTTGAGAGCTTAGAACAATTTGTATGATTTTGTAATGCTGTTATATAGTTTTATGTTGATATCAGGCGAAGATTGATTTAAATTGATGTACATCATGCCGTGTCACTGGTCTATAAATTGAAAAATTAAGATCTTTTGGATGCCCTTACCAAGAAATAATCAAGCTTTACAAGAGCTTCTAATGCCAGATAAATATTAATCACTCATAACTATTCACGCAAGGGTATAAAGCACAATATTAGGCTTCTTCAGAAGGGGTCACTTCCAGACAAATTCAGAATAATTTAAGCTGGAAACATCTAAGTATTTGATTATTACCAGACACTAAGGACGGAACACTGAAAATCCTTGAAGTATAGTCCAATGTGCTCAACTTGAGTTAAAAACTGAGCCAGTAATTTGGTTAGGCTAACCTTCTCTGACCTTAAGTAACATCATCCAGAAATGGAAAATTTGAAATAATACCAGAAACTGCTGGAAATATTTTGATTGTTATAATTTATTTCAGATTTTTCACCATATGTCATAAGTAGCTTACTCTTGTAATTGACAATCTGATTTTACACCTTGCCACTTTTCATTTTCATGCAATGAATGTATGCAAATGGTATTGCAATTTAATCTGTAAGAAGTAATTTAGAATTCATAGCTGTCTAAATTATGTAAAATAGCATCAAAATTCTTCACTATAGTATCAATATGAACACCATTTCCATAAGACCATAAGACATAGGAGCAGAAATTAGGCCATTCTGCCCATTGAGTCTGCTCCGCCATTCAATGATGGCTGATAAGTTCCTCAACCCCATTCTCCCGCTTACTCAATTATGAGTAAAATGCTTTTCTTCATGAAGCTCATGATAATGGCCTTGAATTTCAAACAAAACTCCATTAAACCTCAAAGCTTGTGGAGTCTCATTAATATATGAGAATGTTTTGCTTAATATTGAGCAACTGACACAGCATTTGCTTGAAGCAGGGTTGAGGGATGATGCAGTTGCAGAAATGTAATTTATTTTCAAAGGATCTCATTTTATTTTCTATTTTATGGACTCTAGTAATCAAATGTTTTTATTGCTGACATGTGCCAATAAGTTCTGATTGTCTATGTTGCTCTTGTTCTTACACATTCGCTTAATTACTCTTTCATTTCTTCTTCATTTCACTTTCTTTGTTTACTAGGTGCTGACGAGTTAATCAATTATTGCGGCATTGCTGAAGAAATAAAGAAAATGTTCTGTTTTTAAAAGAACTGTGGCCCTTGAATACCATACAGAATAATTTATTGCTATTTACCTGATAAATAAGGCAAAAAATGGAGCTGAGTGAGAGCAGAATTGGAATCTGGAGACACTAATGGATATAGGAGATAATGGATATATGAAGGCTATATGTTCACTACAAGATTTTAATCTCTAACTAGGAAGAACTAGCCAATATGCATTAGTTTTGATCCCAAACCATGTGGACATGGATCACTGTGGAAAACATCATTGGAGAGAGAATATTAGTAGGAATATGAGTTGGATGTGTCATAGCATATTACTAAAGAAAAGAAATGTCTGGATCTACAGGGAGAATATATATGCAGTTCATCAGAAGCCAACAAAATACAGCCAGAAGGCTTATACAATGTCAGCAGTCTTTTAAATAATATGAGTGGAACTTTGAATTATGAAACAAATGAACTATCACTGCAACAAAAACAGAACGTGCTGGAGTAATGCTCCTCCACTCCTCCTCCACTCCCAACACCACCTCACCCCCCTACTCAACCTTCCCACGCAATTGCAGAAGGTACAATATTTGATCATTTACCTCCTCCCTCCTGACTATCCAAGGCCCCAGACGCACCTCCCAGGTGAAGCAACCATTTACCTGCATTTCATTCAACCTAGTCTACTGTATTTGCTACTCACAATGTGGCCTCCTGTACAGTGGGAAGATGAAACGTAGACTGGTTGACCGCTTTGCTGAACACCTACCGTTAAAATGGCCCCTAGCTTCCAGTTGCCTGCCACTTCAACACAGCACTGTGTTCCCATCACAACATTTCTGTCTGAGGCCCGCTGTGGTGTTTCTTTTTCCACCTAGGTACCTTACAACTTTCGGGGCCCAACATGAGTTTAACAAGTTCAGAATGTGAACGCTCTCCTCTATGTTCATTACCCTTCCACCAGATACCTAGTTCCTGTTTTGTACAGGTTGCACCCAGCACAGCCAACCCATTTTCAATCATTTACCCTTTCTGTTAGTCCTCTACCTAGCATTTATCTCTCTTGGCTTATTATCAGCTATCTCTTTTTTTATGCCTATCCCTTTTTTCTCTCTCTCTCTGGGCCCTGTATCCATGTACTCTCTTCCACCATGTTGTCATCAGCATAAATGCCAACCTTTCCCAGTTATTTTCAGTTCTGACAAAGAGGTACTGGAGTCAAAACATTAATTCTGTTTTTCTCCATACAGATGCTGCAGATTTGCTGAGTTTCTCCAGCATTTTCTGTTTTTCTTTCAGATATCCAGCATTTGCAGTTTATTGAAGCATCATTGCAAGTTCAGTTAAATTTCATCAAGTGAGCAATGTCCACCCTTACTGCCAAATGCTTATGTGAAGTGATGTGCTAAAACTATTTTGCTAAATTGTGATAAGGCAAAGAAAACTATCCTTGTGAGCCAAACAAAGAAGCAAAAATACATTCATACTGTATTCATACTCTGGGAATAGCAGTCCCAGAGTGAAAATGAAATAGGTAAAGATGGCAGACAAGTCATTATGGCAATCAAGTAGGACATCAATCAGCTGATAACTTTTGAAGGATTGTATGTCAGAATTACAAGGATAAGGGATTGTTGAGACATCAGACAGGCAAGATGTTGGATAAATGATGATATTACGTGTACAGCATAAACATGACTGTTTATTTGAAATTAGCTGCATTAATCCAATTAATATGCTGTCTTTTGGCAGGTTACAAGAAGCCAAGTCCAAAATTATTCAAATCTAATACAAAGTCTGTCAACAGTTTGACCACAACATCAAGCAATAGGAAAATGTAGTGTTGTGCATGAAAGATAAAGAAAAGTACTAAAATCTAGAATTCCAATTATGGAACAGTGAGTACAGCCAGACCTTGCACACTGCACATGCCAACAGTAGGGTAGATCAAAGAAATATTGCAGTCAATAAGAGCATAAAATTGACAGAAATGTATGTTGATATATTTGAAGACTTACAATGTGTGGCAGGAACGCAGAGTGTATGACTAATTCAACCAAAAATTGATTGAGTCACAGCCAATTAATTAAGAAAAAACGTTTAGATCTGCAGGAAGCAGATATTTGCAGTGCAGCTGAAGACAACATAGGATGGCTGAACACTTATTCAATGTTAGCAGCTTTATAAATGACTGGAATAGAACTGTCTCTTCAAACAGTAAAGCTAATCAGAATTAGTTGGTCAAGAAAAAAGATTTTGAAGTTGAGGTTGAGGTTAATTGCATCAAGTGAACAAAGTCCAACCGACAGCCAAATGTGTCTATGTTGTGGTAATTAATAAAATTGTTTTAATTTTATTACAAGAAAAACAAATAAATCCTTAAGAATCAAGCAAAGAACCTAAAGCAAATCATAGCAGTCTGAAGATAAGAATGAGTCAATTATTGATGTCAAATCAGTGATGATCTGAGACCAATAAGGTATTGATTACAGTTGATTACAGATGCATTCGCCCAACAAAAAAATGCTGCTTGCACTTTGTGATAAAGTTCATTATGATTCAGCTGGAATAAAGATAATTAGGTAATGAAAAATGTGAAAGATCCAAGTCATTGGGTTAGGATATAGTAATAGCAGTTATATAGTGAATGAGTGGAAAAATGTAAATATTAAATTTTAAACATTAAAGAAGAGCTATAGAGAAGAATATCATCCAACAGAAAGCACTGAGGACATAGCATCATATTTATCAATGACAACATCTTTTCGCTTGCTTGTTATAAATTCTGACTATGGAAAAGAACAATTACACATCAAAGTTGAACTTTTTAATCCTTTTGGCAGATATGCCCTTTGGCATCATTTCAACTGTGGAAATTATGGAATACATCATGACACAGGTGCAGCATGACAGTAAAGGAATGAATATGGTAATAGATAATATCCTGATTTTAGGAATGAATGAAAAAAAATGACGTATGATAGAAAAAAGTCCTTAAGCTAAATATGCACAAGTGCTTTTGTACAGTAATATAACCCAGACACATTGAACACATACAAAAGGAATTAAAAAAGGTGGAAACAATCTTAATACATAGGGAAACCATGCACCAAATTCTCCGCTGGTATGAGTTACATCATGAAATATTTTGGTAAATTTCTGCCTAACTTGTTGGATGTTATTGAACTACAAACAAATCCTTTGAGGTAAAGAACATGGTCGGAACTTTCATCAGTTGCACTATTTGTGAAGGAAAATTAGCCTTAAAGTATGGAATTGTGATCTAATCAATGAAGGTTATTATATATGCTTCCAGTTTGAAAGAACCAACCAATTGAGTATTTATACTGAAGCAAGCAGGAATAGTTAAACTAGGGAAAGAGTTCACAGTTCTCATGGATGGATGGAAAAGTTGCTTCATTATGTATATTTTCTGTGGGAGAATGGCCTTAAGCTTCTGAAGACAATCATGAAAAAGCCAGTTCATGAAATCTTACACAGTATGCAGATGATGGAGGGAAATTGGTCATCACATACTTGGATGAAAAATAGAAGTTGGGAAACAATTTTTGAACATGTTCTCCTTCAACTAGTTCCTCAAATCTGGAAGTACATTGGGTGCCAGAAAGGGATTCAATGGTATGAAACAACTCTAGGAGCCCACCAACAACAACCCTCAGGTCCCACAAACATGCTAATCAGGAAAAGCGGTTACAAGTGCACATGAAATCCTTTGCTTTCTAAGTAGAGGCATATAATGAAAATATAAAGGAAGTTATGATGAATGTACACAAAGCACGAGTATAGTCTCAGCTAGGAATATTGTGTCTAATTGTGGTCATCATACTTTATCAAAAAAGGGAAGGCTTTAGAAAGGGTACACATAGGATTTATGGGAAGTTTTCCAGGAATGGGGAACATTAGTTAAATGGGTGGCTGCATTTGATGGCACTAGCACACGTGCGCTACGTGCTGATTTAAATCGTGCGTGCACGTACAACCAGTTTCTGTGGGAATGCAGTCTGGGGGAGGGAGAGATTGGGATTGGAGTGGTGGGAAGGAAGGGTGAAGACGTGTTATGTTTGAAACTTTGCATGGGCTCATTTCAGAATGAGCACACGTGTGTAGTTTTCTTCAGTGGCAGGTTTCAACAAACACTGCCTAAATGCCTTTGGAGAAGTTGCAGTTATTTTCCTTAGAGAAGAGAAAGTTTGAGAGGTATTCAGAATCATGAGGGGTCTGCCATTAAGAGACTTTAAGAAGACTGGTAGAAGAGCAAATAATTAAACACTATTACATGCAGTGAGTGTTTAAGATCTTGAAAGGTCTGTCTGAAAATATGGTGGAGGCAGTTTCAACAATGGCTTTCAAGAAGAAATTAGATAAGCACCTGAAGAGAAAAATGTTGTAAGATTATTGGGAAAGGGCTGGGGAGTGGGAAGAGCTAAACTGGTCTTAAAGTGAACTACCCTAGGTCTGAATGTGCTCCCTCTATGTTGTAAACATCCTATGATCCTAGCGTCGGTTTAGCAATCTGCTCCTAAATTCAGGAGCTGATCTCATTAGAATATCAATGCTCCACTCAATGTTTTCAAATTTATGCTGTAGGTAGCAGATCAAAGATAATGTCTTAGTTCGCTGTTATCCAATGCCAATTCTCCTCCTAGTTCTACAGGCTGCTGCCAATCCTACTTATTGTGCCTGGTTTGCTTTGACAATGAATCCCCACCATCACAATTCCAGGGTTTAATAGCTGGCTCAAGGGGTAGGCCCAGTGGTATTATCACTAGACTATTAATCCAGAGATCCAGGTAATATTCTGGGGGCCTGAGTTCAAATCCTATCACGGCAGATGGTGGAATTTAAATTCAATAGTAATTTGGAATTAAGAGCCTAAAGATGGCCATGGAATCAATTGTCAATGAAAAAAAATCCTATCTGGTTCATTAATATCCTCCAGGGAAGGGAATCTGCTATCCTTATATGGTCTGGCCTATATATAACTCCAGACCCACAGCAGTGTGGTTGACTCTTAACTGCTCTCAGGGCAGTTCAGCCATCCAGCCTTCCATCAGCCCTTAAAACATTTATTATCCATTACTGTCTGTTTCCTGTCACTTGGCCATTTCCATATCCATGTTGCTACTGTCCCTTATTCCACGATCTCTAACTTTGTTTATAGGTCTGTAGTGTGGCAAATCACTTTTGGAAGTCCACATGCACGACACCAACTGCATTATCCTTAGCAACTCTCTCTGCTACCTCTTCACAAAACTACAGCAAGTTAGCTAATGCAATTTTGCCTGAATTAACTCTCCTTAATTTAGCAGAAATTCTCCATGTGATCATCTATTTTGACCACTATTGTTTCTAGAAGTTTCCCACCCACTGAAGTGGAACCGATTTATCGCTGTTGAGCTCACCTTTACATCCTTTCTCGTTCAAGGGTATAACATTTGCAAGTCTCCAGGGCCAGCCAGTGGTGCCCACATCCATGAATGAATAATTGAAAAAAAAATTAATGACTGATTTTGAAAAGACCCCATTTGGTGAACTGGCACAGAACTCACAAAAGGTCAATGAACTGAAATATAATTCTAAGATAACAAGGTGTAGAGCTGAATGAACACAGCAGGCCAAGCAGCATCAGAGGAGCAGGAAGG
>NC_063332.1:58706788-58774604 GCF_021869965.1 Rhincodon typus | reverse complement strand
TTTTTGAACAATAAAGGAATTAAGGGATACGGTGAGAACGTGGGTAAGTGGATCTGAGTCCACGAAAAGATCAGCCATGATCTTATTGAATGGCGGAGCAGGCTCGAAGGGCCGGACGGCCTACTCCTGCTCCTAGTTCTTATGTTCTTATGTTCTTAATCTTGATATTAATATAATTCTCCTGTTCACACACTGGATAGGAGCCTTTTTTTTCAATTAAAAACTTGCCAGAATCTGAGTATAAATAATAAGCCTCAAGTGTTACCAGGTATTGTTTAATTCAGAGCTGAATCATGTTTAATTTTCTGGTTTTAAGTAATTGCTGCTGGGGAAAGGCAAAGCTCAATGTATCCTCCTTGTGAGCAAGAGCAAAATGGTTGCTCAGCTGGGCATATACAGCTGAATTAGTTGTCATGAACAATAAGCCCACTATTTCTTCAAGTACAGCAGGCCTAAACATAACTATAAGGAGAAGATACAAGGACACTAATCACTTTCTGAGGGAGCAAGCTACTGCAGATGCCTGAATCCGAAATGAAAACAAAAATGCTGGAGGTCACAAGAGTCAGCTATACTCGAAATGTTAGCTTGCTCTCTCTCCATGGATGCCGCCTGACCCTCGTGATCGCCAGCATTTTTTGTTTTCACCAATTGCTTGCTGGTTGTTTTAAACTTTATGAATTGGAATGCCTGGTAAAAGTGCTGGTGGTGGAAATATAGGCAGTTGGAGTTGTGTCCTAGACTTCTAAAGAATTGCAGCCTATTACAAAGAGGGCCAACGGGGCTGCAAATTAATAGCTCTGGATTTGTTGGATTGGAATATCTCTCTAGTGATTGGAATGAGGTCACCCAGGTTGATCTCATAGAATATGAGTTCCTGGATTGGGGCTGTTAACCTGGTCCAATTAGGAAGTTCTGGCTGACAGATATAAATAGAGTGTCAGGGGCTCTGTTCACTCTAGGAGCTGGTTCTGTGCTACCTGGGTCAGTGTCCTTTACTATGCCCATGTAAATTTAGGGTGACTTGGTGTCAGGATACCAGCTTTCATGGAATTATTCAGTCTCTTTTTGCGTTCTATTGGTTAGATTTTCTACCTCATCCTTCAGTCTGCTGGAAATGAGAGAGCAAAGTGGGTATCAGGAACCTTGATGATTCGTAGAATCAATATTTTATTTCCTTAACAAATGTGGTGCGAGGTTAGAAAATGAGACAGCGGAATGACAGTAAAGGAACAGGGTTGAATTATAATCTGATTAAGTGTAGAGGAGAAATAAATAGAAGGAAAGAAATAAAAATAAAAGGTTCTGTAAAATCTCAGCAAGACAGGCAGCATCTCTGGAGAGCTTTTCTGAAGAAGGTTCTAGGCCCGAAACGTCAGCCTTCCTGCTCCTCTGATGCTGCTTGGCCTGCTGTGTTCATTTAGCTCTACACCTTGCTATCTCTGGAGAGAAACAGTGTTAACTTTTCAGGCGGATGAAGAGCTCCAACTCATCAGGTAAGTGCCTACTTTTTGCTATCAGGTTTCTGAACTATCGAGTTTATTCAATGGGTTGAAGGTAATGGGGGGGTGAAGTTAATTCTTGTGAGTTGTGGCACTAATGAAATGTCAGTGCGTGTGGATAGGCCTCTCACCACCTACTGGTGACAGACTTGATCCATCACCTTAAGAAGGAGACCTTCACCACTGAAGTTTCTCTTAACGGCAAGAATCTAATTTTATTGCTGCTGACCTGAACAACTTTACCTGTTCACCCCCATTTTTCTCGTCATGTTGGGGATTGCAAAATCTAAATGAGTACACACTACACCATATCAGCTGGCACGTAATGTATAGAGAAGTCACCAGGTTAGTTTGTGTTTATTTTTGTGGGACTAGGCGGAGCTGCAGTGCACCATTGAGCTTCTCCATGAAATCTATGTTGGCCGCTGCTGCTGCCAACTGCCTCAACTGCTCCTGAGGTTTGTTCCTTTTACTGCCTGGCACACAAGTTCACACAGGGTCAAAACCTAACCCGTAAACATAGGTGAATTGATAAATAAGGAACCAGATCCATACTTGCAAGTGCCCAGGTCGAAACATCCAACAGCATGATAAATATGGATATCAAAGGTGTAAACTGTTCAAATTAATTTGTTGCAGTTTCATAATTAAGGGATTTTATTATGCTTTATAGCTGGATAATGGCCTCATTTTGTAAAATAAATGCATTTTATATGTATTTTTATGAAGCAGTCTCTGTTTTAGCAAAGCATACCTTAGGAGTTGGAATTTTCTTAATTGGTTTAGTCTTAAACAGACGCTTAAGTGTGCCATAAAACCTTCTTTGATCTTCAGTTAGAACTGTAACTAAAGCTCCTTCTTTTCGTGACTGCAAAAAAAGCAAAAGGAAATTCAGAAATGCATAAACTAAGACAAAATCTTTACTTATCACACCAGATATTTCAGCTCTGATTACTTCATTTTAACAAAATATTGTCTGCCTTTTGAGATATATGCAATTTCTGCTGTATTTAGTTTATCAGTACTCCCAATGATAACATGCTTGACAAAGAAAAATGTGTCTGTTTTCAATTACTAAATCATATAGAACAATCCATCATTAAACCAATTCCCAATGTCAGCATAAATAAACAAACAAGATTAAACAATGCAAATGAGGTGATTCAAAAAATTAAACAAATTGTAATTACTGTAGTTAAGGTTCACATTTGGATTCAAAAGAGGAAAAAGATGATATAACTGACTGATACTAGCAAGATTTATGTGTATGCATTACTTTGTTTTCTGGGTCAGTGCACTAACACACAGGAAATGGTATTTCTCAGAACAAGTCTTAGGAAGAAATCACACAGTAATTGTTCACCTGAATTTGAGAAGAGAGTGAAACAGTTCGATATGCAGAGTTATGGTGGTATTCAGTTCCTCCAAATTCCTACTTGTCTAAGGCCCTGCTTGACTTTAGTTAATGTATTCCAAACTCTTGCCTTTCTGTTCATGAGGGAAAGCAAACCTCTGTTTTGGAGACATTTTTCAAGTGACGGCTATGCCAATTGACCTCTCAATGGCATCACAATGGGAGTACTTATCAAATCCCTATGCTGGTGGGACCTTTAGAAGTATCTTAATCACTGCATAGCATTGCATGAGGAAAAGACCTTTGAGGGTGACGAGAAACTGGCATTGCTGGCTTGATCACAAGACGGTACTAACCATTTTTCAGGGTTTGGTAAACCCAGTTGGAAATGGTTATGGTATTCTTTCCTTTCATAACATTGATCAGCAGAGGGTTGTTTTACAATGAATCAAACTTTAAAATCAGCTGTTAAGAGATTAGAGGCTACCTTGCTCCATTTCGTTGACACAGACAAAATATATAATTGTGGCCAGTCTGCAGTGTCAAGTTTTTCATTCAGCTATCCAAGATAAAAACTATCCCTGGGGGTTTTCAATTTTGCTGGTCTAAATTCAAGGCATGTCTTAAGTAATGTCTCCAAATTGAAAGATACAGAAGTGATTACAAGAAACAAAAATTTCTTTTTAAGTATCGTCCTTTGGGCCCTGATATTTACTGAAGGGTGAGGAAGGGATTGAGATAAGGTTTTTAATAGCTGGGATATCTGGAAATGTGCGTAATTTTAAAACCGGGGCTTCATTTCAATTTTTTTGTCTCCATTTCATAATTGACAGCCAGCCAAGTTGAAAGAGATGATCAGGGGTAATTGCATAGCTATGGCATTTGGCATACACCAAAACTGTTTTAGATCCACTTAGAAAGTTGTGACTTGGTAAGTTGTGGGAATTTTCCTACATTAAATGCTTGCAATACTGTGTGCAAACATGAGGAAGTAAGAATTTATAATTCTGTTAGCGTTTTAGTGTTTGGTACAAGTTAATATGGAAAAAACAAACTTAAAACCTACTAAAGGTAACTACAATTAAATAGAAATAGTGGTATAAATAGAATTTAAAAATAAGTAATAATTTGTTGAATTATTCTTTTTACCCAGTTAAGTTAATTGATAAAATTAAATTGATTAAATGATAAAATTAAAGTAAATGGGTTGATTACATTAGATGTTAGTTAACTAAGTTAAAGGTGAAATGTCTCTCTTTATCCTTGACCAAGAATGGGCCCCCTTGTGGCCTAGCCAGCGACTCCCTCATCCGGTGAATGAATAAAGATTCACCCAGTATACACTAAGTGCAGTGCCGATGAAATATGTGGAACCGTTTAAAATAAAATCCATTCAGAAAGCTTCTTTTGGAGAGTAACTGCTGCACTGAGAGCCCTCTAAGATCTGTGAAACATGAGTTAAGGAAAATCTGGTCTGATTCCATTAAAAGTGAGGTCTAGGATATGTCTGCTCCAGCCATGGAGCTGCCAGCTTTTGTGCAGTTTAAATTTCCACACCAACAGAAGCTGGGATGCTGGGAATAAGTGCAGCAGGATTTCTGGACATTTCCGCACCTTTTTTTGCCATTGCAGCCTATTTCTCTACCTCTTTCTCCTCCTCTAAGATATTTATTAAAATCATCTTGTCATAAATCTGTTTCCTCAGCCTGATATTTCCTTACATTTTATTTGTCTGCCTCACCGAACAAATGTTTTCAATGGTATGAAATTTCTGCGTTTGTCAAGCAAATATGGACAAAGCTCACCACAGAAAGTTGGGAATTTACTATTTCAGTCTTATTATGATTGTTAATGGCATGATAATTCTTAATTAACACTAAACAATTTCACTGTCAGTGGAAATTCACTGTTACAAGTATGAACTGTTATTCCTTTAAAGCTTAATTGTTCATGAAGTTTCTTTTGAAAGCATTTTCTTTCTATCTCTTTCCCCTCTCTCTTAAACCGTTCTTTCTTTTCCCTCTCTTGATTTTGCTTTCTGTAGTTTTGATGACATTGACTCCAATACACCAATGGACAATTCCTGCTTGTGATTTTGTGTTGCTCATTTACAATACTTCTGATTGGTTAAAGAAACTCTGATATCTCAGGATATCCGAATGGAAAGGAACATCTTTTGTTGTTGAACACCAAAACAGAGCCACTATGTGTGGCGTACAAAGACTAGTCCTAGCTTGGATCAGACAGTTCTGCAAATACATGCCTCGGCCTGCTTTATAAATGATTAACCCTCCATGCCCTTTGAGCTGCCTACTCAGTCGCGTGGGACAATTCCAACCTACTCTATAAATCATAGAATTATCTGCTATGTATAAATTATGACCTAATGTTATTTAAATAAAATCGTTTGTGCCTGCAAAACACATGCAATGAGATAAACCGCTGCTACCCCATGTTATTCTTCAAACTAAGGGGATGCCAGTGTAAATAAAATATACTAAGCTAAACACACTAGTTTATAAATGCAATTTAAATTTAAATTTTACTGAAGAACAATTGCCTTTCTTTTATACATTGGAAAAAGTTGGATACTTAAAACTCATTTCAAGTATGCAGCATGTACAGTTTCAATTTTTTATCAACACAGCTGAATGTCTTAGTTATCTCACAAGAATTATCATCACATGTAACTAATTTTTGTCTGACTTCAATTAATATTACTTAAATAAGCACAATACCACAATACTATAATGCAGTTGGAATCTTAAAATGAATGGATTCCCAAGCTTGTATCTGTAATTGTGTGAGACCTCTGCAACTTAAAAATTTGACTAGAAGGTAGTTGCTATTTTAATTATGCATATTAAAAAGTGATTTTTAAAGTCACATTTCACATGTCTTTTACACAAAGTTCATGACAAAGGAAAACATACTCATTTACAGTACTCACCCTTTTATGCATCGTGTTAAAGTTATCAATAATTATACCAATGAAAAGATTCAGTGTGAAAAAAGTTCCAATTACAATAAAAGCTACAAAATAGAAGAGGCTGTATGGGTTCGCACCCATTTCGGGCTGAAGGTCGATCTGCAGAAGACATTTCAAATGTTAATGTGAATGCACAGTAAAACTGTCAATATTTACATTGCAAGATTTAAAAATAAACAAATCCAAATTGCCACGACTTATTTTCAAATGGCAAACTGTTAATATTCCTCTTTGGCAATCTCAAGGCAGGAGAGGCAACATTCGCACTGTTGATGGGCCCTTCTAGCATACAAGCTGCTTGTACTATATTTAAGCCAAGCTGCATATCAGTTTAGAAGCTACAAACCAGGAGCTATCTCACGCACTGTCGTCTTAAGGATGCCAAAATGCCTCAGATAGAGAATCTGACCCCCTCGCCCCTCTTTCCAGATAGGGACCTGGATGGGATGTTTGCGAGGAAGGCCATTGTTTGCCCATTGGACCACTATAAGAGGTTAAGACACCAAACACAGCCAGCTTGGACTGATAGCTGCCTGGGTCAGTGATGTCTCCAGTTTTAGATGTTATGCACAGCAGTTCAGGAAAACATCAATGATGATTTGGGCTGGGCAAGGGGTAAGTGCCACCATCTGCTGCCTCACACTCACTCAAAATCTGCTACTACACACCCACATTACCAATACTCATGGACTGCCAACCTCACTATTGCAAGTAGCATCTTCACTTAAAGGCTCTCTTTCCACAACCACTAACTCACCCTACTCTTTAGCTAAAATATTACTCGATCTATAGAGGCTTCCAATTAAGTGCAAACTGAGTGAGCTGTAAGAAATGAACTAAGAGCTATAAGATGCATCCCATGTACATGTATGAGATGGTTATATGTCCCTGTGCATAAAGTGACCTGGCAGGAGCAGGCTGATCAAAGCTCTTTCCTGAGCTCCAAAGTGAAGTCCGAAAGAGTTGATTTAGAGACTGAGTTGGTCACAGATTACCCAAGATAACGTGCGTAATCTGGGACCAGCTCAGTATCCAATTCAACCTTTTTGGACTCATGGTTTACTGATGCTGACTTCAGTGGACAAGGGGTAGAAGAGAACATTGTCTGTGGAGTATTCAAGGACATGTTTGTGAAGGGACATAAAAATAGAGGCCCAGAGAAGCACGTGGCAAGCTGTATCCACCAGGTAACCACTTTGACTTTCAAGTCAGGAAATGTTACTGTCTAGTTTCTCCGGAGGGGAGGGGAGAACTGCAAACTGCACAAAATGAGGCAATTGGTGAATTAATGAGATGCATATAAATGGAAATGAGACAGTTGCCACTTATCACTGGGATTCTGATCTTGCCAATGGAATCTTAACAGAAAAATTGAAAAAATTGAAAACTGAAAAAAAAATCTTGCACTGGGATGTAGATTCTTTTAATCTTACTGTACTTTCCCACATTTCTCACCATTGCCTACATTGCTCAAGGCATGGGGAAATTCCATCTTCATTTCCTTCATTGATTCTAACAGCTCAGCATCAATAGGTACCAGACATTGGTTTTGTGATTTGCAAATTGAAAGTTGCCTTCTTGCCCTCCTCAGCTAGCTCCTCTAGAAAGTGAACAGCTGGCTAAACAGAGGCAAGCAGGGTGATTCCTCTGAGCCTGCCTTCACTTTGACAATTCCAGTGCATTCAAGAGAGACTCTGACCAATCATCCAGAAACACCATTTTCAAAGAGAGCAAGTAAAAATCCCAGCCCAGGAGTCAGCCATAATGATATTGCTTATATGAAGTAAATACATTAACACCCGTGTGATACGAAACAGGTTTGTTTTCTGTACTGCTATGTTACGTGCTATTAAGGAGATTTTTTCAAAATTTAAAGCTTGTTGGTTGATCAGTCAAACTCTGCCAATGGATACTTTTTACATGCACCTTCTGTCTTGATATTATTTTTACACACTTGTAGGGAATTTAATGCCAGCTCTTAGTTATCCCTGGTCCTGTTCAATATCCTGACATCTTAATATATTGCATTGTGGACACTAGAAAGGAGTTCCTTGAAATGCTGGTTGTTTTTCAATGTTGCAACTTGCTTTGCTCTAATGAAAAACCTTATTATTATTAAAGATCACTATAACTATTTTTGCTTTTCTTTGCTGAGACTATCAAATCCATCTTTGCCTCTGTGAGCCTTGTTTCTATCAGCTACAAACAATCCATACTCATTGACCAACTGACAGTCTTCTGCCATAGTGTTCATTGTGGCCATGAGGGCACACATGATGGATTTCATGTTGTTCTTTTCTTATTATTTGATGTTTGAAGGCAGCTCAGCTTGTATTCCTCAATGCCGTGGTGCCCAATACTTGCATTTCTCACCCACCTACAGAGATTATTTTTAGCAATGGTTCCACTTGTAAATTTAACTAGGACAAGTGCAGTGGCAGGATGTAATGTCATACCAAAGGAATTTAAAGGACGCCTTTGAGAAAATTATTGCTTGTTGACAAAAGAAAAGTTATGAGCGTGATATGTTTAGCTGTCATCAAGGAGGAACAAGCAGGTTGGTCAGAGACACTTGACAGACTGGACCAAAGGTTGGAGAAGTCTATCACATCTATACTGTTCTGGCTCTGGCATGTGTGCATCTGGATGACTCCATTGATAGACATGGAGATCTGGGTCCAGCACATGGAATGCTGGTGGATACGTGCACAGAGCTGCACTCCACTGCTGTAGCTGCTGGTGCTCAGCACCAGGATGATGAGGGAACGTGACCTCACAAGAAGACAGGGCAGTAACTGGCAGATGCCAACCACAGGAGGAACCAGAGTTAGGTCTGCCAGAACTCTCTTCACAGGACATTCCAGAGATGCCTACCCCCACTATCTCCATATTCCAACAACCCTCAACTCTATGGGAGCTCAGGCCAAGGAGGGTGAGATTGCATCTGGCAAGGATCCTCTGAGCAAGTCTGGACCCTCCAGTCACAAGTGGTGCCAGGTTGTCCATCCAAATCTTCAAAGCCAACAGTGTCCATTATTGGTCACACACCGGCAACTTAGCTATGGACTCCGGTACTGCACCAAGATATGGTGGGAGGGAACAGACAACAAAACTTTCTGAGAGTGCTTAGGTGGCACAAGTGACAATTCATTGTAAACAGAATATTGCATTTGTAAATATACATTCATTTTACATCACTAGCTGTGATCAACTGTCATTTCAGGCTAGAGATGTTATCCATTTTAAGATTAAGCATAAAACTGGAAGAGTTGCAAATGGCTTTTAACATCATCATACCAAACAGCATAATGTCAAGGAATGAAAATAACCAGCAGTAATATAAAATATAAACTAAGTGTTACAGGACACAAAATTCATAGACTTACCCCACGAGTGTCAGCAGCATTTGCCATAATTTCTAGCCAGCCCTCAAATGTTGCCTGTAAATATAAAAAATAGATACACAATGATGTGATTAACATGGATTTTGTAAGCATATTAATATTATACCTGAAACTAACTTTTCACATGGAGATATATTTCATTGTTGAAGTAATTTTTCTGAGGCAAGGTCATTTCCCATCTCTCCAAGTGTTACCAAGTATTTCCATTATATTCTGTTTATATTTCAGATTTCCAGCATCCACTGTATTTTGCTTTTGGAATTCTTCTTGGCACCTAAGTTCCAGTCTTTCTAAATTCCTATGACTTGTACTTACACTACTTGTAGAATGCACTGTTTTCCATGGACTACAACATTCTGATCTGTTTCCTATGCCAGCCAGGTTATGTTAGGTATTACATGTAATCCTGCAGCGTATGGATAAGTGATGCAAACTGCCTTTTCCTTGCTAGAGGTATGCTTTAATAATGCCTGCTCAGTTAAAAGGCATTAAGAAAAGCCAAAATTCCAAACCCACAACTTTTGGAATCAGGTAGTCAGGCAATATTATTAGGTTCAGCATCTTTTCATCTATTTTCCACCAATTGCTTGTTTTTCAGTCTGGGGTTAATGACCTATTGCCTAACACAAAGATAGACTTGGTCAGAGTCCTTGGTTGTAGGCTCTTAATAACCTACTTCAAAGAGTCTTCAACTAGGCTTCAAAGAGTCTTCTCAGGATGATGTCAATGTGGCTAAATTCCACAAATTTCAAGTATGCGTCCAGTTACATTCTACAAATTTTCAGACAGGTTATTCATACCTAGACTGTCCAAGTTAGAACTGCACCAAGGACTGCCGATCTTAAAATGAAGATTTGAGATGAAACAATAGAAACAGGAAACAATTCAATTTCCCAACAATGACGTTGTTATCCCTTAATTGAAGATATCTTCTTCAGATAACCAATATTGTGCCATTGGGATGTGATTTTTATTGCTTTCTAACACTAAAATGAGGAAAAAAAACACTTGTGAACCAAGAAGAAGCAGAGTACAGTGATAAGAGGAATAAATGTCTTAATGAATAAAAAGAACAAAGTGAATGATGTAATCAAAGTAATTATAATGAATTGACATTTAAAGGATAAATTAATTAGTTGATTAACGAGAAATTAGTGGTACAAAAGAATGATATTTGTTAAAAAAAATGTTCTTATGACAGGTCCACTTATCCTGGAAGTAGATCCTAGGTGAAACTAAATGGCAGCAGCCTTGTCTTCTAACCTACGCAAGACGGCCTGTCAAGCAAAGCAGGACAACAGAGATTTCTTTTTAAACTCTTGCCACCAGCTTCAGTAGGTTTACATGTTTAAAGAGTGAGGGATTCAAAAACTCAGATCATGTCACTTTTAAACAAGCCTCATCCACTGTCTGCTACATAAATTTGTGACTCCAATACAGCAAGTTAAGGACCTCAAACCAGCCAACATGGAACCTGTCTGATCTCAGTACTAAGTTCAAATAGCCCCGAAGAACTCAGGTTTCTTCCACAAGTGAGTCACAGCCTGCCTTCATCCTCGGATGGCAAGACTTAGATATTCAGAAATAGGGGCAGAACTTCTCCCAGTCACTTTTAAAGTGTTGTGAAGTCAACAAGATTCAACAAAAATCTAGCAATAGAAATGACAACTCTCCAGGGTTGCCAAGGAGACACCAGTAATTAAAGACTAATCTCCAAGTCATTGCTCTATGTTTTGCATCATTCTGGGTTATTCTCAGCAATTAATACAGTTTTTATTCATATTTTCTTTGAACACTTTTGCTCATTAATTTAAAAATATTGCATATAGAGTATAGAGACTGTTTAACTGACAAGCAAGAATCATTCACTCAGGTAATGAATAGATTATTTGCTTTCCAGCTGACTGGAGAAAAGTGACAAACTGTGAAAATGCATGAATTGGGTAATCAATGACAGGAGTTTGGGAAAGGGTTGCTGGAAACAGAAGGTTTTGTGATAAACACCTCCAGGATTATGTCATATCAGATTTGGCAACTTACTTGAGGTTGATTTAGATCAGATTGTAAAAACTGCTAAGACTTGAACTTCATAATCAGAACGTTACAAGTTTAAAATTTGCTTCTGTCTTAACACACAATCTAAAATGGCAAAATGTTATCCATGGCATTGGGTCAGATTTTCACTCTCAGTTTGGATGCACGGAGATCGGAGAATTCTTGGCTCTGCAAGCCTGCCCTTTCAAAATGGCTGCCTAGAATTTTCAGACATTGTGGGTGCAGGCTGGGTTAGAAGTTGGCGTAGGTGACCCTGGAAGAATGGAAAAGGCTTCTGATTTTTGTAGCCAGGCTGGACAGATAGCCTGCTTCGAAGATATGCCATTGAGGCAGAAATTTTAAAAATAAAGAATAGACATGAAATATCCTTCCAGCCCTATCTCTCAAACACCCCTCCTCACACATTCAGGTATTTCCCACAGTAACCTATCCCTCTGCTTTCCTCCCATAGCCCATCAAGCCCTGATGCCAATATATGCCCACCAAATAACCACTCTGGCCCCTCCTCCCTTAGATAACAATACCTATAGGCTGATGCCAAGCTTTATATTTTGACAGATAGCTTCAAATAGTTTTGATAATTAAATCCTACAGATCTGTTGACAGTTCCAATGACCTTGATAGGAATGGGCTTACGCACTGTTTACAAACAGTTATGTCAACTTTTACCAATTCTAATGGATACCTTATCTCCCCAAAGAGCACCTGACTTCCACCAAGGGTGGCCCAGGGCCAGATTGAAAAGGGGATAGTTCTAATCTAAAGAAATGCACCAACTTCAGATCTGCTCTTACCAGGTCTAAACTGCATACTTTGGGTTAAACATTCTTGGGCTACCAAAATCCCAATGTGGTGGAGGCAGCTGATGATTTAAGGAGCCAGCTGTCTCCATGAACTTCACATATGCATATTCTGCCCCATTCCTGTCTGGTAAATATGGGAAGTTAGGGGAAGGGACTTCTGGTTTCATGGCTCATCTGTCATTGTTGCCATGATGGGGAGGTTCTCATTCATGGCAAAAATTCGGGCTGCTGTCACAAGACCAAGGTCCTTTTGCCTGTTTAGATAGATGTACAAAATACCATGATGTTTGGAACAGGAAATTCTCTTGGCAAACATTCAGGTCTCAACTTATACCCACAAATAAATTAACTGGTCATTTGCGCCTGTGGGACGTTGCTCTGTTCAAACTTGACTGCCAAAAACAACAGCAATTCATTGGCTGTGAAGTATTTTTGAGGTAACTTAAGCTCATGAGAAAAGAAAAAAAAAACATATGAATCGATTTTTGGCTTTGACAAATGGTGTGAGCACACCTTGAGGAAGAAATTATCATGTCACTTGGGGTGACAGCAGCTGCAGTATAAGTGAAGCCACACTTTTAAACAGGACTAAATTCCTCAGAAAAGAAAAAGTTTTTCAATGGCTGTGAAAAGCTTTGAATGTTTTGAAGCTGTGAAAGTTTATTTATAAATCCAGAAAAGGAGAATTAACTGTTTGCTAATTCTAAAAAAAAAGAGACAGGAGTGGAACTTGTAGATTTGAGTAGACAACACTAAATCCTTAATTTACACAATACTATTAGTATAAGAACATAAGAACATAAAAACTAGGAGCAGGAGTAGGCCGTCTGGCCCTTCGAGCCTGCTCCGCCATTCAATAAGATCATGGCTGATCTTTTCGTGGACTCAGATCCACTTACCCGCGTTCTCACCGTATCCCTTAATTCCTTTATTGTTCAAAAAAAATCTACCTTTTCTTTAAAAACGTTTACTGAAGTAGCGTCAACTACTTCACTGGGCAAGGAATTCCATAGATTAACAACCCACTGGGTGAAGAAATTCCTTCTCAATTCAGTATCACTTGCTAAGAGTAGCTTAACTGTATTCTGGAACAAGCTTCAGTGATATTTCCAGTGCGTCCTTTGTGCTCGCAGTCAGTTTGATGTTAATGTTGATGGTGTTGGATTGGAGAGCACAGCCTGAGATGCAGAGTCTCCCTGTTTAAACAGGACACGATCTAAGAAACCTCCTTGCATTGACAGCCAACTGCGGGTTTCTCCAATGTGCACCTATAAACTTAATAGAAGGCTGCTCTTTTGTCAGAGAGAGAGAAAACTGGTGATGGTTTAACCTGAGGGTCACCACACATCAGGTGAGGAGAGAGGTTGAGAAGGAGAGTCCTTCATGGTAACCTTGACCAGTGCAGGAATTGAACTCATACTGTTGGCATCAGTCTGCATTGACAGCCAGCTATCAAGCCAACTGAGCTATTTCATTTATGCAACTGTCTGAAAAATTGGACCAGAAATTGTGCCAGTGTATGATTTGCTTTTCTACTCAGAGTTTGCAGGCTGGTTAGCTTAATTGTCCACATTGCTAACGTATGGCTCAAAATAATATCAATGGCATGTGTTCAATTTTTATTCCATTGAGATAGACTTGGATTTGTCTCCTTGCCCTGCTCTTGTGTGGAAGGCAATGGCAAAAGGAAATTGCCATGAAATGTAGCCCAGGACAATGTTTGTGCAGGCGATCAGCTGAAAACTTTAGGCAGAGCAAAAAAGACCTAGAGAATATAAATGAAGCATAAAGATGTGCTTTTACATGTGCTTTTACACCAGATTTAAAAATAAATTCAAAATACAGTTCAATTACATTAGCAATTTTAGCAACAACATGGATTAACATTACTTATAATTTCTTCTAAACCTTGCAATTTATTGACGCATGCTCCAATGCCAGAAAGCAAAGAAAATTTGTGAATAGATTCGACAGCATCCCTTGGGTTGTCTTAAGATTATGACTTGTTATTCATTCACTGTTGCTATAAATTCCTTTTGCAAAGCTCAACTAAATTACATTTAAATGCAGAATATCTTAAATCATAGATTGAAAATCCTCAGCAAATGTGTCTTTGCTTACTTACCACCTGCAGGAGAGCCATGTAAGCAGCTAATACATTATCAAAGTTAATCTTGGGGTTGACCCATTGGTATCCGATATCTTGGTATGCATCACATTCAGATCGATTATTTACAATACTAATGGGAAGACGGTCATTATTTTGATCCACACATTGAAAGAAGGTTCCACCAAAGATCTGAACACCGACAATGCCAAATATCAGCCAGAATACAAGACATACGAACATGACATTAGAAATTGATGGTATTGAAGCAACCAAAGCGTTAACAACAAGCTGTAAGGCAAAAAAAACCCCAATGAATTGTACATCCTGCAAATAAACAAAAATAAATTAGTTTGACAACAAACCTTCAGAACACAAAATTATCAAGAATTTTATTTAGTTGCTCATGGCATTGAGCATTGCAGGCAAGGTAGCATTTTTGTTAATTTCTAAATTCCCTAACTGGAATCATATTAGCAATGTGATTTACCTAAAATTGTTACATGAACATCATTATCAGGTAAATAAACATCAAAGCATCAGGACCAAATATGAAGCAATAAATTATAATTTGATAATGTAATAATTTTTATGAATACTTTGAGAAAACTTTGATATAAATAAATATAAGGCAGATGTTTACATCTGTCAAACTATCTCCAAGACAGAGGCTATTTAAACTACCCCCCTCCCACCGCCCACCAGGATCTAGGCAGAACTGGAGATGTAATTTAAGGGGTAAGTGTACTGCTATATTAATCCCTCATGGACATTGTAACACAGATGTTTTCTTGGCTGTGAGGCTGACTTATTCAACAGCCAGAAGTCTACTGGGCAGAGGAGCAGCTGCAGATTGTCCTGCTCAACAATCTCAAGAAATCCACGCAGGGATGATTGCTCTAAATTCTCTTCACTGGGTGTGATACAACACATGAATTTTCTAATGGAGACAGAAGTTAAAATTGGATCTGACAGTTAAGAACCGAGACTCCGCCAAAAAGGAACAAGGCCAATTTCTGGTTCAAGAGTCTGTGGGCTTGATTCTTTAAAAAGTATGCTGGACAAGTCCTCTGCTGTGGAAGAAAGCTGAATGAACATCATATTTATAATGATGTACTGAAGGAGCTGAGCAAGATGGCGAATGTCACAGTGAAGCCCAATGATCTGCACAGTTCCAACATCTGAGATGATTCAACACACAACAGTGCCACCAAGTTGACTATATTACAGGTAATTAATGCTTTTTTCCAGACTTAATTCCAATGGAATTTTCATGTGAAAAGCAGAATGACAGAAAATCTGGAAGAGCAGCTTCAGCCCTCTATCTCCTTTCATTTGCATGCACGCACCCAGGTGCACTGGAATTTAGCAGGTACAGTATTTCAGAATGGCATAACTCAACTTATGTCACAAATTCCTGCCACCTGCACCAAAAGTATACTGCATTTGCCCCAAAAGAATTGTAGGTTTCAAGTCTGTAGTAACTATCTAAAATTCATTTTTGTTTAAACTATGAAAGCTATTTCCATTCACTACAAATCGTTCTGCATTTTTTAAAAAATGTAATATGGTGTATACTTATTGCCTAATGGTCATTGAGAGACTTTTCTTGTTGGGATGATGACCTTGATATTTAGTCTTCATGATGATGGGTGGAAAAGAGTTAGTTGTGGGTGTCTTATATTGCGAAATGCAGAATCAGTGACCTTCACCTGCCATACATGGATCTGTTATCATTTGTGTGCAGGAGGATATTGGAAAAGCTAAGGGTCACACCATTGATAAACAAGCCTATCAGTAACATATTTTAATAACTTGCCCATGGTACAATTAGGGGCCCAACCTAAAATTCACTGCTACTGGACAAGTTTTCTGGGAATCAGTTTTGGTAACCTGATAATTGAGCAGATAGGTCAGCAGCATTTTGAGGTTGTACTGACACATGAATTTGATTTGGAGACAGACAGCTATTAATAGGAGATTCGATTCCTCCCATGAAATCCACGTTACCCAGAATACATTGCACTGATGAATAATGTGGACGTTGCCAGACAAGATGTAGAAGATACCACTACTATGCTAGTAAGCATTACAGTCAGTGGATGAAATTCCAGCAGTATCTCTACATATGGGTCTTCAAGTCTTTGTCCATGTTAAGCTGTGCTTACAATTTTGGGCTTACATTATGTATCATGTGTTTTTGTTTTGGCCCTCTGCACCTGATATCAGACAAGCACTCTATTTTGTAAACAACTCGACTTTTAAACTCTTGGTCATTTGTTTGGAAGATTCCTAGATATTGTGATGGGTTTTCTGATATTTCAGACACCAGGTGGACCGAAAAAGATCTCTACTACTCAAAAGGAATAAGGCTCAAAGTGAATTATAGTCAGAATTTTAATCAAATGATAGGATGTTATATTTTTCCACTTTCTGACATGGTGAGCAGGGGAACTCAATCAGGTGAGAGGCAACGAAGAAATTCTCGAACACAGGTGATTTAGCTAAAAGCAACAGAAAAAGTCACAGTAATTTGGTGATGGGAAAATAAAATTTCAGTTCTGAGTAATAGCACTTCTGGTTATAAAAAAAGTTCTCTGTGCCGAGATAAACTTTAGCTATTTAGTTCTTCCTCTCCAGTTGGTGTGTCGGGTATGTCACCAGCAAGGGACAAGAGGCTCATCCACATGTATTGGCAGCTCATATACCACAAAGAATTGAAATGAACTTTTTTTTTATTTATTCGCTCGTTGGTCATGGGCATCGCTGTCTGGCCAGCATTTATGGCCCGGTCCTAGTTGCCCTTGGGAAGGTGATCCTCAGCTGCCTTCTTAAACCACTGCAGAGACGTGCTGCAGGTTGATCCACAATGGCATGAGGGAAAGAATCCAAGGATTTTGACCCAGCAACAGTGAAGGAACGGCGATATATTTCCAAGTTGGCATTGGTCAGTTGCTTGGAGGTCAGCTTGTCGGTGATGGTGTTCCCATGTATCTGCTGCTCTTGTCCTTCTAGATGGAAGTGTTTTCACCTTCCCAATTAACTATGCGAGTGTGGGGAGAAGAGTGGGATGGGAGTCTCCAGTTAGTCAATCCTGTTGCAGTGATGGGGTGGGGTTGGAGGGAAGGAGGGGCGCGCATTCTGGTGAGTACTCTGGTCAGTCCCCTGGGGTGTGGCTGGTGAATGTGTTACACTCAGTCCTAGGCTGGGTCTTGTTCTCCAGTCAATCCTGGGATGGGTTAAATGTGTGTGTTCCAGTCACTCTGCAGGGAGAGGAGACTGTACTTCAGTCAGCCCAGGCAACGAGTTGTTCCATGAATTGAGGGGATGGCTTTGTGCTTTAGTCAATACTGTGGCTTGTGCTGTAGTCAGTCAATCCAGAGCCTGGGCTCTAGTGTGTGAGAGGTATTGGTTTGCAGTCAGTTCAGGGTGATGGAGGATCTTTCCAGTGCATCATTCAGAGTGACACCAGTTTTGTCTGGGACTTGGTCTCGAGGAGAGTGGGAACCTGTGAAGTGGGGCAAATGGTCACAGGGATGGACAGTGGTTGCTTGTTGTAGTTGGAGATTTGGAAGGTCAGTGACGAGGACCCTATGGTCTTGTAAAGAAGTTAAAGAACATCAGGGTTGGTGGTTTTAATAAGGGAGGAGTAAGGCTCTGCAGAGGCATTGGTATCTTTATGCCCAGGGGCTGGTCCAGGGGAAGATTGAGCACCTCAGTGATTGCTGGTGTAGTAAGAGGGAAGGACAAAGGGCACAAGGTCAACAAAGATGGTGACCCAGTGAGGGTGTAACAGAATGGAGGGAGATGGTGACCCAGTGAGGGTGTAACAGAATGGAGGGAGATGGTGACCCAGTGAGGGTGTAATAGAATGGAGGGAGATGGTGAACCAGTGAGGGTGTAACAGAATGGAGGGAGATGGTGGGTCACATGGGGCTTGATACTCCAACAGATAGCTAACTCTCACCATTCTGAAAGAGAATCAAACCTACTGCTCAACACTCTATCAAAGTAGAGATGGTAGCAAATAAAGGGAGAGGAATTTCATTTGGGACAACTAGCGGAATTGCATCTTGCCTGTTAAGATGAAGTGAAGAGTCCCTCTTAACCAATAGTCCACTGAGTAGATAATCCAAAATATTTGCCTCTCTTAACAACATCTTAAAATGCTTGAGTAATCATATTCAAATGAGAAATTTTGAATGGCAGGAGCCAAAATGCATTTTCAACTGATGGTCACCTCATTCCTCTGATGTCTGCAGTGAGCAATGTGACAGGGGAAGCAAAAGCAGTCTCTAAGCTTCTGTGTTAGTGTGGGCTGCATGTTCTGGCATTCTGGCTGGATATCAGTCTCACACAATGGGAGGCTGGCAGGAGCTGGCCATTAAAGGGAAGGGTGGATATGTTTGCTGGCAGCATAATTATGCCAGATCACTTTACAAGGGTTCTTCTTCAACATCCTCAATGCCAGCTGATTAATGTCTATGGAGATGTGCATTGGCATGCTTCCAGTACCCCAGGCAATGAACACTGACCTCACATTATCTTTCCCCACATAACCATCAGATCATCTTATCAGTAACCAGATTTGTTCATGAATGGGCAAGACTTCTGCAGTGTGTTTGAACAGACCCTCTGTGAGCACACCAGCGGGTACACGCAGGTTTTCCAGGGGGCTGTCACAATGACTACATTCTGGACCTCTCACAGATGTCCGCGTCTTTTGGCTCCACTCGGGGTTGGTTACAAAAGGGAGACACCCTTAAAACCCTGGCTCATGATGCGTTGTCAGGTTTCTACAGACTGGCACCCAGGAGAGGCATAACGTTGCTCAAGCTTGCGCAAGGACCATTGGAACACAGACCATCAAACTCCTGAAGATGATATTAGGATGCTTGAGCCGGTCATGTGGTGGAATGCACTGCACCCAGTGCATCGCACATCACAGTTAATTACTGTGTCCAACTCAACCTGATGAGATAAAATGGGGTTGTCCTGGGACAGGACGAGATAGAGGAGTGTGAGGTCTCCTCTGGGGAGGAAGATCATACTGCGTATGCTGTAGTAGCCCAGGAGGGTCCTCACAAATACCTCCCCTACAGGGCTACAGTCAGACGGGGTGGAGCTGTTTGAAAGCCTCAAAGCCACCCACTTCCAGGGGCACAGAGCGACAGTGACATGTTGCATTTTGGTTTGTTACGGACAAGCTGGCTGATGAGGCATTGTGTTCTCTATCCAACATTACTGAGAAGTGCTTCATTTTCCATACTGTTTAAAATAAAAGCAGAGTTCTTTTGGATGTGATGTGATAACTCCAAAGCAAGAAATTCCCTCCTTACTGCCTTGTGGGGAAACACACAGCAGGTGGACTATAGCAGTTCAAGAAGTTGACTTACCACCATCTTCACAAGGGCAACTAGGAACGGGCAATAATGCTGGCCAACCAGCAACACCCACATCCCACAAAGGAACAATTAAAATATTGGGGCCATGGCTGCACGTTCTCAGTGAGTGAGTTTCTACAAATATGAATACTATGCTCTATCCACCACTAAGTAATGGTGAGAGACACCTTTCAGCTGTGCATTGCCCACTCATGTATTGAGAATGAAAAGTCTGGTCATGAAAACCCCAGCAAGAGAAAAGACATTTGGTTTTTGCACGCTGTAGATGACAGTCACCTCTCTGCAGGATTTCCACAAACTACCTTGTGTGGAGCTGATTGTGTGGCTGTCCCGGGGCAATATCCCCTGATGTGCCATGTGTGCATCCCTGATGTGAATGCCACCTCTGCGTCTTTGACTGGATTGGCCAAATGCCATGTCCATTGTTCATTAGATTATGATACAGAGTGCAGGAACACTCATGGCTGATGCAGCAAGACATTCAAAGGGGTCCCAAGAGAAAGGCCTTATCACTGTGTCATGGAGGAGGCTGCTGCACAGGTGTTCCTTCAAATGAGATGATAGCAAATGTTACAGAAAGATAAAAGAGAATACACGTTTACATGTTTTATTTATGTGCATTAGTTAAACATTCATGCCACTGGGGGGGCTGCAAAAGGATCCATTCTTCCTTTGTAGACTAGCTATGGGCCTGACATCCACAACTGGCATGGAGGGACCCTGCTGACTGAGGGACACTCAGTGACTGTGAAAACTTTGTCAGGTTGTCTGAGGGCTCAGGGCCGAGAGGGCCTCTGGCTGCTGAGTGTCTCTTGTACAGACGGCTCATCCTGACCTACTGCAGGCATTGTGGCCACTCATGGCGGTGAGATGGACTGGCTGGGAATTCTGGAGTGTCCTGAGATGAAGCTCCTGTGTGTTACTCCACATTGTGGGTACCTGCTGGCACCACCCCAACTCCTTGACCAGAAGGAGGGAGATTGCCATGCCTCCTTCTCCCTTCTATCCTTACTATTGATACACAACCCCCAATGTGAGGGTGATGGTGGGCAGGTGCTTACACATTTCTGGAAGCCACTGAGCTTTCAGCTAGACCTGAATCTCCAAGGCCACTGCCACCCTTTCCATGGAGGCAGCCAGAGCCACAACAAGAGTCAAAGGATGGATGAACTCCTCCATCTTTGACTCCAGTCATGTGAGACCCTCTGGAGTCACAGTCTGATGTTCCCTTTCCTGTCTCTGCAGTTTGACCGTGTCACTCATGGTCAAATGCAGGGGTATGTCTTCCGCCTTGAGCTGAGCAGATGCGTGATCTTTTTTGTCTTCCGAGCATCAGAGACCCAGGTAATTTGTTCCCCTACTGGCCGTGGACAAGCGTTTGTGGTATGTTCACCAGGTTGTGTTCATGTATCTAAACTAGCTAGGGTACCAACCAAGGTGATGGTTTCTATGCTGGTGGAGGGTGTAGGTGAACAGATTGCTGGGGCAGTGTCTGTATCTCTTTGAATTTAGCTGTCTGTTCACTGCTCGTACCGGTGGAAAAGAAATGAATTTGTTGGTGAAGAAGCCCAACCCATATGTACAGCAACGTGAGAGCCTAACTGAAGGTCTCAGAGAAGCAGGCAGCCAAGTTCCTCACTGGCATTTCCTGTCAGGCTGATAACTCCCAGTGCTCTTGGTCCTCACTCATCAGCTGGACTGTGCCTTGTTCAAAACAGGTGAGGAGACGGAGTTCAAGAACCCCTCTGCTGTTTTTTTTTATTGCATGTAATGAGAGAAAGGGAAGCGTTCTATGTGATGTGATTGAGTGCAGGAGCAATTGATGAGCATGTATGGAGCTGCCTGGTAGTCCCTGGGATGCTTTACATGATAATGAACAGCAGAAGCTGGGTGTGAGCTTTTTATTGCACATTGTGCATGTGATGTCGGGCTTGGCAGTCTTTGTGATTTGACTGTACAGTGGCAGAGGTCAATGAGCGATAGCCCTCTGAGTGTGTGCTTGCATTGAGAAGATGGTGGCCCTTACCCTTACCTCCTCCTCCTGCATGGGGTCCTACTTCTTACATTTTTGCCTGAGATGCTGGTCTCCTGTGCAACTTGGATCCAGCCCACCCGGGAATGGTTAGTTCTTTCACCCATCAGTGGGGAGGAGAACTTCCTGACAACTTGTAGGCATCTCTGATGGGGGGGTCGAGGAGGTGGCTGGACCGCTGTCTGCAGGTTGCTATGGACTTCTCAGCACAGATCAAGTGAAGGGGTGCCAGGGAATGCTGGAACTCCAGAAGGTGCCAACAAGAAGGGAATCTCTGCATGGCAGCCACACGTGATTCAACAAGAAGTCTCCATAAAACCTGCTTACGTACAGAATTAGATGAAAAGTGATTGATTGCTCCAGAAAACTTACTGCAGACCATGGCAGAAGTCACACCATCTAAGATGTCGACTGAAACATTTTAAATCTAAAATGGAAAACCTCATCCATAATTCAGAATTCTCTTTGTCATGAAGATGGGTTTATGTAAAATAATCATTTTAATTTACAGGCTGGAAGCATGAAATTGAGGTTTTGAAAAACAGTCACTTTTAAAAACACGGACTAAATATAATTTGAGCTTATAGTCAGGTTGGCCACCTAGTTTGCATTAGCACATGCTCCATCCCAACTGGAATGAAGACAGTAACTCTGCAAAGCCTCCAAAGACAATGCAATAGGGCAGTGGTAGTTGGCCATTTCAAATTCCCCAATATTAACTGGGGTAGTCATAGTGTGAAAGGTTTAGAGGGAGCAGAATTATTTAAATGCTTCTATGAGAACTTTTTAAGCCAGCATGTAGAAAGGCCTGCAAGAGACGGGGCTGTCCTGGACTTAATGTTGTATAACAAAGCCGGGCAAGTGGTTGAAGTATCAGTGGGGGAGCATTTTTCTGTCAGTGATCGTAACTCCATTAGATTCAAGATTATTCTGGAAAAGGACAAAGATAGGCCTGAAATCAAAGTTCTAAATTGGGGAAAGATTGAGTTTAATAAGATCAGGTATGATTGGGCCACACTGGACTGGGAGCAGATAATTCTAAGTGAAGAAAGAAATTGGGGGGTACAGGGCCAACATATTCCAATGAAGATAAAGGGTGAGACCAACAAATCCACGTATCCTAGATATCAATAGATGTACAGGATTGGATAAAGAGAAAAAGAGAAGCTTATAGCAGATACTGTGGGCTCTAAACGGCAGAAATCCTCAAGGAATACAGAATGTGCAAGAAGAAATTTAGAAAGGAAATTGAGACAGCAAAAATGGGGCATGAAGAGTAATGTTTGATAAAATAATAGAAAACGCTGAGTTTTTTTACAAGCATGTTAAAGGTAAAAGGATAACTAGGGAGAGACAGGGCCCATTAAGGACCACAGTGGCAATTTGTGAGTGGAGCCAGAGGAAGTAGGTAGGTTCCTAAATAAATACTTTGCATTGGTGTTCACCAATGAGAGGGACAATGTGGGTAAGAAATCACGGAAATGGACTGTAATGTAATGAAAAAAATTAACATAGACAGACAGGAGGTTTTGAGTTGGACAGGTTTAAAAGTACAATAATCTCCAAGGCTGGGTGAAATGTATCCCCAGTTGTTAAGTAAGGCCAGGGAGGAAATAGCTGGGGCATTGGCAATAACTTTCAATTCCTCTCTGGCCACAGGAGAGGTGCCAGAAAACTGGAGGAAAGCCAATGTGGTACCACTATTCAAGACGGGAGGAAGATATAGACTAGGAAACTACAGGCCGGTCAGTGGTGGGGCAAATATTGGAACTAATTCTGAGGGACAGAATTAATCTGCACTTGGGGAAGCAGGAAATAATCAAGGACAGTCAGCATGGTTTAGTTAAGGGGAGGTCATATCTGACCAACTTGATTGAAGTTTTTGGAGGGCAATGCATTTGACATAGTCTACTTGGATTTCAGCAAGGTTTTTGTTAAGTTCCCTCATGGGAGACTGATAATGAAGTTAAGAGCCCATGGGATCATAGAAAATTTGGCTAATTATATCAAGAATTGGCAGGAAACATAGGGTTTGGTTGAGGGATGATTCTGTGACTGTCCATTCGGTGTTCTGCAGGGTTCAGTGTTGGGGGCCTTACTGTTTGTGGTACATATAAATTGTTTAGACATGAATGTAGAACAATCAGTAAGTTTGTAGAGGATATGAGAATTGGTGAGGTGGTAAATGAGGGGGAGGCAATGGCCTAGTGGTATTATTGCTGGACCGTTAATCCAGAGACCCAGAAAATGTTCTGGGGACCTGGGTTCAAATCCTGCCACAACAGATGGTGGAATTCAAATTCAATAAATATCTGGAATTAACAATCTAATGATGTCCATGAATCAGTGTCAATTGTCACGAAAAACACATCTGGTTCACTAATGTCCTTTAGAGAAGGAAACTACCATCCTTACCTGGTCTGACCCTCATGTGACTCCAGACCCACAGCAGGGTTGACTCTTAACTGCCCTATGGCCAATAAATGCTGCCTAGCCAGCAACACCCTCATCATTTTGGGAAAAAAAATAGTGAGGAAGGTAGCCTTAGATAACAGGGGGGCATAGATGGGCTGGTCAAATGGGCTGATCTGTGGACAAATCTAGGAATCTAGAACTCTCTGCCTGTAAGGGTGGTAGAGGTAGAAACCCTAAAAATATTTAAGAAGCATTTAGATGTACATTTGTGAAGTCAATGCATGAGAGGCTATGGGCCAAGTGCTGGAAAACAGAATTAGAATAGTTAGTTGGTTGTATTTCACCAGTGCAAACTTGATGTATCAAAGGGCTTTTGTGTGTGCTGTAGACCCTTATAATTCTAATGAACACCAAAGAGCATGAAAGATCCCACAGTTCATCTCCTAGATATTGTAAAACTCCATTCAGACATGTTGTGTCACATTATCAGGGATTGAATGGGATTTGAACCTAGGCTATCTGAGCTGGGTGTAGGGAAACTATCACTATGCCATAAGAACTGTTGGAGATTGCTCTTGAAAGGCTAATATGTCCTGGTTTAAGATTGCCTTCCCTACATGAATTAATCAATGAGCTAAAGTTCCAATTGGAATGAACAATCCTGTTTGAATTACTAGCAGTTGGAGAGAAGAGTCACATGGCAAGGCACCACCTTGGTATATTTTAAGCACATAGTCTCACTGCGGTATGGAACAAGTAGTTGAGAAGCTATGTGGGGTCTTTCTACCCTCCCCTACTGTCTCCACACAATTTGCAAGCTATACCTGTGATTGTTGATTTCTCTGCATGTGTAACACAGGTTTTGTTGAAAGAACTCAACTCCACATTTACGTCTTCAGAGATACAATCAACGCAGTTATCTCCATCTTGAAATTGAAAGTTTCCAGGTCATTGAATTCAGCAAGTCACCAAACCATGAACTGCTAACTGTTTCATGTACTCTCAGTTACCAAACTATCCTTCCCCACTTTGTAATCTGCATTTGTATGTGTGTAGATCTCTAGAGTCTGTATGAACATTTGTGCATATTTTATTCCATTAGCTCATAAGACCATAAGACATAGGAGCAGAAGTACGGCAATTGGCCCATTGAGTCTGCTTTGCCATTCAACGAGATCATGGCTGATCTGATAACCCTCAACTCCACTTTCCTGCCTTATTGCCATAACTCTTGTGGCCCCTACTGATTTAAAAATCTATCTCTGTCTTATCAACACAGCCTTGACAGCCCTCTGTGGTAAAGAATTTCACAGACTGACTATCCTTTGACCTTCAATGCCAGCATAGTTTCCTTTATGTAAGGGGATCAAAACTGGTCACAATATTCCAGCTGTGGAATGACTAGTGCTTTGTAGAATTGTAGCAGGAATTTTATACTCCATTCCCTTTGAATTCCATTTTCCTTTACTTACTGCCTTTTGAAACTCTATCTTTTAGTGATTCATGCATGTGGATCCCACAATTCCCTCTGCGTTTCAGCTTTCTGCAGCCTTTGTCCATTTAAATAATATTCAGCCCTTCTCCTCTTTCTGCTAAAGAGTTACTTCCACTTCACATTTTCTCACATTATATTCACTTCTGCTAAGTTTTTTCCCACTTGCTCAACCTGTCTATATCTCTTTGTAGACTCCTTGTGTCATCTTCACTATTTGCCTTCCCACCTGCTTTTGTATCAATTGCCAATCCGGTGATTCTACATATACTTCCAACATCCTAGTCAGTAATATATCTTATAAATAATTACGGCCTCAGCGCTGAACCTTGTACCAATCAAACAAAAGGCCTGTGTGGTCAAATGAGGAGTGGGGAAAGAGGGGAGCCATTTGACTTTCCTCACCTGGCTACAACATGCTTCAATACAGAAGAAATATTTCCTTTGCTTTTTGCCATCCTGAAAATGTCCCTGTTCTCCAACTGTCTGTCTTTTATTAGTTAGCCAATCCTCTACTAATGCTAACATACCTGGCTCAACACCATGGGCTCCTAAGTAGTCTCGTTTAGGGTACCTTATGAAATGCCTTCCATTATTTTGCTTTTTTTTAAAGTGTATTAAAGCTAACCTCATTCTTTGTTAAAGTGAAGAAAACATATCTCCCCAAGCCACACACCATCCTAACTTGGAAATATATTACTGCTCTTTCCCTGTCAAAATCCTGGAACTCTCTCCTTAAGAGCATGTGGGTGGACCCACACCAAAAGGACTCCAGCAGTTCAAGAAGCCAGCTGACCATCACTATCTCCAGGGCAACTAGGTGTAGTAACAAATGTTGACAAACCAGTGAAGTCCACAGCCCTTGAACAAGTGAAAAGAAAAACTTTTCAGTTGTTTTGTCAATAATCACTGCTATACCCATCATATTGATGGGTATAATCTTTGAAACAAAGGGTCTGTCGTGGTCAAATGAAGGGTGGAATAAAAGGGAGTCATTTGACATTTCCTCACCTAGCCACAACATACTTCAACATAGAAGAAATATTTCCTTTCTTTTTTGCATTTGATTTTAAAATGCATTCTGTTTTTGTCACAGATCGCAAACAAAGGAAATTTTCTACTCTAATGTTTTTTCTCTTGTACTCTTTAAATTTTCTGATTATCCCATGTTTTTGGGCTAGTGATGTCACTAATCCAATGTGATGAAACTAGTGTGGAAATAATTTAGTTTCCATTCTTAAGGGCCCACAGGAGTGTTATAAACTCTTGCCCATCTCCCTCAGAGCCAAGCATGCACAAATCAATTGTCTAGTTTGCAACAGTTCTTACACAGCCAACAAAGAGAAAATTACTTCATGTCCCTGAGCCGGATTTATTTTCCTGTAAATTAAATTTTTAAAATTGTTTTCTTAGGAATTTACATGGCAGAACATCTGGTACAAAAACATCTGGATTTTGTATATTCTTTAATACTTATTCCCAAGGCAGAGTTCGAATCTTGAACCTTGGAGTTGATGAACATATTTCCATATCAACTTTTGTAACATTCTGTTCTTCTTTGATTAAACATTGTTGATTATATGTTGCAAGTAGCTTATCTTCAGCCCTAGTTTACCCAGTCGTTATATGAGCATGTTAGATTTTTAGGTGCAATTGAGGGCAGAGTGCAATCTGGAGGGTCCTGTGTGGTGAGATTGTCATTCACACGGGTATAAGCACCAAGGAATGAATTTTCACTGCTCCCTGGTGCCTGGCTTTGGGGCAGTGGGTGTTTGTGTGTGCAGGAAAATAAGGATGTCAAGTCAAGGCTGGCTCCCTGATGAATTCCTGCCAGTGGGATGTTTCTGGAACAACCTGATAAACAGACCAGCTGCCTGGTCCATTGTGGGGAAGTGTGAGGGAGTAGCAAATTTACATTAGGGACAATGTTTTGGAGCCATCAGCATTGTGTCAGTGCCAGATCTGCACCCCCACTTTGTGTGGAGTCTGCCAACTTTATGGAGATGGCCTGTAATTGTCAAAGGTCAAGAGATTTTTGGAGCTAGAGACCCAAAGAAAAGATCACAGTAAGGAAATGCTGCACCTAAACCCCAAATGTAATGGATCTGAGGGGGTGGGGATCTTCCCTTGTCTCTGAGAGACACATGAGCTTGACTCCTCTGCAATCTTCATATAAATTATTTTATATTCTGAGGGTGCCTTCATTTTGAGTGGCCCCGAATTCCTGGTCTGTCTCAGTTACACAGTACCCTTTCTTGTCAAGCTCCAGAACTCCCAGTCTGCTGATGGGGCCTGCAGGGTTGAAAGCCAACTCAGTCTCCTTGAATAGAATAATGAGCCTGGAAACAACCCATGAGCAGACTACCTCTAGGAATAGCATTCAGTTAGTCTCGCATCTGACAAGAACAGACCCTCATTTAGTTCTAAAATTCTTGGGATTACAAAGTCTGTTGGAAAACCTTAATTCATATTTTTTAATGTATTTTTGATGCCTATTATGTGTCTCCCTTTCACCCTATTACACCTCATTTCAAGAAATTATACACATAAATCATATTTCTGCAACTTTTTGGACTTCTAATAACATAAAAAGGGAGGTGATGGTTTAGAATACTATCAGTAGGCTAATAACTCAGATTAGTGTTCTGGAGATCCAGGTTCAAACCCTGACATAACAGATGGTAAAATTTGAATTCAATGAAACAAAAATCTGGACTTAAGAGTCTAATGATAACCGTGGATTCATTGTTGAGAAAAGCCCATCTAGGTCACTGATGCCCATTAAGGAAGATTATTGCCATCCTACATCTGACTCAAACTCACAACAATGTTGTTGACTCCTGATTGCCTTCTTACAGATGGGCAATAAATGATGGCCTATCTAGTGATACCCACATCTTGTGAATGAATTTAAAAAGATTACAGAGCACTCATATATACATATAGTTACACTCATATAGTTCTTAAAAATTGATGAAAAGGTAAGGGTAAAAACAATAGTTGTATTGATCCTCCCATACTTCTGAAGCACCCAACTGACTACTTCACCTTTACTAATTGCAAGTAACTGAAATTCCATTCGACCTTCTATAATCTCGAATTGAGAGGACAGGGTCATTTGCAATGTCAGACCATGCAAATAACTGGCATTTACCCCAGCTGAAGTGCATATCACCGCAGCTGAGTGCCAGCCTAAGAACTAACTCACAAGAACAATGGAGAAACTCTCTTTTTCTCCCAGAAGAGATTTTTTGAGCTACTCTGCAAGGTAATGGAACTCTTCCAGCATTTGGGGCATTCTGTCAGCCCAAACTTGACTAGATCTGTTCTCAAAAAGTGTAGACTCAGTTAGACCTAACAGAGATCGAACTGGATAGACTTTCCTGGGAGAGGCTGGCAACTCCCCTGAAAAAACACCATTGAAATGGATGAAGGCAATTATTGATTCATTTGTAAGTTCCCTGAGTGGAACTTCATATCTTTAGGATTGAATTTTAGTGGAGCTGGTCTGGGCCACATTTCATTCACCATCTTCCAGCAGCAAGGGCTCCAAGAATCTAACAATGTGAAAATGACAGAATTGCAGTTCTGTGCCAACTTCTACTAGTAGTTTTCCTAGTACAAATGTTTGGTGCTACAGGACCAACTAACAATGGTACTAAACATGGCAACATGTCACTGACAATATGAAAGCAATCTTCATTTGGAGCACTGACAGGATGTCTGGAAAAAATGTCCACGATTTAAAGAGAAGTACAAATGTAAGGCATAAATATTGTTGCAAAGTCAAGGTATAGGATATGTGCCCACAAGGGATAGCTGAGGTTAATAATGTGCAAACAATGCTTGCTGACACTGAAATGCTAACAATGAATTCAGCAAGTAATATTTTAGAAGAGAAAATAGGAGTATGTAAATTGAATCCATATGTACCATGGTGATAGATGAACGTATGACAGGAAGGGACTGTCAAAGTTCAAAATATTGTGCCCAAACATCACTTTTCTTTCTTAAGCAAAGAAAAAGGTTGCATTTATTCAGCGTCTTTCACACCTTCAGTGTGTACCCCAGTAAATGAGTAACTTCTGAAGTCATAGAATCAGAGAGTTATAGAGGTGTACAGCATGGAAACAGACCTTTCAGTCCAACTTGTCTATGCCAACCAGATAATCTAAATTAATCTAGTCCCATTTGCCAGCATTCGGCCCATATCCCACTAAACCCTACTTATTCATGTACCCATCCAGATGACATTTAAATGTTGTAATTGTACCAGCCTCCACCACTTCTTCTGGCAGCTCATTCCATACACACACCACCCTCTGCATGAAAACTTGCTTCTTAGGTGCCTTTATATCTTCTTTCTCTCACCTTAAACCTATGTCCTCTAGTTTTGAACTCCTCTACCATTGGCTATACAGTCTGTTCATGCCTCTCATGATTTTATAAACTCCCATAAGGTCATCTCTCAGCCTTTGATGCTCCAGGGAAAATAGCCCCAGTCTATTCAGCCTCTCCCTAAAACTTGTAGTTACAAATCTAACGTAGAGAAATGCAGCGGAGAATTTGCGCACAGCAAGAACTCAAAAACACCAGAGGAAAATAACCAGGTAGCCTATATTTTAAATGCTGTCATCAACTCCCAAGTTGCATGATCCCTTCTGAAATTTGAAACCTCTGATGGAGTAGCAAGCACCAGGTAATGTACTGAGTCTCAAGATTGTGGACTGCTGCTTTGAGAGTGGAGGCTTGAATCTGCCTGTACTGGAGAAGATTGCTGGCACTGAACCAACACTTATGTAATGGCGGAGTCAGAGTAGGAGTCCAATGTACAGTCTGTACACCTGAAAATATTTAATTTGAATAATGAAAAATGTTTAACTTCTAGTGATGGGGAGAAGGGACTGTGAAGACTGGAATACTTTATAAAAAATGCTTCATTAGATGTTCTATAATTTCCATGTTCTGTTACAGAAACACAACCACACACACACTGATTTCCAAAACTACACAATTAGTGTTATGCAGTGCCTAAATATTGTGTTCTTTTAATGTACTATCTTCTTTCTTCATATCAAACTGAATTCATAGAGTCATAGAGTCACATCGCACGGAGGCATTAGAATTAGAATTAGCTTTATTGTCACATGCACTCGAATGAGTGCAGTGAAATGTTTATGGCTTATGGCGCCACCTTAGGTACAGGATACCTAGGTACTTTAGTATTTGTCACAGAATTGAAAGAATAATGAATAAAAGTCCAGCATAAGAATAAAATGTTTTCAAGAAGTACGCGGAAGAGACCCTTCAGTCCAACCAGTCCATACCGACCATAATCCCAAACTAAACTTGTCCCATGTGCCTGCACTTGACCCGTTTCCCTCCAAACATTTCTTATCTATGTACTTATCTTGAAAACATTGTAACTGTACTCACATCCACCACTTTGTCTGGAAATTCATTCCACAGCAAACCACTCTCTTTGTAAAAAAAATTGTCCCTCATATCTCTTTTAAATCTTTCTCCTCTTACCTTAAAATTTGCCCTCTCATCTTAAAATCCCCCACTCAAGGGAAAAGACACCTGCAATTTACCTTATCTATACCCCTCATTATTTTATAGACATCTATAAAGCCTCCTCTCAATCTCCCATGCTCCAGTGAAAAAGTCCCAGCCTAATCAGCCTCACCTTATAACCTTCCATTCCAGGCAACATCCTGGTAAATCTTTTCTGAACCCTTGCCAGCTTAAAAATATCCTACCTACAACATGGTGACCAAAACTGAACACAACACTCCAAAAGGGGCCTCACCAACATCCTGCACAATCTCATCATAACGTCCCAACTCCAATATTCAAAGGTCTGACCAATGTAGGTAAGCGTGCTAAATGTCTCCTCAACCACACTATCTATATGTGATGGAAACTTCAAAGAATTATGTACCTGAATCCCTAGGTCTCTCAGTTCTATAACACTGCCCGAGGCCCTACTTTTAATAGTATAAGTTTTGTCTTTGTTTGTTTTACCAAAACGTAATGCCTCACATTTATCCAAATTAAACTCCATTTGCCAGTCTTCAGTCTATTGAACCAATTGATCAAGATCTCTTTGTAATCTTAGATAACCTTCTTCACTGTTCAGTATACACAAAAATCTTCGTGTTATCTGCAAACTCACTAACCATGCTTTCTATATCCTCATCTAAATCATTTCTGTAAATGACAAACAAAAGTTAGACCCAGGACCCATCCCTGAGGAACACTGATCACTCTCTGAATACTCTGAACACTCACTGAACACCCTCACTCTCTGTTTCCTGCCGTTAAGCACATTTTGTAACCAATCGGCAATCTCACCCTAAATCCTATGGAAACACTGAGAATGGTAAAATCACAGAATGTACTCTGAGTGGGGACTTCAATGTCTATTACCAAGTGTGGCTTGCCAGAACCATTACTGACAGAACTGGTCAAGTTCTAAATGACATTGCTGCTAGACTGGGTCTGACAGAGAGTGAGGGAACTACAAGAAGGAAAAACAAATAACCAAATCCTCACCAAATTGCTTGCCACATTTGCGTTTGTATCATGAAGAGTGACTACCACACAGTCCTTGTGGAGATGAAGACTTGCCTTCATATTGAGAATACCCTCTATCGTGTTGTGAGCCACTACCACTGTGCTAAATAGGACAGATTTTGAACAGATCTCGCAGCTCAAGACTGGGCATCTATGAGTGCTGTAAGCCATCAGTAACAGCTGAATTGCACTTCCCAACAATTTTCAACATCGTAGCCCACCATATTCCTGACTCTACCATAGCCACCAAGTCAGGGGATCAAGCCTGGGTCAATGAAGAATACAGGAGGGCATGCCAGGAAAAGCACCAGGCATAACTAAAAATGAAGCATCAACCTTGCAAAGCTACAACAATGGGCTACTTATGTGCCAAACAGCATAAACAATAAATGATAGACAGACCTAAGTGATTCTACAACTAAGGGGTTAAATCTAAGTTTTTCATTCTTGCCGCATCCAGTCATGTATGGTTGCAGGTTATTAAACAGCTCCATAAATATCCCCATCTTCAAAAACAGAGGGACATAGATAAGCTGCAGAGCTGGGCTGAGAGGTGGCAAATGGAGTTTAATGCGGAAAAGTGTGAGGTGATTCACTTTGGAACGGATAACAGGAATACAGAGTACTGGGCTAATGGTAAGATTCTTGGTAGTGTGGATGAGCAGAAAGATCTCGGTGTCCATGTGCATAGATCACTGAAAGTTGCCACCCAGGTTGATAGCGTTGTTAAGAAGGCGTACAGTATGTTAGGTTTTATTGGTAGAGGGATTGAGTTTCGGAGCCATGAGGTCATGTTGCAGCTGTACAAAACTCTGGTGCGGCCGCACTTGGAGTATTGCGTACAGTTCTGCACACTGCATTATAGGAAGGATGTGGAAACATTGGAAAGGGTGCAGAGGAGATTTACCAGGATGTTGCCTGGTATGGAGGGAAGGTCTTATGAGGAAAGGCTGAGGGTTTTGAGGCTGTTTTCGTTAGAGAGAAGAAGGTTAAGAAGTGACTTGATAGAGACATACAAGATGATCAGAGGATTAGATAGGGTGGACAGTGGGAGCCTTTTTCCTCGGATGGTGATGGCTAGCACGAGGGGACATAGCTTTAAATTGAGGGGTGATAGATATAGGACAGATGTCAGAGGTAGGTTCTTTACTCAGAGAGTAGTAAGGGCGTGGAATGCCCTGCCTGCAAAAATAGTAGACTCGCCCACTTTAAGGGCATTTAAATGGTCATTGGATAAACATATGGATGATAATGGAATAGTTTAGGTTAGATGGGCTTCAGATTGGTTTCACAGATTGGCGCAACATCGAGGGCCGAAGGGCCTGTACTGTGCTGTAATGTTCTATGTTCTATGTTCTATAAAACAGGGGAACTCAGCAAATCAAAAAAAATAAGGCTGTGCATTTGTAACAATGTTCAGCCAGAAGTGCTGAGGTGATGATCGACCTTGATATCCTTATGGATTCCCAGCATCACAGGTGCCAGTCACCAGCTAATTCAGTTCGCTCCACATGATATCAAGAAACAGCTGGAAGCACTGGATACTCAAAAGGCTGCCTTGTTAACATTCCATGAAACGTCCTCAAGACTTGCGCTCCAGAACATAACACCTCCCCTAGCCAAGATCTTCCAATGCAGTTACAACACTGGCATCTACCCGACAATGTGGAAAGTTGCCCAGCTATGTCCTGTACAAAAAGCAGGACAAATCCAACCGAGTCAGTTACCCATCAGTCTACCCTCATTCATCAGTAAATTGATGGAAGGTGTCATTAACAGTGCTATCAAGCAGCACCTGCTCAGCAATAACCTGCACAGCGACGCTCAGTTTGGGTTCTGCCAGGAACACTCAACTCTTCACCTCTTTACAAATTTAGTTCAAACGTGAGCAATATTTCAGAAGTGCATGAGAGTAATTGCCCTTGACATCAGGCAGCATTTGACAGAGTGTAACATCTAGGAGCTCTACCAAAACTGGAATCTGAAAATCAGGGGGATAATTCTTGCTAGATTTGGTCATATTTGGCACATAGGAAGATGGTTGTCATTGTTAGATGTTAGTCATCTCAGCTCCAGGACATCTGTACAAGTGTTTCTCTGAATTGTGTTCTAGGCCCAAATATCTTTAGCTGCTTCATCAATGACATTCCCTCCATCATAATGTCAGAAATGGGGATGTTCTGTAACAATCAAACAATTTTCAGCCTCATTTGTAACTTCTTGGATGCTGAAGTAGTCCATATCCAAATGCATCAAGACATAGACAATATCCCACCTGGGCTGACAAGTGGTAAATAACATTTGTGGCACACAAGTACTAGGAAATGACCATCACCAACAAGAGAGAATCTAACCATCTTGCCTTGGCATTCGATGGCAATATCATCACTGAATCCCAGCACTATCAACATCCTGGATATTACACTTCATCAGAAACTGGACTGGACTAGCCGTGTATATACAGTGGATACAAGAGCAGATTAGAAGCTACAAGCATGTAGCGCGGAACTCACTTTCTGACTTTCCAAACCTGTCCAAATACAAACCACAAATCAGGACTGTATGGAATACTCCCCACTTGCCTGGATGAGTGCAGCTCCAACAACACTCAAGAAGCTTGACACCATCTGGGACAAAATAGCCCACTTGAATGGCAGCACATCTACAAACATTCACTTCCTCCACCAGCAATGCCGAGTAGTAGCTGTGTGCACCATCTAGAAGATGTACTGCAGAAATTCACCAAGGGTCCTTAGAAAGCACCTTCCAAACCCATGACTACTGCCATCTAGAAGGATAAAAGCAGCAGATACATGGGAACACCACCACCTGCAAGTTCGTCTCCAAGCCATTCACTATCCTGATTTGGAAATATATTACCAATCCTTCAATGTCATTGAATCAAAATTGTGAAACTCCTTCCCTACTTAACCTAAACCAATTTGTCTGTGGTGGTTTAAGAAAGGCAGCTCACCACCAGCTTCTCAAGGGCCCAAAGTGCACGTCCTATGAATGAATGTTTTAAAAGTTACATTATTGCAACCATTTACATATTCAATGAATATGACCTACATTACTAGAATGAGTGTTAAGAGCATAATAGCCTTAGATCTGTCCCCTATCAATGCCTACTTTACTCTGTCCAAGTCCTTGTGCCCCTATCACAGTGAGTGCTGATTGTTGCACTCACTCAATGAGCTAATCCTTTCAGACCAATGTGCAACATTGCCCCCTCAAGATTTTTTGCCTTAAGCTATTATTGTTATACATTTGTTTGCATGTTTACATTTACCACTACTCCGTTCCCCCTCAAATCTTTGACTTTATAAATCCAGATGATGTAGATGTTTCTTTATATACCCTGGAGTTCTCATTACAAGAAGAGTAGTTTGATTGGAAGAAGGTAGTTGACACGGATTGTATTCTCAACAGTCTGAGGCCTGTGTCCTCCCTTCAGCTGAAGTATCTTTAATCTCTGGTGTATAATTTGTGGAGGACTTTGTTGATATGCTTCTTTGTTTATATTGTCAGTCTGGTCCCTGCTATACCAGGCTATTGTTGAAGTATTTTGGATTTTTGCTTGTTCTTTTACTGTTTGTGTTGTCATTTACAGAGTTGAATGCACAACATCTTCAGTTTGTGTCAGTGGAATTTGCTTTTCATTCTACCTGTAGATCTGTACTGAAATAGATGAACATAGTTCTTAAAATTCTTGGATATTTTGGGCTTTTTCCTACCATCTCAATGATGAATTATTGACGAAACCTGCTTCTGCCATTCTTCAATTATGTTACCTGGTCATGTTGTTGTTGGTAACTATTCTTTTGAAGGTGAGGGGATCAAACATTTCACTTGAACTTGTCCCTTCTTAATCACTTCAGCCCCTAATAGCAGACCTGATTTGGAATAGATAGTTGTACACAATGCTCTAGTGCAATCTGACTCTAATAGCAGACCTGATTTAGAATAGATAGTTGTACACCATGCTCTGTCGCAATCTGACTCTGCATCTGATAGAATCTTTGCGATCTATCTGTAAATACCTATCCCCTGGAGTGATATAGACAAGTAAATTGCTGTTTGAATCCATGAGATGATCTCTCTGGTCGAGTTTGTTAGTCAGCAACGGTTGGTTTTTCATTGTTGCTTGTTTGCAGAGATTGAGACTGAGAGAGAGTGTGAGTGGAACTTTCTGTATCTTTGCTGTGTTCAGTTCAGATTGCTTCCTTTCGCCTTTATTGCTCAAAGCAATTTACTGAAAAATGGTTAATTTTTAAATTTTAAATCTAACTCCATTGTCTTTTACAAACTAACATTGAACAGGTATCCATATCGAGGTTTCACTCAGTCTGCACATTGAAAAAGGCATTAGAGGGAACATGGACGAGGATGTAGTATAGGTGTAGAGCTGGATGAACACAGCAGGCCAAGCAGCATCAGAGGAACAGGAAAGCTGACGTTTCGGGTCGAGACCCTTCTGGTGCCAATCAAAAGGTGAATAAATGTGCAATACATTAGTGGATGCAAGACTGGTTAATGGACGTGAAGCAGACAATCTATAATAATGACTTAAACGAACAGATGGAGCGTAATTTATCTAAGTTTACTGATCATACAGTAAAGAGAATGAAAGACGTGTCACTTGACAGCCATGTAATGAACAACTCCAACAACTCAGAATCTAAAAATTTCCCATTGATATTCAATGACATTGCAATCCCTGGATGCCTCATTATCAAAATCCTGGAGTTACCATGGTTCAGAAACCAAATTGGACAGGCCCCATAAATACTGTGGCTATAAGAGCAGATCCAAAGCTAGGAAATCTACAGCGAGTAATTCACCTTTGGTATCTCCAAAGTCCATCAACTGTCTACAAGGCACAAATCAGGCATATAATGGAATACTCTCCACTTTCTCAGATGAATGCAGCTCCAACAGCATGCAAAACGCTTGACATCATTCAGGACAAAGCAGCTCACACGACTGGCACAACAACCACCTCCTTAAACATTTATTCCCTCTACAATTGATGCATAATGGCAGCAATGTGCAGAAATTCGCTTGGGCTCCTTCGACAGCACCTTCCAAATCCTCAACATCTAACACCTGTAAGGACAAGGGCAGCAGATACAGGGGAACAGCGCCACCTACAAGCCTCACACCATCCTGACTTGGAAATATATTGCTATTTCTTCGCTGTCCCTGCAGCAAAATCCTAGAGCTCCTTTCCTAACAGCATCGTGAGTATCCCAAATAGGACCATAAGCCAATAAGATATAGAAGCAGAATAAGGCCATTAAACCCATTGAATCTGCTCTGCCATTCAATCATGGCTGATATGTTTCTCAAACCTTTCTCCTGCCTTTTCCCCATAACTTTTGGTCTCCTTACTAATAAAAAACTTATCTATCTCTGTCTTAAAGACACTCAATGACCTGGCTTCCACAAGCTTTCTGCGGCAATGACGTCCACAGATTAATTAATTTTCCTCATTAAACGTATCAGAAGTTCTATTACACATCTCTGCAGCAGGTGCGACTTGAACATGGGCCTCCTGGTCTAGGCATAGGGACACTACCACTGCACCACAATAGGGCCTCTTCCACACATTAACCATCCTCAAGCTGTAGAAATTCTTCCTCTTCTCAGTTCTAAAGGGTAGTCCCTTCACTCAGAGGCTATACCCTCGGATCCTGGTTTCTCTTACTCATGGAAACATTTTCTCTACGTCCACTCTCTCCAGACCTCTCAGTATTCTATAATTTTCAATGAGATCCCCCTCATCTTTCTATACTCCATCGAGTACAGACCCAGGGTTCTCAACCACTCATTTGACATGCCCTTTATTCCCCAGATCATTCTTGTGAACCACGTCTGGAACCCCTAGAACACCATTTCTTTGTTCCTCATTTCTACTTCTTCAGCCTCATTTTTGAGAGGTTCAGTGTCCATTCTTGCCTCTCTCTTAGCTGTTAAATGTCTAATAAAAACTCTTACAATATTCTTTGATATTACTAACTAGCTTACTCTCATATTTCAACTTCTCCCCCCCTACTGCTTTTTTAGTTGTGCTCCGCTGGTTTTTAATGATTTTCACAATTCTCTGGCTTCCTATTAATCTTCACAACATTGTATCTGAAGGACTTCAGCAGTTCCTGATTGACAACTCACGACCACCGCTCCGAGGGCAATTATGGATGAGGAATAAATGCTTCTTAGCAAGTGATGCCCCCCACATCTTGTGAATAAATTTAAAATAAATACAAGTCTGCAAAAAGCTATAGCCAGAATAGTTGAGTGACCAGATGGAACGAATATGAGGAAATATGAAGTTATTCACTTTGGTAGTAAGAATAGTGCAAAAAATGATTTTTTAACAGGTGTGAGGTTTGTAGCTGTTACCGTTCAGAGAGACTTGGGTGTATTCACGTTCTTCCAATTGGATGAACTCCACCTGAATCATGCTGGGACCAGAGTCCTGGCGAATCATATAACTAGGGCTCTGGGTAGGGCTTTAAACTAAATAAAGTGTGGGGAGGGGTGTGTATAGGTTCAGCTGCATGTAAATTAATGGAAGAGCGAAAGAGGGGCAGCGCTCAGCAGAGGTTATTAAAGTTTCCACAACCAATAATAGGACAGAGAGAATGGAAAGGGTCAGGAATCTAAATTCAGGCAAAGCAAATAAGGGGACAACAATCAGAAGGGGGGCAATCAATGCAGGACTTACTGTGTTATACTTAAATACACACAGTATACAGATCAAGGGAAATGAGCGTGTAACACAGATTGAAATTGGTAGGTGTGATGTTGTGGGTATCATGGAGTTTGGCTGCAAGGGGATCAAGGCTGGGAACTAAATATTCAAGGATCTGTGCCCTATAGCAAGAAGTGACATAGAGTTAGAAGGCGTAGAATCTATGTGGGCAGAGTTGGGGAACTGCAAGGGAAAAAAGACTTTGATGGGAGCTGTGTACAGGCCTTCTAACAGTAGTCAGGAGGTGGGGAAGAAAATAAATCAGGAAATAGAAAAGGCATGTAGGAAAGGCATGATTACAATAGTTATGAGGACTTTAATATGCAGGTGTACTGGGAAAATCTGTACTGGTAGCGGATCTGAAGAAAATGAATTCATGGAATGTCTATGAGATTTTTTTTGGAGCAGTTTATGATGGGACTCACTAGGGAACAGACAATTTTGGTTTTGAGGCAAACTTGAATAGGTGAAGGTGAAGGTGAAGGAACCCCTTGGGGGCAGTGACCATAATATGATAGAATTCACCCTGCAGTTTGAGAGGGTGAAGCTGGAATCAGATGTAACGGTATTACAATTGAATGAAGGTAACAGCAGAGACATGAGGGAGGAGCCAGTCAGAGTTGATTGGAAGGGAAGCCTATCAGGGAAGATGGTAGAGATGGCAGGAGCTTTGGTGGGTAATTCGGGAGGCACAACTGAAATTCAACCCAAGGTAAAAGAAACAAATTAAGGGGAGGATGAGGCAACCATGGCTGACAAGGGAGGCCAAGGACATCATAAAAGCAAAAGTTAAAGCATACAATGTGGTGAAGATTAGTGGGAAGCCAGAGGATCGTGAAACCATTAAAAACCAGCAGAGGACAACTAAAAAAGTAATAAGGGGGGAGAAGATAAAATATGAAGTCAGGTAGCTAGTAATATTAAAGAAGATTGCAACAACTCTTTGTTTAAGTATTTAAAATGTAAAAGAAAGGCAAGAATAGACATTGGACTACTGGAAATTGTGGTTGGTGAAGCAGTAATGAGGGGCAAAGAAATGTTGGAGGCACTGAATAGGTACTTTGCTTCAGTATTCACAGTGGAAAACACCAGCAGCATACCAAAACTTCAAAAGAGTCAGGGGGCAGATGTCAGTGTTGTAGTCATTATCGAAGAGAAGGTGCTGGGGAAGCTGAAAGGTCTGAACGTGGATAAATCACATGGACTGGATGGACTATATACCAGAGTCCTGAAGAAGATAGCTGAGGAGATTGTAGAGGCTTCAGCAAAGAGGAAGCAGCTGGAATATAATTTGGCAAAGTGTGAGGTTATACATTTTGGTAGGAAAAATAGAGGTGTAGAATATCTTCTAAATGGGGAAGAGCTTCTGAAATCTGAATCACAAAGGGACTTGGGAGTCCTGGTTCAAGATTCTCCTAAGGTTAACATGTAGGTTCATTTAGCAAAAGGAAGGCAAATGCAATATTGGCATTCATTTGAAAAGGGCTTTAATACAAGAACAGGAATGTACTGATGAAGCTATATAAGGCATTGGTCAGACTGCATTTGGAATATTGTGAGCAGTTTTCGTCCCTGTACTTGAGGAAGGATGTGCTGGTTTGGAAATGTCCAGAGGTTTACAAAAATGATCCCAGGGATGAAGGGCTTGTCATATGAGGAGCTGTTGAGGACTCTTGGTCTATCTCAATGGAGTTTAGAAGGATGAAGGGGGGGAATCTGATCAAAACTTACAGCATAATGAGACCGCTGGAGAAGTGGACATGGAGAAGATGTTTCCACTAATAGGAGAGACTAGGACCCAAGGACATGGCCTCAGGGTGAAGGGCCGATCCTTTAGAAATGAGAAGAGGAGGAATTTCGTCATCCAGAGGGTGGTGAATCTGTGGAACACATTACTGCAGAGGGCTGTGGAGACCAAGTCATTGAGTGCATTTATGGGTCTTGACTATTAAGGGGATCAAGGGTTACAGGATGAAGGCAGGAGAATGGGGTTGAGAAACATATCAGCCACAGCAGATAGGGTAAAGGAGAATCCAAAAGGATTCTACACATATATTAAGGACAAGAGAGTAACCAGGGAGAAAATAGTGCCTTTATAAGCTCAATGACGCTGTCCATATGTGGACCCATTGGAGATGGGTGAGATACTAAATGAATATTCCACATCAGTATTTTCTCTGGAGAAGGATGTGAAATGTAGGGAACTCAGAGAAAAAAAGAGTGATGTCTTGAAAAGAGTCCACATTAGAAAAAGAGGTGCTGGAGGCGTTAAAATGCACAAAGGTAGATAAGTCTGCAAGACCTGATCAAATCTATTCCAGAACATTGTGGGAAACTAGAGAAGGAATTGCAGGGTGCCTAGCAGAGGTATTTGTATCATCTACAGCCAGAGGGGTGGTGCTAGAAGACTGGAGGTGGCCATTATTTAAGAGAGGCTGCAAGAAAAACCCTGGGAACTATAGACCGGTAATCCTAATGTCAGTGGTTGGGTAAGTTGCTGAAGACGATTCTGAGAGACAGAATTTACATGCATTTGGAATTGTAAGGAATGATTAGGGATAGTCAACAGGACTTTGTGCATGGGAAATCGCATCTCAGAAATTTGACTGGATTTTCTGAAGAGGTGACCAAGAAGATAGATAAAAGCAAAGTGGTAGAGGTTGTCTACCTGGACTTGAGCAATGCCCTCGACAAGGTTCCACATGGTAGATAGGTTAGTAAGGTTAGATCACGTGGGATCCAGGAAGAGCTAGTCGATTGGATACAAGATTAGCTATAGGAGACAGGGTGGTAGAGGGTTGTTGATCAGACTTGAGCCTTGTGATCAGCAGTGTGCTGCAAGGATCGATGCTGGGTCTGCTGTTGTTTGTCACTGATATAAAATTATTTGAATGAGAATAAAGGAGGCATGGTTAGTAAGTTTGTGAATGACACCAAAATTGGTTGTATAGTGGACAGTGAAGAAGGTTATCTAAGAGTGCAATGGGATCTTGATCAACTGGATGGTTGGATGAGGAATGACGGATGGAGTTTAATTCAGACAAATGGGAGATGTTGCATTTTGTTAAGACAAACCAGGGCAGGAATTAGACAGTTAATAGTAGGGCCTTCGGAGTCAAACAGGGACACCTGGGGTACAGGTTCATAGTTCCTTGAAAGTGGCATCATAGGTAGACGCGGTGGTGAAGAAGGCATTTGGCACATTTGTCTTCATTAGCAGGAACATTGAATACAGGAAATGGGGTGTCATGTTATGGCCGTAAAAGATATTGGTAAGGCCACACTTGGAGTACTCCGTGCGATTCTGGTCGTCCCGCTGTAGGAATGATGTTATTAAACTGGAAAGGGTGCTCAAAAGATTTACAAGGATGTTACCAAGACTGAAGGGATTGAGTTATAAGGAGAGGCTGGATAGGCTGGGTCTTTTTTCACTGGAGCATAGGAGGCTGAGAGGTGACCTTATAGTGGTTTATAAGATCATGAGGGGCATGGATAGGGTGAATAGCCAAGATCTTTTCCCCAGGATAGGGGAGTCCAGAATTAGAGGGCACAGATTTGAGGTGAGAGGGGAAAGATTTAAAAGGGACCTGAGGGCCAACTTTTTTACAGAAGGTATTTACATGGGATGAGCTGCCAGAGGAAGTTGTCGAGGCAAGTACAATTGCAACTTTTAAAAGGTATTTGCAGAAGTACATGGACGGGAAGGATTTCGAGGGATATGGGCTAAATGAGGCAATGGGACTCTTTCAGTTTAGGAAATCTGGTCAACATGAATGAGTTGGGCTGAAGGGTGTGTTTCTGTGCTGTGCTACTCCACGACTCTATGAGCCATGATCACATGGTGGAGCAGATTCGTTGGGCTGAATGGTCTCATTCTGCTCCAAAATCTTGTCTTATGGTCTTAAAGTAAAATGAAATGCTTGCACCTTTTATGACAGCAAGATGTGCCAAAGTATTTTGCAGCCAATTTACTACGTTTGAAATGTGTTTCTGATGTAATGTAGGACAAACCTCAATCAACTGATGCACAGCACAACATGAAAATGTGAAAGTGGCCAGTTAATCTGTTTAATTATATCAGTTGCGGGATAGGTAGTGCCACCTGGGCAGACTTTCTTGCTTTTTTTTCAAATGGTGGCATGAATCTTATACATTCATTGAAGAGGGCAGATGGCACTTTGTTGTGACGTCTCATTTTCACCTGTGCCAGTGTTCGCTCAGTATCAGTTGGATTTCTGCAGTATCAGTTTGGATTTTCCGTTCAAGTGTTTAAAATGAGACATGGATCTCTGATGCAAGAGTTACCACTGAATGAAGGCTGACACATATATGTCTCTCTTACTTTGATAAAAAACAGCTTTGTGATCTCTCATGGATCTTTTTCTGTGCTAGTATTCTGCATATACTCTTGTTTGAGTACAAATGGCCCATTTCATCTTCAACGGTGATAATACTCAAATTAATACATTCTTAATTTTATATGTAACAATCTTTCTGCACTAAAATGTTGTTAACAATAACATATTTTATTTCCAGCACAGAAGATACTGTACTGTATATACTGTACAGACACGTATGTCAAAAATATTAATCTATGGTAAAATAAATGAAAAACATCTGTAAAATAGAAGGTTATTGAGGTGGTACAGTGAATCTTAGCACCGTTGCTTGGTGCTGTGGGATGATAGTATGCTGACATATCATCACAATTCCACATATGGGATAAAGACTTCTCTGTTTGCTATTTCTAATTCAATTGTAAACACATGCGTAAAGAATGCATTTATGACTTTTCTAAAAGTAGCAACAGGACAAAATCTTCTCTTATTCTGAATGATCAACATCAGCCATTTCATTGTGAAAATTATGCTCAGTTAATTAATCACAAGAAGGTAGGGAAAAACAGAAGTATACACCACCATCTGCTAGTTCTTCTCCAAGTTGCACAGCATCCTGACTGAGAACTATATTGCCTAACTTTCACTCCTGTAACTCCCCAACAGCACTGAGGGGAACTCTACGCCAAAGGATGCAGCGTTTCAGGAAGGCAGCTCACTGTTATCTTCTCAAGGGCAATTAGGCGTAGATAATAAATGCTGGCCCAACCAATGACATCTACATCCCATGACGAAATTTAAAAAAATACTCAATTCAGCCTTATGATAATCACAGAATTGGAGAGGAAAGTGTTCAAACTATCAAACAGTGCACTTGTTGAAAAGTCAGGTGATAAAAAGGCATTTTGAAGTAAATTAATCCATTAGGAAAATGCACAAGAAAGTTCAACATTCCCTTCCAAAATTTAACTGAGAAACAGTAATTAGTTCTATTTACATCAGTGCAGTTTCTGGGATGGAATTTCTTGGGGAAGCATGTAATTAGGAAAATGCCTTTGAAATTATGACCATTTGTGCATCATTGTATCAATTTCTAATTCCCAAGTTCCCTCTCAATTTCATTAACAGTTACAGAATGCAAAAATGGTTGTAAATAATTGTAAATGTAATTAAATGTATTTTGTAAACACTTAAGGTTGGGAAAACCTACTGAATGTACACTATATGAAAGAAATGATTCTTTTTGATGGATGGAAATTATGATTTCATGCCATACCCATCATTCCTGTACATTAGTTGCAGCAAGTTCAATGTGACATATATTAATATTATTGGAATGCATTCATTGAAGCTGCAGGTGACCCGATTTGCTGTAAAGGATTATCAATCTGCGTAGATCGCTATGCTTGGATGAGAAGCAGTGAGGTTTACAGTGTGGGTAGATCTATGTCATTCAGTGCCTGTCCCTGATTCAGCAACCAGTCTTACCATTTTTGATTTCAAATAGCCTCTCAAAATGTAAGAGGGACTCCCCCTTTGGTATGACTTAAGTGCAGGATAAATTCTTGCCTCAGTATCACTGGGCCAACCAGAATTTCATTACATAACTTATTAGATAAACCTGCATCAAACTTTAAGCAATGCAAACTAAAATAAAAATAAACACAACCAACCCTCATTCCTTCCCAACGAGAAATGGCTCGCAAAGGCCTCAAAGCACGCAGTGTTCTGAGAGATCGCAGTGATTTGAAGGCTTGAATGCTGTTGCCTAACATACTGAGCCAACCTATCTATAAGAAAAAAGATTATTTTGATATTGCAAATTACTTTACTTGATTATCTAAACATAGATAAATACACATAAACTATTATTTTTCGATCTGTTTCTCATTTTTAAAACTTCTTGGATTTTCCTTTTCAATGGGAGCAATTTTTCTTAGAAATACTTAGATGAATGAAAGTACAGCTGAGCCAGGTGTCTTAACACATACAAAGATACAAGCTAGAATCAGGAGTAGGCCATTTGGCCCTTTGAGATTGCTCCTTCATTTAATAGCATCATGACTGATTTGATTTAACCTCTACTCCATAATACAATCCTGATATATATCAGCCCCTTTCTTATCAAGAATCTATCTATCTCTTTCGTAAAAATATTCAGAGTTTCTGCTTACAATATTTTCCAAATGAGAGTCAATATACTCACATCTTTCGAATAGAATTATTTTTTCTTTGTCTCTGTCTTAAATGGAGGACAACTTATTTTGTAATGGTGACCCCCAGTTCTATATTCCCCTACAAGAAGAAACATTGTTTCCACATCCATCCTTTCAAGTCCCTTCAAGACCTTATATGATTCAATAAAGTCACCTTTTACTTTTCTAAACTCCAGCAGATACAAGACTAACCTGTCCAACAATGTCACTTAAAAAAAGACTGCCCAATCCAGATATTAGTCCATTAAATCTGATCTGAACTGCTTCAAATGTATTTACATCCTCGAAAGGAAGCAATACTGTACAAAATAACTCCGATATGGTCTCAGCAGTTCCCTGCATAACTGAATAATAACCTACCTACATTTACATTCAATTTCCCTTGTCATATTAGATGACATTCTATTAGCTTTCCTAATTACTTGCTGTGCCTGCATTCTAACCTTTTCAATTCATGCGTTATAACACCCAGATCCCTCTGCATCTAAGAGCTCTGCAATGTCTCACCATTTATATAATATGTTTCTTTTTTTATTAATCCTGCCAAATAGAAAAATTTCATATCTTCCCCACATTATACTCCAGTTAATCAAACCTTTGCCCACTCACTTAATTTATCAATATTGCTTTTTGGCCTCGTTATATCCTCTTCACAACTTACATTCTTACAAATCTTTGTGTCATCAGCAAAGTTAGCCACCATACCATCATTCCCTTCGTCCATGTCATTTATATAAATTACAAAAATTTGAAGCCTCAACACTGATCCCTGTGGCATAGGACTCGTTACATTTTGCCAACTAGAAAAAGACCAATTTCTGCTTACTGTCTACTTCCTGTTAGCCAGCCAATCTTCTATTCATGCCAATATATTACCCCTACACCATGAGCTTTTATTTTGCACAGTAATTTTTGATGTGGTATCTTATAAAATGCCTTGTGAAGACCTAAGTTCCATGCACCAACTAGTTCCAGTTTATGGCAGTACTATCTGCATTATGGACCTCTGAGGAACTCCAATTGGGATTGCTATACAACACCTGAATTTTCAAATACCTTAAATTTCTGCTTTGTACAGCTTTGCCACCTGTTTTGACACTGTGAGATGCCACTAAATTATCCTTCTCTGTCTCCTAGGAGATAGTAAGAACTGCTGATGATGGACTCAGAGGTAACACAGTGTGGAGCTGGAGGAACACAGCAGGCCAGGCAGCATCAGAGGAGCAGGAAAGGTGACGTTTCAGGTCAGGACCCTTCTTCAGAAAAGGGGAGGGGGAAGGGAGCTCAGAAATAAATAGAGAAAGGAGGGGTGGGGCTGGGGAAGGTAGGTGGAATGCTGATAAGTCAGTGCAGATAGAGAGTGGTGGGGATTGGTCAATGAGGTATGAAGAGCGATAGGTGGGAGAGAAGATGGATAGGTTGTGTCAGGTCAAGGAGACTGGGATGAGAGGAAGGGTTGGTCAGGGCATGAGGCCAGGGGTGGGGAGATTTTGAAACTGGTAAAATCCACATTTGGGCCATTGGGCTGTAGGCCCCCAAGGTGGAATATGAGGTGCTGCTCCTCCAGTTTGTGGGTGGTGTCATTATGACACTGGAGGAATCCCAGGATGGACATATCATCCAGGGAGTGGGAGGGGGAGTTGAAATGGTTCGTGACCGGAAGGTGTTGTCGTTTGTCGCAAACAGAGCACAGGTGCTGTACAAAGCGGTCTCTGAGCCTCTGCTTGGTCTCCCCGTTGTAGAGGGGGCCACATCGGGAGCAGTGGATGCAATAGACCACATTGACAGTGGTGCATGAGTGCTGAAATAATTGATCCTTATTTCGATGGAAGTAGGCTCTAATTCAATCCAAAGGTCTGATAGCATCCTCACTGAATGGCTTTTCAATGTTAGAAAATTTCACTTAACCAGTTTACATTATACCAATAAATCAGATATAACTTCAATTTAAAAAAAAAGGTGCTTAGTGCACCCAAAGTACATAAATTGCAAAAAGCTATAATAACTGGCTACAACCTGCTACTATTGTCAAAGATCACTTTGGACAGCCTGCCCTCTTATTTTGATAGAAAACCACATGCCTAGTGTTCAGTAATTATATAAATGGGAGCATAGAGAATCATTGGTGCAGCCAAATTTTTCTGTCTGTATCTCTGCAATCATTGTAGCATATGGCAGTGTATAAGCTGTTAGTGTGTTGAACATTCCTGTCCCACAGGCATTATTGGAGAATGTGATAATGCTGGCAATTAGCATCTGCAATTGGAATGCAAGGTGATGATTTTGAGCACAGAAAGATTTTAATCGACTCTGAAGTAGCTAACTCTCTTTTTATTCCTTTTGTACTCTGGAGGCTAGGTGCTGGCACGGACTGGGATGGAAGGACTGAAATTCTGAGGATTTTATTCCTTTAGTCTTCTATTTTATTCCTATGACTTTGTGTTTTTCCCATTTATTCCTAAGAATCTGTACTTAAGAATCTGTACATAGGTACCTTGTATCTAAGATGACACTGTAAATGGCGACTTGTATAAAATTTCATTGTACTCATGTGTCGATAAAGATCATTCTAATTCTAATTCTCCACTCAATGACAATCTAATTTCCAATCTATCAGAAACTGTGCAGACTGAAGCTCCTTGTTAATTGGCAGAATGAGCCAAACTGATGTTTCCACACCTGATCCAAAATAACCACATGTAGCGCAATTTATTGGATGTCAATTTTGATATTCAAAATAAACTTTTAAAAATATCGGACTGGATCTATCATGATGCCAGCATTGGAAAATGGTAATATGGGAGCCCAGACTGAGTCTGCCAATTGAATCTGGTTCAGATCTTACCTGAAATTCACACACGTACATGCTCAAAGAGAAATCAGATGGCGGTGTGCTGTAGGAACTCCAGTTGCTTCTGTTCCCCTCTTTTTATCACTGGAGGGCTCTTGTCAATCTTAGCCCTTCACACTACTTTGTATTTTTTGTGTCACCTAATTATTAATTTTAAAATGTGGACTTTATGATATGCAAAGTAGATTTTTCCGGAAGTGTGCAGCACAGTGCTTTAGCACTCTGCTATGAAGTATATGTTCTTCTAGTTTACTGCTGTGATTTCAATGCAGTGAGTTTCTGATCTTTCCTTGTCCATTGTAGGGTGAGGGTTGGGGGTAGGGGTTTGGGTGAGACGCAAACCAAATCTAAGACTTTCCTCTTCAGGGACAAAGAGCCACTGAGGACAATTTACTTCTGGAGGGAAGAAGCCAGAAAATAATGGCAGGCACTGGAGAACTTCAAGAAGTCAAAGAGATAGTTCTAATAAAAAGAGGATTACAATGACATAAAGTGAGGGAAAACAAAATCTTCTGAAAGATGTTTCTAATCAAAATAACTTGTCTGGTCTTTACAGTTCTGTTTATTCTGTGTAAGGCATCTGGCTTCAACGTGACAATTCACTGTTGTCACTAGACAACCAACCCACAAATGTGTATCAGGTGTTTGTGAGGAGCAGTTACTCCAGGCAATTCCCATCCAGCTTACATTTGTTAAAGAAACACATTGTTCTTTGAACACTAATGTCTTCTGAATAAACAACCATGCTACATGTTGTGAAATGATATACAGATGCTATCTCATTATCGTGAGCCTGAGAACAAAATCAAATTGCATTCTTATGAACAACATGTAAAGTACTTGAAACAAGATTTTAAAATTATTTCTGCAAAGAACATACTGAATTAATAAACAAAAACTTACCACAACAAGGAAGAAATCCAGTAACGTCCAGACATTTGTAAAATAGTCAGTAAGACCAAGGCCTAGCACTTTAACAATCATTTCAAAATTGAAAAAGAAGGCATAAAAGTAATCCAGGTACCGCAGTGCCAGCTGGACTTTTGCATCTTTTTGTAAGTATTTATCATCTAAAGTCTATAAAGGAGAAAAGAAACATTCCAAAACATTAGGCAGAATTCAGCAATACAACTCTTTCAATCTAAAAGTAGTCAGGATCTTTGAATCTTTCCTTTCAGTACAGCAGTTAGAAAGATGTCCTCACAACTAAGAATAAATGTTTCCCCAGATATGTAACTTGCCAAAAAGTCCCCAAGGTGGCCAGGATTGGTTCTCCCCTATTTAGCTTTTGATACTGTCTCACTGTTAAAAATGTCAAAGCATGTGCCACGAACAAATGCTCTGAGAAGTAAGGCAATGATTGAGCCTATTAAATGCATTGGAGGATGGAAAATGTAATCCCACTGTTTCAAAAAAAAGGAGGGAGGATGAAAACTGGAAAATACAGATTGGTTAGCCTGACATCAGCACTAGGGAACACTCTGAAGACTATTGTAAGGGAAATGATAACAGGGCATTTAGAAAATACCGACAGGATTACAGAAAGTCAACATGGATTTATGAAAGGGAAATCATGTTTGACAAACCTACAGAGGCTTTTTGACAACATAACTACTGAATGATTGAGGCAGAACTAGTGAACGCAGTGTATTTGGATTTTGAAAAAGCTTTTGATAACGTTCCACATTAGAGGTTAGTGTGCAAAATTAAAACACATGGGATGTGGCATGGATTGAGAATTATTTAGAAGACAGGAAACAGGGAACAGAGATAAATAAGCCTTTTAAGTAGTGGAAAGTGGTGATTGGTTGGGTAAATAGTACTTCAGCCCTGACTATTCACAACGTGAATCAACGGCTTGGATGAGAGAGTTAAATGTAATATTTCTGACTCAGAACTAAGAGGAAGTATGAGAAGTCAATATGATGTAAAGAGGCTTCAAAATGTTTTAGACAAGATGAGAAGGTGGGTAGGTATATGTCAGACGCTATATAATGTTGTTTAAGAGTGAATTTGTCTACTTTGGTAAGAGAAACTGAATGGCAAAGTATTATAGGAACAACGATTGATGGGAAATTATTGATGTGCAAAGGGATCTGGGTGTCGCGCACACCAGTGACTGAAAGCAAGTATACATGTGCAGCAAGCAGTTAGGATGGCAAATGGTATGTTGAATTCCTTTGGAAGAGGACTTAAGTTCCAGGGCAAGGATATCATACTGCAGCTGTACAGGGCTTTGGTGAGACCACGCCTGGGGTATTATGCGTAGTTTTGGTCTCCTTACCTAATAACAGATATACTCACCATAGGGCGAGTTCAGGAAAGGTTCAGCAGACTTTTTCCCAGAATGACGGGTTTGTTGTCTGAAGTGACATTGGGTTGACTAGGCCTTTATTCACTGGATTTTAGAAGAATGAAAGGAGATCTCCTTGAAATGTATCGAATGACAGGGTGGACAGACTGGAAGCAGTGACGATGTTTCATTTGCCTGTGAGGTCCAGACAAGAGTTCATGGTCTTGGGACACAGAGTAAACCCATTTACGACTGGGGAATATCAGAACTGGAGCAGGCCATTTATCCCCTTGAGCCCATTCCACCATTCAAAGGCTAATCTGTAGCATAACTCCATTTACCTGCCTTTGGTCCATATCCCTTAATACCTTTGCATTACAAACCTTTGTCTATCTCACATTTAACATTAACAACTTTTCCAGCATCCACTGCCATTTTTGGAAGACAGTTCCAAACGTCCACCACCTTTTGTGTGTAGAAGTGTTTCTGAACATCTCTCCTGAGTGGTCTGGCCCTAATCCTTAGACTATAGGAGGAATGCCGTGGTTAAAGAAGGCAGCTCACCACCACCTTCTCAAGGACAACAAGGGTTGGGCAAGAAATGCTGGCCAGCTAGCGATGCCCACATCCCACAAAATGAATAGAAAAAAAAACTATACCACCTAGTTCTATAATCCCCAACCAATGGAAATAGTTTATCTTTATCTGCTCTGTCTTTTTGATAAATTTCTTTACACAGGGGATTGTGGCCCTGTGGAATTCTGTATCGTATAAGATGATTAATGTCAACTCACTGAATGTTTGCGATCCAGAAATAGATTTATTTCTCGACACTAAAAGTGTTAAGCGGTATGGGATGAGTGTGGGAGTATGGCATTGGGGTAGACAATCAACCATGATCATATTGAATGGTGGAGCAGACTTGATGGGCTGAAATACCTACTCTTGTTCCTATTTTCTATACCTCTATATACATATCTCTCAGATCTGTGACTTAAGCTCATTTATCTGGTTTAGCTCTATACCCATTAGCTAACAAAAAATGATTGATTTCAGTTTTGAAAGCAGCAATTAGCATTCACAACCTTTTGAGGGAAAATAGTACCAGATTTCTACCATTCTTTCATCAAGAAGTATTTCTGGATTTCATTTTAAATTGGTTCAGTTCCAATTTTAGCATTATATCTCCTTATTCTTGATCCCCCCCAGAGGTAATATTTTTTCTGTTCTATGAAATCCTTTCACATTTTAGTGGTTTAGAATTTCTGAATTGTGATTGAAATAATGACATACTATGCTAGATGTCCAAAGTAGTACCCAACAAAACTTTTCACAAGAAAGTGGTCACAAGGTAAGATGAGCAAATGTCAATATTGAAAATAAAGACAAACTTACATTTCACTTTAGTGTGTTTTGTGACTGCAAGATACTGCAAATCACTTTGCAGCCAATGAAGTCCTTATTGTAATATAAGAAATGTGACAGGCAATTTGCAGATAGCAAGGTTCCACAAACAGTAGTGTGATAATAAAGAGACAATCTGTTTTTGTGATATTGATTGATGAATGCATATCGGCCAGAACACCATAGTTTCTTTACTGCTATACTCTGAAATAGTGCAATTGTTTTCATTCACCTCAGTAACGGTTAATAGCACCTTGGTTTAATGCTTCATCTGATAGATGGAAACTCTGATGTGGAGGTGCCGGTGTTGAACTGGGGTGGACAAAGTCAGAAGTCACACAACATCAGGTTATATTCCAACAGGTTTATTTGAAATCACAAGCTTTTGGAGTGTAGCCCCTTCATCAGGTGAAGTGAGAGAGAAGCACACAGAACACAGAATTTATAGGCAGAGAGAGATCAAGGGCAGAAAGATCAAAAGATCATAAAAATGGTGTGAGTGGAGTGTCGAATAATAAGTCTCTGCAGGTGAGCAAAAGTTTTAGACCAGGTGAGTAAAGCGTCAACAGCTGAACTCTGACAGTGCAGAAGTCTTCCAGTTCTCCAGTGTCAACTCAAGTGTAAACATCTATCTTTAAGCTCAAGTCTCTGCAATAGATCATATACACACAAACTTCTGTCTCAAGGTGGTGATGCTAACAACAGACCATAACTGACACTGAATAGTATTGCAGGCTCCTGATCTAAACTGTGCTTTAATTCAAGGGGTAGGTGATGGTCTAGTGGTATTACTGCTGGATTATTCCAGAAACCCTGGTAATGTTCTGTGTCCCAGATGGTAGAATTTGAACTCAATAAATATCTGGAATTAGGACCCTAATGATGACCATGAAACCATTGTCGTTTATTGGAAGAACCCATCTGAGATGACGAATGTCCTTTAGGGAAGGAAATTACCATCTTTTCCTGGTCTGGCCCACATGTGACTCCAGACCTACAGCAATGTCGTTGACACTTAACAGCCCTCTGGGCAATTAGGGATGGGTAATGAATGCTGGCCTGGCCAGTGACACCCACATCTCGTGAATGAATAAAAAAAGTCAAAAAATTCAGCTCCTCATTGCAAGCTGCAGTAACGTCATCACATGGACAGGATGAAAAACTAATTAACTACTTTCTGTGGAATTGTAAATTGGTGTTTACAAAGAGAGGTTAACTGCAGACAACATACAATGTGGGAAATGTGAGGTCAATGCAGAAATGTTGTTTCCCTTTGTGAGGGCATAATCTCAGAGTAAGAGTCGCCTTTCTAAGGCAGTGGTGAAGAGGAATTTCTTTTCTCAGAGGATAGTGAATCTTTCCCACAGAAAGCTGTCGAGGCTGGGTCATTGAATATATTAAGTTTGAGATAGAAAGGTTTTTGTCAGGGAATCATCGTTTATGAGGAAAAGGCACGTAAGTAGAGTTGAAGATTATCAAATTTGCCATGATTGCATTGAATGGCAGAGCAGACTTGATGGCCATTCGAGTGGCCTACTTCTGCTTCTATGTCTTATGGTCTTTTGGTTAGAGGCTTGAAACAGCAGAAATATCTTTTGTAAGATAACAGATATGTTTGTCTAGTTACGTAAAAAGTACTTAAGGAATCTCCCAAAGTATAATACGTGGAGACAAGGATTAGCAGGAGTTGGTCAGAATAAATGGTTAATTGTTATTCAGGATTAAAGTAGTGTTTGAAATGAAGGAGGAAACCAGACTTCTTGAAGGAGTTTTAGCAATGGAGGAAATGTTGGACTCAATTTGAGGCATTATGAACAAGTAAGATCAAGATATTGATCGATGTGGAAATAGTAAACATGGAATTATGTTTCTCGTAATGAAGACACTTCTGATTAGTCTGTTGCTTTATATTTCTTTTGGCTAAAGGATGGAAAATACTCTGTGACATGAGTATTAGTAAATCCTTCAACAAATCTGTATGAATTTTCTGCATCAAATATTTTAACAGCTGCATTTTCTATTTGTGTCTTTAGTCAGTTAATCATATCATCTTGCCAAAACATCAGCCTTCCTGCTCCTCTGATGCTGCTTGGCCTGCTGCGTTCACCCAGCTCTACACCTTGTTATCTCAGATTCTCCAGCATCTGCAGTTCCTACTATTTTAAATTATATTGAGTTACATAGAATCTAGAACAGGTAAGTATTCCCAACTGGTCAAGACTTGTGATTACAACAACTTATATACAGCATTGTTACAGTGGTAAAATATCCCCACGTGCTTTGTAGGAGCCTTATCAAATTATCAAATTCTGAGGAAGGGTCACTGGATCCGAAACGTTAACTCTGTTTTCTCCTTCAAAGATGCTGCCAGACCGGCTGAGCTTTTCCAGCAACTTTGTTTTTGTTCCTTATCAAATTAAATTTGAACTAAGCCATGTAAGGGGATATTAGAGCAAACAAAAAGAAGTTTGCTAAAGGTGTTCAGTTTTAAGGAATGTCCTAAATGAGGAAAGAAAGGTGTAGAAATCTAAAATTAGTGCTTTGACAGATGAATGGAAGACCACATTATTGGGGTGATTATAATCAAGGCTGCTCAAGGAGCCAGCATTAGAGGAGTGCAGATATTGCAGAAGGTTTTAGCTATGGTGGATGTGGAAATATGTGGATGAGGGGGTAAGGGCATGGAGAGATTATAAAACAGGATGAAAATTTTAAACTTGATAATTTCCTTAACTTGGAGCCAATGTATATCCATGAGCACTGGGGGAGGGGGATGGGGGGTTGCAGGAAGGTGAAAATGTTTGGTGAAAGCTAAGAGTTGATGTTATTGAGGTGGAAATGGGCAGCATTGGTGATGGGATAACACAATGTGGAGCTGGAGGAACACAGCAGGCCAGGCAGCATCAGAAGAGCAGGACAGTTGATGTTTCGGGTCAGGACTCTTTTTCATTAGTTACCATCCTTGAAAAATTCCAGGAGATTTGTCAAGCATGATTTTCCTTTTGTAAACCCATGCTAATCTGTCTGATCCGGCACTGTTTTCCAAATGATCTACTGTTAAAATTTTTGTGATGGAATCGACCTTTATCCCACTGCCAATATCATGCTAACCGGTCAATAATCCACTGTTTTCTCTCTATGTCCTTTTTTAAATAGTGAGGTTTTATTAAATACCTTCCAATTCATAGGAACTATTCCAGAGTCTATAGATTCTTGAAATATGACCATAAATGCATCCACTGCACCTCGGACCACTTCCTTAAGTAATCTGGGATGTGGATTATTGAGCCTTGGGGATTTGTTGGCTTTCAATCCCATCGATTTCCCCAACACCATTTCCCTACTAATACCGATTTCTTTCAGTTCCACCTTCTCAGTAGACCATGCAAACCCCCCGCCCCATTATTTTTGAGACCTTATTTGTGTCCTCTTTTGTGAAGACAGAACAAAAGATGTATTTAATTGGTCTGCCATCTCTTTGTTGTCCATTATAAACTCCCCTGTTTCTGACTGTAAAGGACTTACATATGTCTTCACTCATCTTTTTCACTTCATATAACAATAGCAGCTTTTACAATCAATTTATATGTTCCCCACAAGCTTATGCCTGTACTCTATCTTCCCCTTTTTAACCAATCCCTTTGTCCTCCTTTGCTGAGATCTTAACTGCTCCCAATCCTCAAGTCTGCTGAAATTTTTTTGGCCAAGTTGTATGCCTCTACCTTGGATTGAATACTAACATTAATTTCCCTTGCCAGCCAAGACTGGACCATCTTTTCTGTTTTATTTCAGTGTCGGGCAGGAATGAACAACTGCTGCAGTTCTTCCATGCTCTCTTTAACACTTCCCATTGCCCATAATCCCTTTAAGTAACATTCCCCAATTTAACATAGCCAGCTCCTGCCTCACATCAATGTAGTTTCCTCTATTAAGATTCAGGATCCGAGTCCCAAAATCAACTATGACACTTTCCATCTTAATGAAGAATTCTATCATATTATGGTCACACTTCCCCAAGTGCCTTGTACAGTTAAATGATCACTTACTTAAAGTGGAAGGAAGTTTATATTGGAGTCCCCAAAGAGTCAGTGTTAGGGCCCCAGGGACCCCAATATATGTGAATGATCTGGTTCTTGGAATAAAGGATATAACTTACAAATTTTCTGACAACAGAAGATGTAGAATTATTATGAACTATGAGTTGGGTAGTGTGGAATCCAAAAGGGTATAAACAGTTTGGTGGGATGGGCAGAGGAATGGCAGATTACATTTTATGCAGAAAAGTGTGAAGTTATTCATTTTGACGCAAGGAATGCAGAAAGATGGTACCAAATAAAGTGTTGAATTCTAAAGGGGTTGCAGGAGCAGAGGCATCTGGGTATATGTATTTACAAATCTTTGAAGTTAGCAGGACAGATTGATAGAGCACTTAATAAAGGCTATTGCAAACTGGACTTTATAAAAAGGGGTCAGAGTAGAAATGTAAAGGAGTTATGTTAAACCTATATATAATAGTGGTACAGTCTCAAGGGGAGGAAGACATCTAGTACTGGGACCACACTTCAGAAGGGACATTGGAGAGGGTGTTGATATAATTTACAGTGGTTCGAGGGATGGGGAAGTTCTGTGACACAGTTAGATTGGAGAAACTAAGACTGTTCTCCTTGGAGAAAGAGACTGTTGAGAGATTTGATTGAATCCTGAGGAGTCTGGACAGAGTCGCAACAGAGAAGCTGTTCCCACTGGTGGAAGGATTAAGAAGCAGATGGAACAGATTAAGGGAATTCGCAAAAGAAGCAGGGAAGACGCAAAGAAAAACCTTTTCACAAAGTGCTCTTGAGGCTGATTCAATTGAGGCAGGGCTATGGGTGGATGGTTGAGAAATGGCAATAGGTGAATTGCTCCTGCAGAGGTCTAGCACAGGTAGGACTTGGGGAATAATCTCCCTCTACGCTGTGACCATTCTAGGAATTGAGAAGACCATTAAGTTCTCAACACACATCAAGGAATAATTTCTAAGTCACTAGCCTGTTTTGGCCTGGTGTTATGTTATTGATACAATTCCATAAAAAAACTAAATTCTATGGAGGCTTAACATATGCAAAGTCAGTGGAATCATACAAGAATATTAATTGTGTCATGGGAGTTGAAGCTAAATATGATGCCAAGATTTCTGAGCTTATATACATATCCGAACAATCATGTTTTTGAGTACGTGTTTGGTTTGGTGACAAAGAAAACAAAAAAATAGCCCTGGTTGCCAGAACATTTAAATTCAAATATAAAGTAGGACCAGATCGAAACAAGGGTTAGCTCCAACACTACACTGGCTTGAGGACAACAATTGATTTTCTTTCAATCTGTTAGGACTTACCAGTGTCATGGTACTCAAAAGTATGACAAACAGTACACTTCCATCAAACACTCGATTATTCACCACTTTGAACATCAGTGTTCTCAGTGAAAGGAAGAGCTTTCCCAAGAATGTCGTTTTAAGTACATTACAACAAATGCATTTTTCAGTGCACATGGCTGGCAAGCAAGGCTGCATTGTTTTGACTTCTGTTTTTTGTTCTTCATCCTCCATGCCTTCCTCTTCAATGGAGCATGGAGGATTCTCACCATCTGTTTTATTATCTTCATTAACAGATTTATCATTTGACTGCTCTGCTTTTTCTGGGCAACTTGTGTCCCCATATGGATGATCAAGTTCACGTTCCACCTCCTGCTGCACTTCCTCCACTGTCTCGAGCTAATATAATAAAGAATAATGGGTTGACCAACTTTGTCTATGACAACATATGATGCAAAAATGATGAACATCGCAACTTAATTCTTCAAGATATACATAGCTACATAATATAAGTTTGGTGACAAGCTTGTACCGACATGTAAACAGAAAATTTTGAGAACACTCGGCATTCTCATCAGTGGAGAGCAAAACAGAAAGTAGCAAAGCACAAAGTGAATGGCACATCTACTCGCAATGGGAATGATTAACCAAATGTGAGTGGTTGCCGGTGAATCAAAAGCTACAGTAGAAGGGCAGTAGCCAGCCAATTTTGCAAAATGGGACAGACAGGAAATTGTTGATTCCACTGTTAGTCAAGGGTTTAGAAGTATGTGCCAGTGCCACGTGCCAGTGAGGCTAGGAATAGAAAGACAGGACAGATGAATGCATGGCTAAGGAGCTGGTGCAGGAGGCAGGGTTTCAGGTTCTTGGATCATTGGGACGTCTTCTGTGGCAGGGGTGACCTGTACAAGAGGGATGGGTTGCACCTAAACTGGTGGGGAAGCAGTATCCTCTCAGAGAGGTTCACTAATGCTACTGGGTAGGGTTTAAACGAGAGTGGTTGGGGTCTTGGAACCAGAGCAGCAGGTCAGCAAGTGGAGGGATTGAGGGGAAGGTAGATGTTAGGACCAGTAAACCAGAAAGAAAGGACAGGCAGAGACAGGTAAAGGAACACAATGGTACTAATGGGCTGAAGTGTGCTTTTTCAATGCAATAAGTATTATAGGTAAGGCAGATGAGCTTAGAGCCTGGATCTGTACATGGGAATTTGATATTGTGGCCATTACAGAGACTTGGATGAGAGAGGGACAAGGCTAGCTGCTCAATGTTCCAGTGTTTCATTGTTTTAGATGAGATAGAGAGGAAGGTAAAAGAAGTAGAGGAGTTGCATAATCAGGGAGAATGTTACATCTGCACTCAGACAGGACATGCTGGAAGGTTCATCCACAGAGGCAATATGGGTAGAGATCAAAAATAAGATGGGTATATTCACTTTGATTGGATTATACTACAGGCCCCCAAAAGCCACCAAGAGATTGAGGAACAAATATATAGGCAGATTATGGAAAGGTGCAATAAAAACAGAGTTGTCATAGTGGGTGACTTTAACTTCCCCAATATTGACTGGGGTTCCCTTAGAGCAAGAGGCTTAGATGGGGTAGAATTAGATGGGGCAGAATTTGTTAAGTACATCCAAGAGGGTTTCTTAAAACAGTATGTGGATAGACCAACTAGAGGACGGGCCATACTGGACCTTGTATTGGCTAATGAACCTGGCCGAGTGACTGACCTTTCAGTGGGAGAGCATTTTGGAAACAGTGATCACAATTTCTTAAACTTTACGATAGCTATGAACAAGGATAAGTCAGGACTTGCGAGAGGGTACTAAATTTGGGGAGGGCAAATTATGTCAGTATTAGGCAGGAACTAGGGAGTGTTAATTGGGAGGAGCTGTTATCAGGCAAGTCGACATTTGATATGTGGGAACTATTTAAAGACCTACAGATGAGACTTCAAGACCAGCATGTTCCAGTAACAAGGAAGGATAAGAATGGCAAGGCAAGGGACCCTTGGATAATGGGGAAGATTGTGAATTTAGTCAGAAGGGTAAAAGATGCATATGTAAGGTTTAGAAAGCTAAAATCGGACAGGACCCATGAAGGATATGAGGAAAGCAGGGAATTAGGAGAGCAGGAAGGGGTCATGAAATGACCTTGGCAAGTAGGTTTAAAGAGAATCCTAAGGCATTCTATAGATACATTAAAAACAAAAGGATAACTAGGAAAAAGGTAGGACCACCCAAGGATAAAGGAAGGAACTTGTGCTTTGAGGCAGAGGATGTGGGCAAGATCCTAAATAAGTACTTTGCGTAAGTATTCACCCAGGAGAAGGACATGGAGGGGATTGAGATTTGTGTGAGCGTGCTAATATGGTAGGGCATTTTGAGATCAAGAAAGACGTGGGGTTGGATCTCTTGAAGAGCATTAAGGTGGATAAGTCCCCAGGGCCCAGTAGTATCTATCCTAGGTTGTTGAGAAATGCAAGAGAGGAGATTGCTAGGGCCTTGACCAAGATCTTTTTATCCTCAAGAGGTCCTGAAGGACTGGTGAGTAGATCATGTTGTTGTTCTGTTCAGGAAGGGAAATCCAGGAAACTACAGACTGGTGAGCCTCATATTGGTGCTTCAGAAGCTATTGGAGAGAATTCTTAGGGATAGGATTTATGCACATTTGGAAAAGCATGGCCTAATTAGGGACAGTCAGCATGGCATTGTGGAGAGCAGGTCACGTCTTACTAACTTGATTGAATTTTTCAAGGAGGTGACAGAGGTTAACGATGAGGATAGAGCAGTACACATTGTTTACATCAATTTCAGTAAGGGTTTTGACAAGGTCCCTTGTGATAGGCTCATCCAGAAGATTAAGATGCATAGGATCCATGATGACTTAGCTGTATGGATTCAGAATTGGCTTGCCCATAGAAGACAGAGGGTAATGTTGGACGACTGTTTTTCAGGCTGGAGGTCTGTGACTAGTGGTGTTCTGCAGGGACCCATTCTGGGACCTCTGCTGTTTGTGATATATACAAATGAATCAAATGAAAACATAGATGGGTGGGTTAATAAGTTTTCAGATGATAGAAAGATCAGTGGAGCTGTGGATAGTGTAGAAGCTTGTCAATGGGGACAGCCGGATATAGATCAATTGCAGATATGGATGGCGAAATGGCAGATGGACTGTAATCCAGGTAAGTGTGAGGTGTTGCACTTTGGGAGATCAAAAGTTAAGGAAAAGTATGCAGGTAATGGCTGGACTGCATTGATGTACAGAAGGGTCTTGGGATTCAAGTCCATAGCTCCCTGAATGTGGCCACACAAGTAGATAGGGTGGTAAAGAAGGTGTATGGCATGCTTACCTTTATTTGTCGGGGAATTGAGTACAAGAGTCAGGATGTCATGTTGCAGCTTTATCAGACTTTGGTTAGGCCACACTTAGAGTATTGCATTTAATTCTGGTTGCCACATTACAGGAAGGATGTGGAGGCTTTGGAAAGGATGCAGAAGAGGATGAAAATCTTTGGAAAGGGTGCAGAAGAGGATGCAGAAGAGAATCAGGAAGCTGCCTGGATTAGAGCGTATGAGCTATACGGAGAGGCTAGAAAAACTCAGGTTGTTTTCTCTTGAGCAGCAGGGGCTGAAAGAAGAAATAAGAGAAGTTTCTTAAATAATAAGATGCATAGACAGGCTTGATAGTCAGAATCTTTTTCCCAGAGTTGAAATGTCTAATACTAGGGGGCGAGAATTTAAGGTGAGAGGGGGAGACATGAGGGGCAAGTTTTTTACACAGAGAGTGGTAGGAGTCTGGAACCAGGGATAGTGGTGGAGGCAGATTCATTAAGGGCATTTAAGGGACTTAAGATAAGCACATGAATATGCAAGGAATGGAGGGATATGGACCAAGGGCAGGCAGAAGGGATTAGTTTCATTTGGCGTCATGTTCGGCACAAAGCTGTGGGCCAAAAGGCCCATTGCTGTGCTGTACAGTTCTATGTTCTATGTTCTATGGGCACCTTTTGAAGTAGCATCTGCAACGATTACAAGCCAGTAGCTTCAATGCTGTATAATCTGACTGGAACCCAATTTCTGCCCAAATCTTCAGGCTCAGCCTTCTAGTTTTCTGAACCCAGGATCATCAGTCAGATCTTTAGACTCTGTTTTGTATACCCTAATCTGTGCTCAGACTTAAGAAGGGAATGTCCATCTGACACTGGATCAGGACTGACGCAATTCAGTAATCCCTCCATGTAGGTTCTCCTCCAGGATTCCTAAGAGTGACAGGAGGCATTCTTCCTCACCAAGTGCATCAGCAGACCCTCCCATCCAACTGAGGAATTCTGGATGAAGATTGTCATGCAGGCTCGTAGTTGTGAGGTCCACCTGAGGCCAACCAGGAAAAGGGTTTCTGGCCTTCGTTGCACAGATAAAGGGAGTATTATGGAATCATTAGAACAATGTGGGTCCCATGAGAGCAACAAGCAAAGTGACTCTGTGAGGGTAAGGAGTGAGCAGGAAGGCAAAAGAAGTGTGAGGTACAGCAGCTGATATGCCATGAAGCTTGGATGTACATAGGTACAGCTCACGCTTCCATTTTTGGACAAGTGACATGAAAGTCTGGGGTTTAGTTGTCCAAGGACCAAAGGATTATTCTTCTCTTCTGTTTGAAGGAGGAGTGCCCAGCATTAGAACAATCACTAAAGTAACCTTACTCTTCCCAAGCAATGGTAGATGCCTGTTCTATAACTGTACCAGAAAAAAAAATCTTGGCTAGAGGCATAGCTAGTTCTGGACTATAATTCTTCAGTATTACTGCAGTCAGGAACCATAGTGTTTGAGGTATCCAGTGCCTTCAGCTGCTTCAGGGGGAGGTTGAGTTGGATGATCCACTTAACATTTAAGGCTAAAGACCGTTGCAAATACTTTAGCCTTATCTTTTGCATTGATTTGCTCGGCTCCCTCTCATATTGAGGATGGGGATATTTGTGGGGAGTTTTCTTTTTAGTTTTTGTGTAGTTTTTAATGTCCATCACCATTCATGACTGAATGTGGCAGGACTGTAAAATGTAGATCTGATCAATAGTAATGGGATCAGTTAGCCCTGTATATCATTTGCTATTTCCCCTGCACGGTCCGCAAGTATTCCTATATCATAGCTTGACCGATTGAAACATCATTTTAAAATGTGCCTGCTGCTGCTTCTGGCATGCTTGCTTGCACTTTTCATCTAACCAGGGTTGATCACCTGGTTTGATGTTGATGATAAAATGGAGGGTTTAGTGGGCCTGAGTTTACAGATTGTTCTTGAATACAATGGTGCTGGTGCTAATAAACCAACAGTGTCTTACAGGCTTAGGTTTTGAGTTGATGGATCTTGTGCCTTGTAAGTGATGGATTGCAGTATTCCTGGCTTCTGACCTGCTATTTTAGCCACTGTGTTTATGTTGAGTTTCTGATCAATGATAACACTCAGGATGTTGAAAGTGGGCGATTCAGAGATGGTAACACCACTGAATGTCAAGGGACGGTGGTTAGATTGTCTCTTATTGGTGATGGTCATAGCCTGGCATTTGTGTGGCACGAATGTCACTTGTCAGCCCAAGCCCGGATATTATCCAGATCTTGTTGCATTTGAACACGGACTGCTTCAGTATCTGAGGAGTTGGAAATGGTGCTGAACATTGTGCTACTGTCAGCAAACATCCTCACTTCTGACCTTATGATGGAGGGAAGGTCATTGATGAAGCAGCTGAAGGTGGTTGGCCTAGGACACTACCCTGAGGAACTCCTGCAGACTTGTCCTGGAGCTGGGATAAGTGACCTCCAACAATCACAACCATCTTCCTACGTGTCAAGTATGAATCCAACCAGTTTGGAGTTTGCCCATGGATTCCCAGTGATTCAAGTTTTGCTGAAGCTGCTTGATGCCACACTCAGTCTGAAGCAGCCTTGATGTCAAGGGCTGTTACTCTCACCTCACCGCTGGAATTCAGCTTTTTGTCCATGTTTGAACCAAGGCTGTGATGAGGTCAGGAGCTGAGTGGCCTTGGTGGAACACAAACTGGGCGTCACTGAGCAGGTTAATGCTAAGCAGGTGCTGCTTGATATCACTATTCGCTGTTTGCCTTTTCAACTGCAGCTGGTCTGGTGTAGCAGCTATAGCCTTTAACACTTGGCCAGTTGTAGTGCTACTGAGCCACGTATGGACATTCTGTGCCATTGATATCCACAGTCTTTCTTCCAAGTGGAGTTCAACATGGGGGAAGACTGATTCATTAGCTGAGGTGGAAGGAGGAGGATGTGGTAGGTGATAATCAGCAGGAAATTTCCTCATTCATATTTGACTTGCTGCCATGAGACTTCTGGATTCAATATCTCAAACAACTCTTTCCTCATTTTACATCACTCTGCTGCCACCTCTGTCCTGGGACAGGGCATACCCAGAGATTGTGCTTGTGGTGTCCGGTATGTTGTCTGCAAGATTCCATTAGAATTATTATATTAGGCTATTGGGGCCTGAGGCCTGCATATATACGAGCCAAATAACACTAGAATATGTGTAATTCATTGTTATTTGGTTGTTACTGCATCTTCACAAATAAAAAGACTTATTACTTCTTCGATGTGAAGTAAATGCCACTAGAGTATTTAAACATATCTGCACCTCTGATAAAGTTGTTGGCCAATATAGTGGGAGCAAGTTAAGAGAGGCCAAATGCAGAGGGATAAATCCTAAACTTTTATCCCTAATAAGCATGCCAATAAATTCTTCATCTTTGTTATAAAGCTTTAATGTCCTTGCAAACAAAGGCTCCACCATCCATGATCTCAGCATCGAGGAATGTACAGCATCTTGGATCGAACCAAAATCTGGTTCACAGCTGCTGACTCCTTCTCAACAATGCTGCCCTGCCTGGCTTCATATCCCCAGTTGAACCTATGCTGCAATCTCCAAATCCTGTCTCAGTCTCTCTTACCACTTCTCTGGTGCCCTTCTACATTAACATCATTTCACACTATAGCAATTGAATGCAATGTCTAGAAATTAATTCTTATGCCTTCAGTGATCACACCCTTGTCCATAATTTTTAAATCACCATTTCTGATAATTGTCCTTGTGATGGAATGAGGGGTCTGTCCTCAGGCTAAATTACAAGTCTGTGTCCCACTGCGCTTTCTGTATGACTCCCAGTTTCCTCAATGCTGAATTTGATTGGCAAGGATGCTACTGAGTCGAAAACCCGCATTGTGCATCATGTGTACCAGGTATTTCTACTGTAATGTGTGTTTCGTTAACGTAAATTGACTGTAACGTGATTGATGAATAGTGGACGCTGTTTGGATAACATGAACTTTCTGCTGTACAGGTATAGCGATTTTCTAGAGTGATTTCCCTATAATGCGATTTTCTATGGTGATTTTCTATAGCACAAGGTCACACAAGAACGCAACTATCACATTATAGGAGAACTACTGTACGCTCATTGGCTAAATCTGTATTAAATTCCCAACTGTTTTGAAATTCATGAACTAAACATGTTCCTTGCCTGTATAAAATCGAGTCATAAAGGTTTTCCTGTGGCCAATACATGTGTTTTATTTTACATCAGGAAACACATTTCATAAGGGAACATGCAGACGATATTTGGTTGAGAAATGATTATATAACCGGACTAAATAATCAGATTAGATTAGTATTCCAGAGAACATGAGTAGAAACTCAACCATGGTATTTTGAGATTTTGAATTCAGTTTGAAGAAGTAAAGCTGCTGCGCTCAACCAATCTGGTCAATATGTAACTGCAGTTCGTACAAATGTAGTTAACTGTTTACTGCACTTTGAGCTGATCCAGCAAATGACTAAGCTGCATCAAATCATTACAAAGAGTTCAAGAAAAGTATTTACTATCACATTCTCAGGACAACTATTGTGTGCTTTAGACAGCAGTAAGGTCTGCATACCGCAAATGAACAAAAGGATGAACTATTCTATAAAACATCAGTGTTTATATAACAAAGTAGAACAAGTATTCTTATGCTTTTTAGTTGACCAGATTCATAGATAAATGCTTCTAGGTACCCATGTACCATGGTAACTGAAAGAGAAAATTTAAATGTGACAAATATTCAGTTAAGAGATTTCATTCTGTCATAATGCTCCCTGGAGAATCTCACTGAATGTGCAGAAGGTCTGCACAGTTGCTTGGATAAAAAAACTACACTTCCATTTTGGAATAATTCTCTGAAGCACAGAAGGATATTGCCTATTTTGTTTTAAAGGCTTTTTCCACAATGTTTATATTAATTAAAATACAGTGGCTTTGAAATTCAGCAATGATCAGAGGCTGAGTGGCTACATGCAGCAAGCGTTTGCAATGGAGTCTGATTCCATGAGGATTCAGTATTGCCATTCCAGCTATGTTCTGATCAGTTGGTGTGGGAGTATAGGAGGATCTTCCATTCCCCCAGAATGCTGGGGGTTTCCTCCAGGACCATTGTTGAATACAATTTATAGACATTAGAAAAACACAGGATATCCGGGTCTCTTTAGGTGTTTTTGAAAGGCTTTAAGTATTTTCAAAACTAAGGTAATTCATTACCTTCTGCTAGTAGGAAACTGAAGACGCCAAAGTTTATTTTTATCTTTGGGTCAGAAGAGCTTTACAAATATGGATTGGGGCAGGTGGTGGTGAAATGCCCTTTGACAATCTCACAATTGCAGTGTAGAGTGTGGCTTACTGCAAAAGCAGATACAGATTCTGCTCTGCCATGTCTCCACGGGTGGAGCTGCCACCAAGTCATTTTGGCCTCAGTGGCTATAAGACTAGATATTGTGTAGAATTACATTCATGTGTTACCATCAAGACTGCCGATCCATTTTCATACTTCCGTCCACCAATAGCTGGATCACACATAGCACTGATGGTAGGCACATGATTTGTGCCCATTGAAGGGAGTTCAGCACTATTTGAGAGTGTTGGCAAAGCTGTTGACTCAACAGTGCTTGACAAGTTAATTTCATTTTGCATACCTACAAGAAACAATAATTAGCTTCAAACAGAAAGATAGTTTGTAAAGTATCAGCAGATTTAAAATTTGTACAATCGAAATCAACTTTAAAAAAAAATCAACTGTCTTAATAATTTCCTATAACTAAATGCATTGTTAAAAATCTTTCAACTGAAGGTAGTATCACATTATTCTTTGTATAGCACCATTACTAACAGAAGTCATCCTACATTGTCCCCAACATTACAAGAACCATCCAGTATAAAACTGGCAATTTTAAAATCGGTTGGCAATTTCCAAGCTTTACATTTAGATTTTTGATTGTACCAGCATCAGAACAGTGGGTTCAAAATAATATTGACATAACATGTTTTGGAGATTAAACACACTGTTGCTTGGAAAGATAGGTTGTGGGTTTGAATCAATGATTCCATATGCTAACTCCTCAATGTCAGAAACGAAATCAGTGGAAGACACAAAATGAAAACTTGGTTTGTTCCATTTAAACGGGATGAAAATTTCAACAGAAGCCTCAGTGGCAATTCTTATAGTTGTAGTGAGAGTTATTTTAGTAGGCAAACCCAATGGATGTTTGGTGGGAAGAGCACAACTGCTGTTTGCCTACCTGTGTGAAGGCCAAGACACTTTAGTTTACTTTATATACAGGCACAAACTAGATGTCAATTGAAGCATTTTATTTCATCTTGCTAAAAATTCAATCAAATTTGCTCTACTGTACGTTAACTTTAAGAGATGTTTAATTATTCAAAGTAAATGGGATTATAGTGTTTATATTTACAGGGAACAAAGAACAATACAGTGCAGGAGCAGGCCCTTTGGCTCACCAAGCCTGTGGTGACATATGACATCTTTCTAAACTAAAAAACCTTTTGCCTCTATGCAATCCATATCCCTCTATTCCCTGCCTATTCATATATCTGTCAAGATGCTTCTTAAATATTGCTGTTGTATCTGCTTTTACCAACACCTCTGGCAGTGCATTCCAAATACTTATCATCCTCTGTGTAAAAAAACCTGCTGTCTCCTTTTAAATTTACCCCTTTTACCTTAAACCTATGTCCCCTAAAATTGATATTTCTACCCTGGCAAAAAGACTCTGACAATCCATTCTATCCATGCCTCTTATAATTTTGTAAACTTTGATCAGGTTGCTCCTCAGCCTTCGAAATTCAAGTGAAAACGAACCAACTTTGTCCAATCTTTCCTCATAGTTAATAACATGGTAAACCTTTTTTGTACTTTTTCCAAAGCCTCCACATCCTTTTAGTAGTCTAGCGGCCAGAACTGTATGTAATATTGCAATATGGTTTAATTAAAGTTCTATACAGTTGCAACATGATTTGCCAATATTTATACTCTGTGGCCCAACCAAAGAAGGCAAGCATGTCATATGATAATACAGTGTGGAGCTGGAGGAACACAGCAGGCCAGGCAGCATCAGAGGAG
>NC_063332.1:58683093-58706388 GCF_021869965.1 Rhincodon typus | reverse complement strand
TTTCTGAAGAAGGGTCCCGACCCAAAACATCAGTTTTCCTGCTCCTCTGATGCTGCCTGGCCTGCTGTGTTCCTCCAGCTCCACACTGTGTTATCTCAGACTCCAGCATTGGCAGTTCTTACTATCTCTAAGCATGTCATATGTCTTTTCGAGCACCTCGTCCACTTCTGTTGCCACTTTCAGGGAACTGTGGACTGGTATGCCTAGGTTCCTCTGTATGTTAATGCTGCTAAGAGTTCTGCTACTTACTGTATAATTCCTTCCTGCATTAGACCTTCAAAATGCATCACCTCGCAATGTGTCCAGATTAAATTCCATCTGCCATTTCTCCACTGGCAACATTTGTTTTAAAATTGATTTTAAATGAATTTTCCAATGGGAAATTGCAGATGTTATTAATAACATGTACAAGTTTATACTCTTGGAGCTGTGTTAATAATATGCATCAGCCAAATTGAGAATGTAGGACAACATGATAATGCAGAAAATATCTATATTTTATGAACCTGATGGGATGGAGCAGGGAACATAATGTGGGAACTTCTTTTTTTCAAACAGTGAGTTTTCGTGATCTGAAACGTACTGCATGTGTGGTGAAAGCCATAACTTTTAAGAGGGTATTAGATGCATGTTTGAAGGGAAAAGGCCAAAATTATGGGGAGACAACAAGGGTTGGAATTATTTGGATAACTCAATCAAAGAATCAGCAGTGATTTGATGGGTTTAATTGCCTCTTTCTGTGCTCTACCATTCTATTTTTCCATAAACTGCATATTTTGATTTTTATTATTCATCAGGCATATTCTTCAATGCCTATCAGGAATATATAAAGCTGCATAAGGAAAAATATTAAATGTGACCCTATTGCATAAAATCCTTAAATTAGGAATGATGAGTAATTTCGTTGGCTACATTTGTGAGGCATTCCTCTGCTATTTCAACTGATGTATTGATAAATGTTTCTCTTGAATTTATGAACATAGAAATACATACAAATGAATACTTTGTCCAGACCTATATCACAGTAGGTTTTAACCAATTGTATTAAACTAAATACATTTAAACATATTGCAATACTTATTCTACTCCTGCTCGTTGACTACAGCTCTGCCTTCAACACCATTATCCCCTCCAGACTGATATCAAAACTCCATGACCTTGGTCTCAGCTCAGCCCTCTGCAACTGGATCCTCAGCTGTCTGACCTATCAGCTGCAAGCAGTGAGGATAAGTAACTGCACCTCCTCCACAATAACACTTAACAGTGGAGCCCCCCAAGGATGCGTCCTCAGCCCCCTACTGTACTCCCTGTACACCTACGATTGTGTTGCCAAATTCTGAATGAACGCCATCTACAATTTTGCTAATGAAACCATCTTAGTGGGACGGATATCTAACAATGACAAGTCATAATACAGAAGGGAAATAGAGGGCTTGGTGTAATGGTGCAATGAAAACAATTTTTCTTTCAATGCCAGCAAAGCTAAAGAACTGATCATTGACTTCAGAAAGAAAGGAGGAGAACACGCCCCCATCTACATCAATGCAACTGAGGTTGAGAGAGTGAAGAGCATCAAGTTCCTTGAGGTGACGCTAACCGATGAACTGTCCTAGACTTCCCATGTAAATGCAACAGTCAAGAAGGCACAACTATTCCTCTTCTTGCTCAGGTGGCTCAGGAAATTTGGCATATCCCTCAGGTCCCTCACTAACTTCTACAGATACGCCATTGAAAACCTACTGTCTGGCTGCATTATGCCCTGGTATGCCAACTGCTCTGCCCACGACCCTAAGAAACTACAGAAGGAGGTGTGCACAGCCCAGACCATCAAGGAAGCCAGCCTTCCATCCATGGAGTCTATTTATATGGCTCATGGCTGCAGAGAGGTGGCCAACATCATCAAAGCCCCATCGCACCTGGAAATGACCTTCTACAACCTCTTCTGTCAGGGAGAAAATACAGAAGCCTGAACACAAGCAGAAGCAGGTTCAGGCCATTATCAGACTATTGAATGGACTCTAGCCTCAAATAATGTAACCAGTAATGTAACCTATATGCCTCTAGATCTTTTTGATCTGTACATCCTTTGCTTGCTGTGATGTACTGCTCATAAACAATGCTTTTCACTGTATTTCGGTACACATGACAATAAAATCAAAATCAAATCTACAACAAAGGATTTATTAAAAGAGTTTAATTTATTTTGTGCTCAAATGCTGTTGTATAAAGCTTTCTGATACTTACTCATCTGATGTTTCATGCTGCAGTCTGGTAAAGGGACATCATTAGAAGAACGAGCATTGTCTGTTTCTGAAATATCCTTTTGATCATCTGGCTGTATTTTGCCCAAAGATGATTTAGTTCGTTTTTGGCATGTTAGCAAAAGCAGGAAGCTCTTAATATAATCTTTATATGAAGTTGTTTTTTCTTTCTTTGTATTTGCAGTTAGTGTATCCCCAGAAAAGAAATTGAGAAGAAGAGCCAAGAACAAATTTAACACCTGCAGAACAACATTGAGGAATTTAAAATCTGTTTAGTGGTTATGATGACAAAATAAAATTCTGCAAAATACCTTCCTAACAGTTCAAGCTATTTCAAAAGACCAACTGATGATATGGTCGTATTGATTTAATCTAATCTTTCTTCTTGATTATCCACCAGTTGTGGCTAATAAATAGGTAAATGACAATAATACCTTAATTTTCTGCTCTTTGTCAATTGAATTATTAGACTTCGTGGATAATATGCAATCCTTTATCCTAAATCACCCTTGTTCATCTGCTATTAGGTTATAAGTTTCTTGGCTGAACTTTCATAAATGGAATAGATTATATCACTATTATTTAATCATTTGGTTGGTTTTTTAGCAAATTAATTTCTTCAAAACAATGTTGAAGGCAGGGGTTAAAGTTGCTTACTGTGATCAAATCTATTCCTGGAGGTATAACTTCCATGTTCCAGACATTAAATCATTGGCCAATACATCCGTCCTTATGGTGCACTGCCTTTCTAGCCAATTGGATGATATTTGTCAGCCAAACGTTTTTTTTGTCTAAGGGAGAAGGCTGTACTTCTGAGAGATATGAGACTGCCCAAGGGGCAATTGCATTAATCAGGAACTTACACAGTTCAGGTCAAGGACATTCGTGATCGCAAAATTCTGCATGTGTATCTTATGCAATGACCAACAACGTGAAATAGAAATCCTGGCCAGAAGTAATCTTGATCATGATATGGATCATTACTATTCTAGTAACCTCTGTGAAACAAATAATTTTGGGCAAGCTATGAAGTTGCAAAACCTGGATTCCACAATTCACAAACACATTCCAAGATCTCATAGGCTGCTTAAAGCACCAGAGATGCTTTTCTGACACATTGAACTGTCAGTATTTCACAACATGCTCTTTCAGATGCCTTTGGGTGATGGGGGGGTGTGTTGCAGGGATGTGGTGAAAAGGTGTTGTTGGTACTATATCACTTGCAATTTCTGGCTATATATACGTGACGTGGCTTGTGCAGCATACATTTAAATGAGGTCTGTTACGTTTAAGATCCACGTAGTTGCATCTCATTGTCCTCCTTGTCAGAAGCCTCCATGTACCACTGTACTGAAGACTATGGTAAACTGTCATTTGATGGTGTTGCAACTGCTGACTGCTCAAATTACTAAGGAGTTGCTTTATTTCCGATAGGCCTGCAAAGGCTCATTGAAATTGTCATCATCTCTGATCGTCTCTGTGGCCTCGGCACTACAAACAGCCACAGAAAGTGCAGCAACCTCCAAAGGATGTGGAACAGTTAAATCCAGCCAGAGGTCCGCTCACAATTTGGAAAAAATGCAGAAACCCATAGTCTTTGGTCTTCGATGGAATGTCCTCCAAATAAGAGAGACAAGTGCCATAACCAAATTAGGATGATCCCAGGACCCTGTCACAGAGCTGTGACATCTGCTGGAGCACTCCAACTGAAGTGCATTAAGGATTGTACACAGTATTGATGAGAGCACCATATCATAGCACAACGCTCTTCATTAATAGAACATCCTTTAATTTCATTGATATTTAGCTCATCTGTGATTAATGTGACCACATTTTGAAAATCTGCATCAGGCACCCTGGACCCTTCCATAATGCCAATATTCTTGATAACTCTCAGGTTCCTCCTTCATTCGAAGGATCATATGCCTTATAAGGATGGCTGGTGTGAGCCCAAGACCACGCTGCCTATCCATGGATGACAACTCCTTTACGCAACCCCCAATTGAGAAAGAGCATATATACAATGCCATCCCTTCACCCGCTGGGATAGGTGATCGGTTTCCTCAGGATGGAGTTCTCATGCATGGACAAATCTTGGGGGTTGTGGAGTATGTTATTGAATGTGTTGTATAACTCTTGCATGCTGTGCTCTGCAAAACTGCAGCAAGCAGTTTAGCTAAGATGAATGTGAATCTACTGCAGGCAGAGTCAGTTAGAGTCAGTTAGCTCAGGTGGCTGCATAGCTGGTTTGCCATGCAGAATGATGCCAACAACATGGGCTCAATTCCTGTCCCAGCTGAGGTTTCCGTATGGACCCACCACTTTTTACTTCACCTGGGGCATGGTGACCTCAGTTTAAACCACCACCAGATATTGTTCTGTAATGAGGCAGCAGCCCTTAAGGATTAGCAGTTGGGTTCCAGGTGTTCTCTCTCCTTCTCTCTACATATGTATAACTATATATGATTTGGATATGGGGACCAACTGTAATCTTTTCAGATTTGTTGGAAATACAATGACAATGTTTTGTTATGAGGAAGATATAAAGTGACTTCACAAGGGTTTGGACAGGTGTCATGAATGGACAACAACACAGTAGATAAAATCCAAAATCCTAAAATCTACTTTGATAGAAGGAACAGATCTGCGAAGTATTTCTTAACCAGTAAGAGGCTGGAAAGTGTAAATATATAAAAGGATCTGGATGGTCTTTGTCATTAAGTCACTGAAGATTGATAATGCAGATACTACAAGCTACAAGGAAGCTAACAGAATGTTAGCCTTTATTGCAAGTGGTTTTGTGCACAGGAGTGGTGAATTCTTGCTTCAGTTGTATAGGAGGTTGATTAGACTGCACCTGGAGTATTATGTGCAGTTTTGGTCTCCCTTCCTCAGGAAGCATATTATTGCCATAGAAAGTTTTCAACAAAGTTTTACCAGACTTGTTCCCAGATAATGGGATTGTCCAATGAAGACAGGTTGTAAAAACTAGCCCCATACTCTCTAGAATTTTGACAAATGTAAGGTGATATCATTGAAACCTACAAATACTGAAAGAGATAGATAGGGTAGATGCAGATAAGACTTTTTGTATATTCACTCATGGAAGGTGGGCATTGCTGGCTGGCCAGCATCTATTGTTCAACCCTAGTTGTCCTTGAGAAGGTGGTAATGAGCTTCTTTCTTGAACCACTGCAGTCCGTACGGTGTAGGTAGATCTGCAATACCATTAGGAAGGGAATTCCAAAATTTTGAGCTGGTGACACTGGAAGAATGGTGATATATTTTCAAGTCAGGATGGTGACAGGCTTGGAAGTGACCTTGTAGGTGGTGGTGTTCCCGTATATCTGCTGCCTTTGTCATGGAAGTGATCATGGGTAAGGAAGATGCTGTCTAAGGAGCCATGGTGAATTTCTGCAGCGCATCTTTTAGATACTGCTGCTATTGAGCACCAGTGGAGAAGGTGGATATGATAACAATGGGTTACTTTGTCCTGGATAGTATCAACCTTCTTGAGTGCTTTTGGAGCTGCACGCATCTGGGCAAGTGGGGAGTATTCCATCACACTCTTGACTATACCTTGAAAGGTGGTGGACAAGTTTATGGAGTCAGATTGGGAGTTACTCACTGCAGGATTCCTAGCCTGTGACCTGCTCATGTAGCAATTGTATTTATGTGGCTCATCCTATTCAGTTTCTAGCCAATGGTAATCCCAAGGATGTTGATAACTGGGGCTTCAGTGATGATAATGCCATGAAAAGTCAAGGGGGAATGGTTATATTCTGTCTTGTTGGTGATGGTCATTGCCTGCCATTTGTGAGGCACAAATTTTACTTACCACTTGTTAGCCCAAGAATGGGTATTGTTCAGGTCTTACTGCATTTGGATATGGACTACTACTGCATCTGAGGAGTCATGAATATTGCTAAAGATTGTGCAATCATCAGCAAACGTTCCCACTTCTGACCTTATGTTGGAGGGAACATCATAGATGAAGCAACTGAAGATGGTTGGGCCAAGGACATTACTCTGAGGAAATCCTGCAGAAATATTTTAGAGGTAAGATGACCGACCTCCAACAATTACAATCATCTTACTTTTGGTAGCTATGTCTCTAACTAGTGGAGAAGAAATGCTTCTGATTCCCATTGTTTTATTTTTCTATAGCTCTTTGATGACTCACTTGGTCAAGTTTTGAATGTTTTTGACCATCTGCCCTAAAATCTATTTATGATGTCAAAGTGTAAAAATTTTGATCAGGCAGATATTTTCTATCTTTTTATCTGCTGTAAAATGCATTGTTAGAATCCTCTTAGCAATCAAATGATTTTAAAGAGATGGTTATACATATAGGGGAACAAAAAGAAATCTGATACATTAAATATTCATAGAACTGAGTTCAAACAGATGGACATTAAAATCTCAGTATTTTTAAAGCTTTTCCAATTATATGTAATTTCCCAAACATATTGCCGTAGCCCTTGTAAAGTTATGCTCTTGTCTGTGTGGCCCATCAGTGCAAAAAGGTTGGGCACTTCTGGTTTAAGATATTCCTTCGTATTAATCTCTTTGGCTATGCTTTTGACCACCTGTCTGAAAATCTGTTTATGATATCAAATTTTATTTTATAGCAAAGCATCTTGGAGCTTTTCTGTTACTTTAAAGGGCACTAAATAAATAATGGTGTTGTATTAGACAAGCTCTCTGTATTTCTATGGCCACAATGAAGTACAGCTGCTGTTTTAATTGCAAAACTTTGCAAAATATATGCAAAGCAATTATAAATTTTGAATATAGCTGGCTGTAGATTAAATTAATTAATACAGAAGAATGAGATATGAATATCATTCATGCTAAATTTAAAGTACTATACCTTAAATTAGTATTTAAAAATCAGATCCACAGTAAGTTGTAGTTTACACTATTGATATTACATATTTTACATTGTGCTCTATGTTTTTGGCAAGCATTCTTTTTTTTTATAAATACTAATATCTTTAGAATATCATGTGAAGAAACAACAGGTTTGATATAATCTGAATCCACCCATTAAGTGTTCTTACCAGGAAGTTTCCAGCTATGTACGTAAGCAGGAATAGTGGTAGACAAAAGTACATCTTTGAGCAGCGCATACAATCATATAATGGTTCAATCCATTCTCCACATAAGATTCGAAAGACCATTATAAAGGAATTATAAAAGCCTCTGAAGTTCCATCTTGGTATTTTGTTGCCTTCAAATGCCTCCTATGAGGTAATATAATGTCATATGAAAAACATTGGTTGACACTAAAAAAAACAGATGAATATCGTGGAGTAGGTAGTTATGTAATACACATTTTATTCCGTGTGAGAAAGGTTTACTTAATCTGCTCTGTTGAAGTCAAAATGAGTTATGAAATACTATACAATCTATGGAAACATGGGGTTAACTGGTTTCTATTCTGTGTTCTGTTAACAATTCTTATAAGCCTAAGAATAAGACTGTTTTTAATTCGAGTGAGTAAAAATAAAACCTGGTTATGTAACATTCCTCAAGTTCTCTAGTTTAGCAGGATTAAGTCTTGATGACAACATAGAAGCATTTTTAAAATTTATCTACTAATTTAACCAATAGCAAATTCTAGATTTAAAAAAAAATAGATTGGTACAATTACTCTAAGATTCTGAGATAACACAGCGTGGAGCTGGAGGAACACAGCAGGCCAGGCAGCTCCAGGTCCACACTGTGTTATCTCTGACTCCAGCATCGGCAGTTCTTACCACTCTAAGATTCTGTTGTGGGCTGCCGCTCACCAGAAGAAACTCAATACTGCTTTGAATATCCTCCATTTTGTCACTAATTAAGAAGCACTTTCTACTTCTCATATTATTTGTTTTGTAAAAGTAATTGGGTTGGTATGAATGTTTGATGTTGTGATATAATTATTCTGTTTCATGAGGACGTTTTCTAATTTAGGTCCTACCTGCCCCGGAAGACATCCCAATGATCCACATACTGAACCTTTTTCTCCTACACCCTCTATTTAGCCATGTATTTAATTGTAATATGTTCCTGCTCCTAGTCTCACTGGCACAAGGCACAGGTAGTAATGTCAAACTGAGGATATATCTGATTAGTCAAGATCTCAGTGAATGGAGGGGTGGACTCAGTGAGCTGTGGAACCTACTGCAGCTCCTGTGTCTTCTGGTCTTAAGTCTTAATACTCCCCACCTGTCTGGATGAATGCAGCCCCAACAACACCCAAGAAGCTTGACACTATTCAGAACAAAGCAGCCCGCTTGACTGGCACCACTTTCACAAATATCCACTCCCTATACTACAGATGCTGAAAAGCAGCAATGTGTACTATCTGCAAGATCCATTGCAGAAATTCGTCAAAGATCGTTAGAAAGCACCTTCTAAACCCACAGTCACTTCCACCTAGGAGGACAAGGGTGGCAGATACATGCGAACACCACCACATGCAAGTTCCCCTCCAAGCCACTCACCATCCTGACTTGGAAATATATCACTGTTCCTTCACTGTTGCTGGGTTAGCGTTATTGTTCAAATTGTTACCATGTTAATTGATGTTACATTTCTGAAGAAGGATCTAGGCCCAAAATATCAGCCTTCCTGCTCCTCTGATGCTGCTTGGCCTGCTGTGTTCATCCAGCTCTACACCTTGTTATCTCACATTTGTATTGATTTTGGTTTGACTGTTACAGTAAAAATTTTAAAAGGTGAAATCTTGTCCATCTTTGTATTTTTTCATCACAGCAATTCCTTTCTTTTAGAAAGCTCTCAGTCTCTTAGAGGATCTCAACCCAGCCTTTATGCAGTCAAATATCTGTCTAAATTAATATGCAAAGAATGGTCGTTTTGATGAGGTGCTGGAGGTTTACCGATATATGCAGAACTTTAAACAGTAAAAGCCAAGTATTTGAAGAGAGCAAGAGAGAAAATATGAAATGAACGCTAAATGAAGAGCCTAGAATAGATGTAGCAAATTTGACAGCCCCAGAATGCAGTCAAACCCTGTGCATTCATTGTGATGCAGGTAGAATACTAACTTTACGCTGTCAGCTCAGTTCAGTGAGTTCTGTATCAGCCTGAATTAACCACGCTGATGGGAGTCCTGTCCGATAACGGTTTCACCACTTAAAACTAACCTGCACTGCTTAAAAATGAAAGAACTGTGGATGCTGAAAATCAGGAACATAAACAAAGTTGCTGGGAAAGCTCAGCAGGTCTGGCAGCATCTGTGAAGGAAAAAGCAGTTCTGAGGAAGGGTCACCGGACCTGAAACGTTAACTCTGTTTTTTCCTTCACAGAAGTTGCCAGACCTGTTGAGCTTTTACAGCAACTCTGCACTGATTAAAACTGAACTACATGTGGCTTAAGGGAAGGTGCATTGTGTCTGCAGCAGATGTGACAGTTGTACAGAAAGTGACTCTGTCCTGGGGAACATTGAAGAATGATACAACACAGAGAACACAGCCTTGTAAGGCTTTCTGATTGGACCGATTGGGCTGAATTTCCTGTTTCTGTGCTTTACATTCCTTGTAGTCTTGTATGTAGTCATGTCCTTTTGCTTTGTGAAGTACTACCTCCTGCAATTCATCAACTAACCCTGATTGAATTTATCTGCATAGGAATGACATTGTGACGTTTTGATTTGAGGATGTTTTATGAGACCAGCCCTCTGCGCCATATGGAATATCTCTAGAGCAGTATATATCAAAAATTACTGTACTAGAATCTATTTTTAGTTAAAGTTTGGGCAAAATTGTAGCATGCAATGGAATTTGTAGATTTACTATCAGAACGAGTTTGGCAGTGGAGCAAAATAAGTCATACTTTTTAACATACTTACTTTATTTTCATAGTCATGTCCAACAAGCTGCATTCCTATTACAGTGAATATATAAATCACAATGATGACGATAAGTGTCAGATTTCCCATCTCTTTTAAAGATTTGAATATGATGTTGATCAATGTGTTCAGTGTTTTCCAGTTTTTTGCTAGTTTGAAGACTCTAAGCTGATAGTAAAAGAAAATAGCAAAATTTAGAACAGTTAGAATTTGGAGAAGCTTCACAATGTATTATGAATCAAACATCTGATAGCAGTATAATTTTGTTTTATTTCGGATTCTGCCAAATAAATACTCTGGGAATTTCATAACTTTCAATGACTAGTAGATGTGTAGAAAACATGTATAGAATATGCCATGCACGTACATTTCGTTATGAAGCTTTCAAAATATAACAGAAATGATAACCCCGTTGATAAATTAATTACCTTGGTATTAGCATAAAGCAGTAAAGAACTGAAAAAGAACATGCATGCCTGCATGTTCAATCCAGATGAGATGATTATTTAAATAGAAACAATGTGAAGTCCAAAGGAAACAAAAGATAGAATTCCAAAACAGATAGGTTACTCACAGTGCTGGATTCTGTCAGCAGCTAATTTTCTATGTGATCCCCTTAGAAACTTAACTACAACTCTCTAAGATCCACAAGTAACAAATGCTTTTGCTATTTTGCACCTTTAGAGAGACCAAGATGAATGCCATCTTCTGTAAAATACAATCCTCGCTCTGCGATTTTTAACATAAAATTTACCATAGAGAAACAGGCCAATCCACCACTGTGGCGTGCCGTTGTTTATTGTTCTTAGCCTGCTCAGAGATGGGGGTGGAGCAGGGCTTTGTAGCCAGAACTATTGAACTATTATATATCATATGGAGAGCAAGGAGTGATTCTTACATGACCATGTTACAGTAAACCTTTCCACTTCAAATATCATATGACCTCACTGCTGGTGATGTCATCAGCTGTCCTATTTACAGCTCCCTACCCTTCAGACCAGCTCTTCATTCTGTCCCTGAAAATATGCATTTTTCCATTATGAATTACCCATTGGACAAATACTGTGTCCCAATTTGTTTACTTTCTATTCATTATATTAAATCTAAATTTGGAGTGATGAAGAATTCCTGGTTTTTCACATGTGAAATCGGTACAACAGAGCTTTGATTTCTTTTGAACAGATGTGTTTTCCCCCAGTTTGATATTTACTTAAGCAAACATTCAAATTCTAAAGGACCAGCCTGACACAAGCCTTTGAGTTAATTAAAATTAAGAAGTCAGTTTATTGTAAACTTACTTGGAGAGTGTATGAATCTTATTAAAAATGTAAAGGACACCCCGAATTCTGTGACCTGAAGCTGCGTCCACACATATACACAAACGAGCATGCAGACAAAAGAACAAGGTACAGGGTGAGTCAAGGTGAAATTGAAAAAAAAGGCACAATCCTTAGGTACAGGTTAAATTATTTGAGGCTAGAGTCCATTCAACAGTCTGATTTCAGACAGAAAGAAGCTGTTCCTGAACCTGCTCATGGTGATTGTGGCTGAGCAGTTGTCGTCCTGAACTCAGACAACAATTATTCCATTTTCCAGAATGGTTGGTGTTGTGGGGCACTAAATTTTTATTTTAAATTCTCTCTCTGTCATGTGTTCCAAATTGCAACAGAGCTAATGTCTTCATTTGAGAAATTCCAGAGTGAGAGAAAGGTGATCTTACATTCTGTGAGGAGCCTTTCTTTCTGGTGTTATGAATGTTACTACTTCCTGTAACAAAATCAGAAGCTTTTTCACAGGAAGGGTTTCTGTGTGCGGATGCTGGCTGTTAGGTCACAATGTGGAGCATCCATTTTTGATAAAGAGTTTTGATGATCTGTTGTCAGAGATTCCCAGTTATCCTTTCATGTAGATAGTGGGTTTTATCTCCTCTGCATGGAACGAGTTTCGCAAGATGTTTCTCGTATCAGCAATATTTGTAGTAGGGAAGTCTCATTACCAGAGACAGTTGAAGATATCATTTTAAACTATGTATTCCAGAGATGAATTTTATTGTCAAGAATATACTTTATAGAGTGTAGTTGACAATTAAAACATTATATTTAGATACTATTTCAGAAATTCTTGTGGCAGTTTGAATCAGTTGCCTTTGGCATCCATTTTCAACATGTCATTTAACTATTGCTCTTGAAACCACAGTCCAGTAATTCTCAGTTAAGTGATGAGATTCAAAGATTAATAGTTCATGCTTTATGTCACAAGGAGAATTAATCTATATTCCTATATTATATCCCAATATTTGATTTGATTTATTATTGTTACTTGTACAGAGATAGAGTGAAAAGTATTGTTTTGCATACAATCCAGGCAAATCATATGTCATTATGTCAGAGTATTAAAACAGAATATAAAAAGTCTGATAACAGCAGGGAAGAAGTTGTTCTTGGGAATGTTGGTAAATGTTTTCAATGTTCTGTATCTTCTGCCAAACAGAAAAGGGTGGAAGAAAGTATGACCGGGGTGGGAGGGGTCTTTGATTATGTTGACTGCTTTCCTGAGGCAGCAGGAAATGTAGACAGAATAAATCGATGGAAGGCTGGTATTCGTGATGGACTGGGCTGCGTTCACAACTCTCTGTAATTTCTTGCAGTCTTAGGCAGAGCAGTTGCCATACCAAGCCGAGATCTTGAGAGGATGCTTTCTATTGTGCATCTATCAAAATTAGTAAGAGTCATTGCGGATATACCGTATTTCCTTAGCCTCCTGAGGAAGTACTGGTGTTGTGTGCTTTCTTGACTGTAACATCGACGTGGATGGACCAGGACATGTGTTTACCATTTCATTCATTAACCTGTACCTAAATCTCCTCCCCATCAAGTCACATGGCGAGGGTTCAATGCTGACCATATTATTGACTCACTTGGAGGTTGGACAGCTTGTGTACTGTGTATATGCTCTTTTCTTGGAACAAAGTTGAACACTGTCCATTTCTTTTTCTTTAGGGAAAAGCCCCATAGTAGAATGCCATGTGTTGCTTGTAGAATGATCTCCTCCATCATGTCTGCTGGTGAACAATTCAATTCTTCTGTTCACTGTGATGAAGCTTGTGCCTCGACCTCCCTAGAGGATATGTAGTCTGCATTTGTTGAAGGCTTGGTCTCCTGGGTATCTCCTTTGTTGTCCTTCCCTGAAGTGGATTGTATGGATCCTCTTCCCTAGCTTTCCTTTGCTTGTTGCAGGGTTCTGCAGAAATTCTTCCATCCCCTTTGTTAGCCTCATCCCTGGGACTTCTGGATCATACTGGAATAGTTTCTATTTGTGTGATGTTTTTCAGGCTCTCTGCTTCAACATGCTACTCTAAACCAGATTTCACGGTTGACTGGTCTTGCAAGAATTCAGTCATATTCATTGTATTGCCTGAAAATGGCTTCTCCTGGGTCTCTGCATTGGGCACAAACACTGCTGTTGTCCCTGTATGTTCCTAGCTTCATGTGGACTCTGGTATTCCTGAGACTTCCGTCCCTGGGTCAATACCTGGAATGGATTTGACACCTGCTCTTGTCGATTCCTCAGAGGTTATGGCCTGGTCTGTTCTTTAGACTGGCTGGTTATGCAAAGGCCTATTCCTGGCCTCTCTGGAAAGCTGTGTTTCTGCTTTGCATTTTATTATTTCTGTGGTGTCTTGGCAGCTCCCCTTGCACTATCTCTTCAAAGACTAATGCAATAACTGGAGTCTCCTGCTGCGGCTCGATGCTATGCTTAGTAGATATGTCCTGGTCTGCGTGTTCATCTACCTGTTTCGTTAAGGGTAGTGTACACTTGGAACATTTCACTGTAGCTGATGGTGTGGATGTTGTCAAAAGGTGCTGTACTCAGTTGGGTTTCCTCTGCTCCAATGAGTGAAGAAGCTGTAATGCCACCCAGGCTTCTCTCCTCATCAAACAGTAACGTTGATTTGGAAGAACATATGGAGGTCCGTGAAATTTCCCATCCCTAGTGCCAGGTTCTCACAGTCAATACAGTCTAAGATCTTCAATGAGATGCCCTTTGAGCAGACATACTCCATTGCTTTTGGGGAGATCTGGTCTCAGATCATACAGTGCATCTGATAGATTCAAGTACACTGCTTCCGTACTGAGTTCCAATTCTGTATTGTGTCCATTGATGAAGAGCTCTGTGTTCTGGAAATCCTCTGTAATCTAAGCTACCTCTCCTAGGAAAGGTTCTTCAGTTAGGTAAGAGTTTTATTTTGTTTTAGCAGATTTATGAGTCCCTGCTGCAGACCAAAGTTTAGAGATGGAAACAAGTCATTGAAGCACATCACACTGAAATAGCGTCTCCACTTGCAAGCATGACAATCCACATTGATGGCAGCTTATACCTTGTACCACTGGGATCTGTTGTCACAAGAACTGAAACACAAGGTATTGTTGTCTGTGGTGCCTTGTCCTGCTGTGCATATGTGGTACTGGGTACCCCAGAAATTGATGAACTGTACAAACTCCATAAACTGGCTAGATGAAGGAGCTTGCCTCCGTCTAATTGAGTGCTGGTTAAGATTTTACAGATTTCACAGCATTGATTTTAACAGGTGAGGTCCAATCTAGACTGCAGGAAGATTGATAGGCAACAGCCACAATGATTTGATCTTAGATGGTCTCTTCTCCCAAGGAGCCACAGTTGTAACTGACTGTGTGTCATTACATGTCTTTCACAAAGAATGCTGACCTGTGTCTGTCTGGTTTGTGTGAAAGACCTGAAGTGTCTCTACAGCATTGGAATCTTTGCCATCGATCGTGCCATTGTCTGGCCTAAACTGGGGCCCTATATGTGGCGGAACACCACAGGTGTTCTTTTCTATCACAAGATTATTTTGCAGCATATTATGCTGAGAATAGGGTTAATACTGCTTTTGTTGGTTTTGCGTACTGTTCAAGGGCATTTGTTGCAATTTCTGACATTTTCATTCACTGCCTCTCTGCTTGTGCTGATGTTTGCCAGTTGACCCCACCCCTGGGTCCATCTGCTTTGAGTTTTTCTGATTTTACTTGATGTTGGAGTCTGCCTGTTCTGACGTTCACTTACTGCTGGTCTCTGTCTTCCTTACATTCTGCCAGTTTGCCTCTTACTAGAGCTTATCTGCTCTGTACTTTTCCAATCTCGCTTACCACAGGAGAGTGGATGTCTCAAAGTTTTGCTTATTGCTGGAGACTGTTTTCTCTATGTTTGCTGGTTTTATTCAATGTTTCATTGGTTTTAACCGGAGTCGGTCTGTTGTAGCCTCTGCCGATTTGTTTTCTTGCTTTTCCTGTGTCTACTGACTTGTTTTCTTGTCCTGTTGTAGTCTAGGAACATAGCTGCCACTGCTGTTTAACTTCGTTTTAAATTTCAGTGGCAATGCTGGGTGTTACTGGCTGCTAATTCTGTTTCTTAAGGAGAAGGTTCATCAGTGTTACTGATATCAGATGATATGTATGTGTACAGTGTACCCCGGGACTCGGTCCATCCTCTTTCCTCAATCCCTATCTGTATCACCTTCCATTTCTTTCTCCCTCCCTTATTTACCTACCTTCCCATTCAAGGCATTTATGCTCATCTTCTCAATTGCTCTATGGGAAAGCACATTCCAAATTCTAACCACTCTATGTACAGATGTTTCTCTTGAAGTATTTAGTGACTATTTTATATTTACTGCCCTTGCTTTGAATTACCCCATAAGACAAAAATATTTTCTGTATGTTCGTCTTTAAAAACTGGAAAGACTATGTTACCTTCTCTTTTAATTTACAGAAAAAAACCCCTCCAGCCATTCCTCCTGGCTGATAAATCATAACTATTCAGTTCTGGTATTATCCTTGTTAATTTTTTTCCTATTTCATGATCTGGCTATCCAGAATGGAATAACATAGTTTGATTATTTTCATCTTCCCAATTAATTTTGTAAATTGGTTGAAAGTTATGACTAAGCTACTTCAGAATTTATTCGCCAAAGTGCAAGAGTCAAAATAAAGGATCAGAAATTATCATAGAAAGGCAAAAATATATTTGTTATGCCCATATTAATATCGTGGTTGTAATTTTACGGGTCAGGCAGTTGCGTAACGGAAATTTGGGAATTGGAGAGGACAAATGTTTGTGGAGATTTTCTACATAGAATTTAAATTTGGCAGGCTTTCCTTCTCTGCCAGTTACTTAGATTTAGATGCCTTTCCCAGGTCATATTTTCTGATTATTTACTGAAAAGCAAAATTACAAAGTTATTGATAGATTCTCCCATAACTTTGATTTGTAAGTGTTCAGCACAAAAATAAGAAGAAGTCTAGTTTAGTGTCTAGTTTGATGTTGTCACATATGTGAATGTAATTCAAGTCTCAATTTGCATAACTCAAAGTAAACACCACATATGAAGCCAGTGTTGGCGGGATGGTTGGGGGCATTGGCTATGTGCCACAATCACTTATCCAAAAGGCATTTGATACTGTTCTCCTCAAATGTTGGAATCACATGATGACAGAGATGTCTCAAATTGGATCAGTCAACATATTCAGATCCAGTTCAAAAGCTCTGAGATTGGCTTTCACATTTCTTTTTGTCTAAGTTGATTGATAGATTGAGTTATTATCATGTACAGATCAAAAAGACTTAGAGGCATACAGGTTACATTGCAGGTTACATTATTTGAGGCTAGAGTCCATTCAACAGTCTGATAATGGCCAGAAAAAAAAAACTGTCCCTGAACCTGCTTGTGCATGTGTTCAGGCTTCTGTTTCTTCTGCCTGATGGAAGAGGTTGTAGGAGGTCATTACCAGGGTACGATGGGTCTTTGATGATTTTGGCTGCCTTTCAATGGCAGCGAGCCATATAAATAGTCCATGGATGGAAGGTTGGCTTCCATGATGGTCTGGGCTGTGCACACCACCTTCTGTTGTTTCTTATGGTCCTAGGCAGAGCGGTGTTGGAGATCCTATGTTTCTGTGCTCAGCTAGATGCAAAGAATTGTCTCTGGGACAGAAATCCTCATGACTGACCCACTAAAACTGACCTCTAATCAATGAACGCTCAAAGCTAGGTTTGTAGCACTTTGATACTGGTATGTTGTTCTACTCTTGCAAACATATAGAAGTAACATGATGTAAGAATGTCTGGTAGACATTGATCTTTATTCTGAGACACACTCCATTCTCATTCCAAAGTCTACGAGTGGTTGATTTCAGCATTGTGTTTTTTTGAGAGGACACTCCCAAGATTTCAAAATCTTTTTACCGAGCAGAGATGCATGTTGTTGATAGCAACTGTGGGTTCTTTGATTATGTCCTCAGGGGAAGATTAAGACAAGATGTCTGCCTTCTTCAGACTTTTATTTTCAAGCCCAGGAGTTATGAGGCTTGGGCAAAATGATCAACAAGCAACTGAATGACAGTGCTGTTATTCATTAACAAGAGTTCACTAAGTAACCTGTCTGCCTTGAGCCTTTACAATTTGAAGAAGTTGCTGACCCTCCTGAAACGAATGTGCACCCCTGTATTAAAATCTTTCTCTGGCTGCTGAAGCATGGCTGTAAGTGTAAGAACTGGAGCCACAGATTTTCCTGGTTACAGGAGAGTTGGTCAGGTCAATGAACCACATATTAAGGACTTTATTCTATTTACATGCTTTTAATGAATTTGATGTGCTGTGGAGAATGCGTCTACTGTTCACTGACCTGCAATGGAGGCCATTTTGTGATTTGGGTACACAGAGTCAAAGAGGCAAGTGACAGCCTGAATAATAATAATTCTTGTAAGAATTCCACAGTGATTGTCATAGAAGGACATGCTCCTTTTCCATATCTAGAGGTGAGTCATAGAGATCTCTGTGTAGTCTTGGGGCACAAATTCGACAAAAGAGGCTGATTTGTTTACTAACGATGTGAGCTGCTCTGTACTTGAATATTGCAGGTGGGATCTTGTCAGCTCCCGAAAATGTTCCCATTGAAAGTTGTTTTGTAGCCTTCATGTGTTCTGTTTAAGAAGGATTGAAAGGAAGCTTTTACAGAGTGTGGTGCTGTAGAAGTGATCCAAAATCTACAAGACACAAGATGGAATACACCCACGTTCCTAATGAAGGCAGCTCCAACAACGTTCAAAAAGCCTGATACCATCCAGGACAAAACAATTTACTTTTTTCCCATCACTTCCACAGGCATCAGACACTCCACCATCAGCAGTGGCAATTGACAACAATTTTAAAATGGCCAAAATAGAAACAACCTAATGACCAGAAAATAGAAATTGGAAGATCTTACTGCCCTCTTTCTTTTTATTCACTCATGAATGTGGCATCACTGGCTAGCCAGTATTTATAGCCTATTGAATCAGAGATAATAGGAACTGCAGATGCTGGTGAATCCGAGACAACAAGGTGCTAGTTGTCCTTGTGAAGTGGTGGTGAGCTGCCTTCTTGGGAGTTTTGCTGTTTACCTGAAATAATAGGCATGTGGGGAACTTTGACGGTTTGGTTGCAACCAACATAGAAGAAAAAGGCTTCAGGAGGTCAGGGAAAAAATTGTTTCCGACATCAAGTTTGTCAACAAGATCTAGGTTGCATGAAGGTGATCAGTACAAATGCCTTTCATGCACACAAATAGATATTTAAACAAAAAAAGTACGTTTTTAAAGAGTACTCACAGGTCAATGTAATAGCATTTCAATACAGTCGTATATGGACTGCAACTATGGAAGAACAAATCTGTGAACTTTTCATTGAGACAGAGGTTTGACTTACCATTCTCAGTGATCGTATCATGGAAAGTTTAAGTGTTGGAATATTTACTGTGGAAAGTATCCATTCTAAGCATGTCAGCAGAACAATGATAAAATCAAATGCATTCCATCCATTTCTCATATAGGGCATAGGATTTAGTGCAGTCACCTTCAGAATAGCTTCTATTATAAAAATAATTGACAAAACCTGTATTAAACAAGAAACAGTTATAGTGAGCCAGTAACAAACATAAAAATAAGAAATGCATTAGAAGTTAAAGTTTTAATCATCATTTAATAAAAAGATAATCATAATGAATGTTATGTGTGATATATGTTCATATTAAATTAATTATTTTGCTATTTTGGTGAAGATTTAGGAAAAGGGTACATTTCACCTAATAGTTTTTGGCAATTCTTTTTGTGCTATTACATCTTCTACCTGCAACAGTTTAACAGTGAAATAAATATGCAATTAAATTATTCGATGATAATATTTTACAATATGGCGCAGAGTATCGATATGTAGCTAAAAATGTAGCATATAAAATGATCCATGCTGTATTTTGGGTCAGGCATTTGCGATTCATGACCTTCCTGCATCAGTTACCTGCTACTTCTACATTTAGAGAATAGTAGTGTTGATCTGAGCAGGGTCCACACTACTGGCTTCCTAAACACACAGCATGTGCTGATAGCTCTGGTGCAGCCATGTACACTGCATGAACTTTCTTTCAATCTTCTGACACCTCTTCTGTGTCTCAAGAGGATTTGAAAATTAATTTCAAGGTCTCTGCAATCTCATCCCTGATCTTCCTCTGATGATACTTCTTGCAGAAATGATTATTCAGGACATGCAAAATGACCTGATGTTCCATATAGCAAAGGACGTGCACTCCCGAGTTGAAACAGTTTTGCCATTTCTTTAGACATTAGTTAACTTTGCTACGGCAGAAAGAGTTCTTACCAATACTAATAAATCTTAGAATTATTAATAAACCTTACTAACACTGATAAATTTGACATGAACTTTCCATATTTTACTTGTGACAATAAACAGTAATTAAAACACTTCTTGTTGCCTGGGCATGGAATTCCCATCTGAAACAAATTGCTGCCACATTAGGTCTATGTCCGACTCAGGTATAGTCTCCTCCACACTAGTCTCACTCAGGCTTATTTTTGTTCAGAGACTGGACCCAAGCACTTTGTAGCAAAACCGTAATGAGTCTAATGACCTCACTAATATGCTCAAGGTCAGTGGATGCACCTTCTCCTGACAGTTACTATTCTGCACACCACCAAACTCACCATTGCTCATCCCTATCCCTCACCCATTAGCAGTTCCTTACACGAAAGACTCACATTTAAAATCCAGATATTTCCCCTTAACCTCATCGTCATTCCATGATAGCAGCCTTAAGTCCAGCACCACTTACATCCAGCTAGTCAGCTGTGAAAGGCACATCACATGAACATAATGTTCTTTCCTCTCTCTTTCAGGACAAATTGGCACATAGTAGAAACCAGCAGAACATAGCAGTGAAGGACGAGCATACCCATATCTTCTGATCCCTGGTATCCACTAGTATTACAGAGAGTATTTTCGGTAACAGGACATCTTCGGCCTAACTTTATTGTTAACTCCCAGCTCACTTCCATCAAGTCTGTCTGGCACGATATGCAAATGATAGATGGTGTGACTATAGACATCTTGCTTTCTACCCCGGACACATTTTCTCACAGTATTCCAGTTGTTGTCTAACTGGTGCCTTGCTTCATGTTTGCAAATAGGCCATCAAAGCAATCAGTGGGATTGATTGATGTCATGACAGCATTAATTCAGAGGCTTCCTTCAATGGCTGAGCACCCTGCTGAGCATGCAGTACAGTAGAGTGTGGACATGCTAGAAGCAAATAGACTCACAACATCCGAATTCTCAGACTTATGTGGCACCATCTGCAGTGGTACTACGCATGTCAGTTTTGAGCTCTGTGCTTTTAAAAGCTTAACTTGAGTAATTCCCACATAATTTCTCTCTGATGAAATACATTTACATGCTGGTACTTGCTTATTTTTTTTTTTCTGTAGTGAACCTCCATCCCAAATTAAATGTCTAAATCTTGCGATAGAAATAACAGTGTGTTAAAAATGTTGTCATCAATGCACAAATCAGCCAGGTAGTTCAGGGGATTAAGAAATATGCTTTGAGATACAACTTGTGGATCAATTACGATGCTTCAGACAAATGGCGTCTCATCCTAAGATTCCTCATTACTTTTAGCAACATGCTAGATTTACCCATTAATGGTTAATGTAAACTTGCTGAAGAATATCAAATCTGGAATTAACAGTGAGTACCTTTTGAATTAGGTAATAGTTAATAATGCAGAGCCAATCAATTTCTGACACAGAAATCAAACATTGTAAACTGTGGATTCTCATTTCATTACATGCTAAATTGTTCTTGAAGGTTTTAATTATACTATTTTTACATTATTTTCCTTACTTTCCCTTTCAGTTTTTACTTTTCTCCATAATCTAATATTTCTGTCTCTCTTTTTGCTTCTTTAATTAACACTGTACATTTTAAAAAAACAACCTTAATTCCTTTTGATAAAGGGCATAAAATATCAGTCCCATTGTTCATTAAGGTCCCAGATGCTCACAGGCTCACCCTCAGAGCACCATTTACATCTTACCCATTCCAGTACATTATGGAAAAAGGATTTTTGAAGCAAAGGATGCAGATAAATGTCTCATGCAACAAGTAGTAAGTAGTCAGGTCTAGGAGATCAGATCCATTAATGAGTTAAGAATTTTACTTTTTTCTCAGTTTATCAGAAGAAATATGACTTCACACCTGCGTTAAAGTTAAAAGCCATCCCTATTTTATCAAGAATTCTGAACTGAAAAAGATTGATGTTTCAAATGTACGATGAAATCCACCTCAGTGCAGGTTCTGCATTTAAAAAAAGAGTTTTTGCCTCTTTTTATTCATTGGGGTTTCAGGTCCTAATCTCAGTCCCGAGCCTGAATTGAGCCCCATTTCAGCTCCTTCAGAACAGGGGTATGATGGGTCTGACCATGTCAATCTCCACTGACCACATGCTGGACCTCACTGAGAGTCCAGTAGTCACCAGGGCCTGAAGGAGGAAGATTCCCTCTCTTTTTGATTGTGACTATTGCTGGGATGGGCAGAGGCTTTACCTCCAATCAGTCATCAGGAATTCTCTGTATCGGGTCCTCACCTAGGTTCTGGCCATTCTGGTAGACTTTGCCAAAGCAGCCACAAAAATCTTCCAGTGTGCTTTATTTCATTGAATATTATGGATAAGTTACATATCTTGTTTTTATTATGCACTTATCAAAGAATACTTACAGTGTTTCCACTTTCTAGGGCATGTGAATAGGGTGCTTGATGGTAGTCTATTGACAGCAAAAGAGTATTTATTAGGATGCAGATAGTAATCACCCCTTCAAAAAGCGGGTGTGAAACAAGGATCACTAAATATTCCTGCAGTCTTAAAAATGATGGGCAACAGGTCCAAGAGCAAAACTTTTGCTTCAGTCTTTTTTTGAAAGAATAACACCTTGAATTCTTTTGTCTATTATTTTCTTCTTCTTCATCTGCAAGAAAAGCATAAAATATTTGAAAAAGAAATAAATAGCCCTGCCCTAGCACTCAGAGTCAATATTATAAAAGAAAAGCACTATGAAATAAAAACAAGAAGTACTGGATGTACTCAATAGGCCTGGCAGCATTTGTAAGGAGAAAAAGACAATATATTTTTCAGGTTAATATTTTCTTGTCAGCAGTTACTCAAGAAACATTCATTTAAACTAAAGCTACAATATACACGACCAACAGTGAGCCATATCAAGGTGCAGGGCTGGATGAACACAGCAGGCCAAGCAGCATCATAGGAGCAGAGAGGCTGACGTTTCGGGCCGAGACCCTTCATCAGAAAAGGGGGAGGGGAAGGGGGTTCCGAAATAAACAGGGAGAGAGTGGGAGGTGGATAGAAGAGGGATAGAGGAGAGGATAGGTGGAGAGGAAACAAACAGGTCGAAGAGGCGGGGATGGAGCCAGTAAAGGTGAGTGTAGGTAGGGAGTTAGGAAGGGGATAGGTCAGTCCAGGGAGGACGGACAGGTCAAAGGGGCGGGATGAGGTTGGTCAGTAGGAGATGGAGGTGCGGCTTGAGGTGGGAGGAGGGGATAGGTGGGAGGAAGAACAGGTTAGGGAGGTAGGGACGAGCTGGACTGGTTTTGGGATGCGGTAGGGGGAGGGGAGATTTTGAAACTTGTGAAATCCACATTGATACCATTGGGCTGCAGGGTTCCCAAGCGGAATATGAGTTGCTGTTCCTGCAACCTTCGGGTGGCATCGTTGTGGCACTGCAGGAGGCCCAGGATGGACATGTCGTCTGAGGAATG
>NC_063332.1:58655069-58668093 GCF_021869965.1 Rhincodon typus | reverse complement strand
CTTGGCCTGCTGTGTTCATCCAGCTCTACACCTTGTTATCCCTAGTAAAATAGGTGCGTGGTTGATATGAAAAGCTAGACGGGATTATCAAATGCCTGTGGGATAGCTGTTCAAGTGGTCACAATGTTGAGAGGCCTTAAGCTAGCCTGGACCCGATAAAGACACTTTGGAGATTGGTGCAAAAGGAGTTTAAAAGAAGGGAGAAGTTCAGGGCAGCAATGGCCCAGGTGATTTGTGAACAATTCATAAGGTCCACAAAAGTAAATAAAAACGTAACTTTAGGGTCGTCTTTGGCTAAAATGCCAAGTGCAAAAGGGCAAACTCTGCTTAGCACACACTCTACTAATTTTTGTCCTATAAAGAAACCTGTTTTGCATATTTAAACTTTCTTGAAGAGGAAACAATAAATCAAACTCAGTTATTATTGAATTTAGTTACTTATATTTCAATTGCTAAATATATCCCTCCTATTCAGGAGTTGTGAAGCAAACAATAACAGTACAGCAAGAGGCACTAAGAGAAGATATATAGGGCTTATTGCAACTGACTAAACACAACTGAAATCAAAAATACATAGAACAGATATACTTTAAATAAATGGTAGTAGATTCACATTCGAATACATACCAAGTTATATGTATTTTCCCAGTAGTCAAGTGTGATGAGTTGAAAGGCTGTGATTAATGCCCAACCAATATTGTCAAAATTTGTGTATCCATTGTTTGGATTGAATCCTATGCCAGGGAGACATGTAAAGTTTGTGGGGCATCTCCTGTAAAGTGGTAATACAGAGTTTTGCTTTGATGTCATATTTTTGTCTATTGATTTAATCATGTATCAAATAAGTGCTAATAGATGATATTTTTGCTCCAGCTGGAAAACACCTGCAAGACCTCTATCTGGCTGACAGGAATTCAAATTCGTATCATTCATATTCATATATTGGTACACCAGTTCAACTTTTTTTGACAAATTAAAAGAGTTCAGTGCAGCTATGTCAAATAGATGGCATCTCCAACAATAAATTCATCCCTCAGCACTGCACTAGGTCTACATTATACGCTCATACAGCATAAAACAACACACAGGTAGGCCTATCCAATTAGTCCATTACAGGGTTAGTTCCATTCACAATTTAGAACAAAGAACAGCATAACATGGGTACAGGCCCTTCAGCCCACCAAGCTTACACCAATACATGATGTCTTTTAAAACTAAAATCTTTCATCTCTACGCAGTCTGTATCCCTCCATTCCCTCATGTATCTGTCAAGATGCTTCTTATACATTGCTATTGTATCGGCTTCTACCATCTACTCTGGTAGCACATTCCAGGTACTTATCACCCTTTGTGCAAAAATTTGCCTCTTACATCTTCTTTAAAATTACCTTCTTTTATCTTAAACTTATGCTCCCTAGTAATTGACATTTCTACCCTGTGAAAAAGACTTTGACTATCCATTCTACCCATGCCTCGCATAATTTTATAACCTCTATCAAGTTGCTCCTTAGCCTCCGAAAATCAGATGAAAACAAACCAAGTTTTTCCAATTCTCTTCATAGCTAATGCCCTCTAAACCAGGTAACATCCTATTAAACCTTTTCTGTACCCTCTCTAAAGCCTTTTTTAAATTCATTTGTGGGTTTAGTCATGGCTGACTGGCCAGCATTTATTGCCCATCTCCAGTTGCCCTTAAGAAGGTGGTGGTGAGCTGCCTTCTTGAACTGCTGGAGTTCACCTGCTATGGATTAACCCACAATGCCATTAGGGAGGGAATGCCAGGATTTTGACCCAGCGACAGGGACAGAACGGCAATATATTTCCAAGTCAGGATGGTGAGTAGCTTGGAGAGAAACTTGAAGGTGGTGGTGTTCCCATATATCTGCTGCCCTTGTCCTTCTAGATGGAAGTGTTTGTGGATTTGGAAGGTGCTGTCTGAGGATCTTTGGTGAACTTCTGCAGTGCATCTTGTAGATAGTACACACTGCTGTTACTGAGTGTCGGTGGTGGAGAGAGTGAATGCCAATGTAGTGCCAATCAAGCGGGCTGCTTTTTCCTGGATGGTGTCAAGCTTCTTGAGTGTTGTTGGGGCTGCATTCATTCAGGCAAGTGGGGAGTATTCCATCACACTCCTGACTTGTGCCTTGTAGCTGGTGAACAGGCTTTGGAGAGTCAGGAGATGAGTTACTCACTGCAGTATTCCTAACCTCTGACCTGATCTTGTAGCCAATGTGTTTATCCTTCTAAACAGACCAAGCTAGAACTCTATGCACTTTATCAGTTCACTGTGAATCCCATATGAGTTCACCTTCTGTATTAGCCCACAATGAGGGATTTTGGACAATGAAGCAGTGTGTACCTGCATGCAGCAAGACCTAAGAAACATTTAGACATGGAACAATAAGTGGCAAGTAACATTCATAATAGGTGTCAGGTCTTTTAACATGTGGTTTGATACCACACCAAGAGTGTAGGTTCTTTACAGATTGACCACTGATAAAGGAAGTCAAGCACTGTCCTCAGGACTGGAGTTATCCAGCTTAGTTCCACTATTTAGCACTTGGTCTGTAATGTTGAAAGTTATGGCGTATTAGATGCATATCTAAGTGCTTTTTAAGTGTAATGTGAGTTTCTGCCTGTTCTGTCCTGGACAGTGTGCTCCAGAATCACAGCACCATCCTCTACCCAGCCTCTAGTTGCCAATCTCTCATAAATCTCCCCAGTAACCTCTATGTGATCACACCCTTTCTGTAGTACGGCAGTTAGGCCTGTATGCCGCACACTAGCTGTGGCCTAGTTATACAGTTCTACCATAACCTCCCTGCTCTTACATTCTAAGTCTTGGCTAATACTAAAGAAGTATCTTGTGTGCCTTCTTATCTACATTTTCAACTGGATATCACATTCAGGAATCTATGGGCATGCACTTCAATGTCTGTCTGTACCTCTACATTTCTCAATCTCATAACATTTATCCTATAGTGCCTTGCTGCATTTTCATTTCCCAAATATATAACATCATACTTCTCTATACCGAACTCTGTTAGCCAATTTTCTGCTCACTTCACCAGTCCGTTGATATCCTCCTGAAATCTACAGCTTCCTTCTTCAATATCAAACATGTAACCAATTTAGGCATCATCTGCAAACTTCCTAAATACCTTAGCATCTATGTATCATGAAAAGCAACATATTTTGCAAGATTGCATTCATATTTTATTCTTTCTTTCTTTATAAGTATCTTGGTCCTCTGCTGTATTCTAAAAAAACACTTCCCAAACCTCAGGTTTATTAGCATTTCTGTCCACTTTATAAGTCTTTTCATTTAACATTGTGTAATCCTTAACTTCCTTTCTGAACCACAGTTAACATTTTTTGAATTCTTGCTCCTTGAAGGTTTCTATTTTTTATTCATTCATTGGATAGGGGCATCACTAGCTAGGCCAGCATTTATTGCCCATCCCTAATTGCCCAGAGAGCACTTAAGATTCAATCACATTGCTTTAGGTCTGGAGTTTCCCTACCTAAAGGACATTAGTGAACAATGGATTGATGGTTATCATTAGATTCTTAATTCCAGCTTGTTTTAAATATCAAATTCCACCATCTGCCATGGTGGGCTTTGAACCTGGATCCCAGAACATTACCCAAGGCTCTGGATTAAAAATCCAGCCATAATACAATGAGGCCATTCTCCCGCTCCATATCCATGCTAACCCTGAGGATGTTGATAGTGGCGATTCAGTGATGATAACTACCAAATACAAAGGGGTGATTGGTGGATTCTGTCTTGTTGGAGAAGGTCATTCCTGGTACTTCTGTGGCATGAATGTTATTTACCATTCTTTAGCTCAAATATGCATGTTGTCCGGATCTTGTTGTATTTGGATATTCAGTCTCTGAAAATTTATGAACGGTGTTGAACATTGTGCAATCATTAGCAAACATCCGTACTTCTGACCGTATGATGGAGGGAATGTCATTGATGAAGCAACTGAAAACGGTTGGGATTTCAACCCTACCCTAAGGAACTCATGTGGTGATGTTCTACAACTGAAATGAATGCCCTCCAACAACCACAGACATTTTCTGTTATCTTAGTTATTACTGACTAGTTAGTTAGTGCTGGTTTGATGTCAAGGGCGGTTAATCTCAAATCCCCTCTAAGTTCTTTTGTCCATGTTTGGATCAATGCTGTAATGAGGTCAGGAGTTAAGTGGGCCCGGTGGGATCTAAACTGAGCATCAGTGAGAAGGTCATTGTTGAGTAATTGCCACTCGAAAAGATCGTTGACAATATTGTCAATATCTTTACTGATGATTGGGAATGGACTGCTAGAATGATAATTGACAAGGTTGGTTTTGTCCTGGTTTTATGACACACCAGGGCAATTTTCCACATGTCGGTGTTGTAGCTGTACAGGAAGAGCTTGGCTCGGGTTGTAGCAAACTCTGCAACACCAGTCATTAAGTACTATTGGCGTAATGTTGTCACGGACATAGCCTTTGCAGCATCCAGTGCGTTCAACTGTTTCTTGATATCATACATAGTGAATTAAATTGGCTGAAGACTGGCATCTGTGATGCTAGGGAGCTCTGGAGAATGTCGAGATGAACTGTCCAATTGGCACTTCTGACTGAAGATAGATGCAAAAAATACTTCAGCCTTGTTTTTATACCTAGTATTGCAACTGGCCATCAGCCCAACCAGTCCATGACAGCATTTATTCCCCACACATACTGCCTTCCACTTTTCACATCGAAATCTATCATTGTAACCATTGATTTTCTTCTCCCTCAACTGAGTGTTTAGCTTCCCATTAAGTGCATCTGATTATTTGTTTCAATCATTCCTTGCGGTGGTGATTATCCATACTATATAAGGGGGCTTTATAACATAAAAGGAAATAAAACCACTAAACACCCCACGGAATTCAGAAACCATTTATGGTCATTTCAGGATTCTGTCAGGGCAATTGCAATTTCAAATTTTGTTCAGGACAGGAAAATGCCAGGATTCTAGGAGACAAAGTTGTCTATAACTGAAGAACATCTCAAAACAAAAGTTAAGGCAATGAGAACACACGGCCAAAGAAGTCATTTCTTATATCAAGCAATGGGGAGGATGCTATCCTCAACAGACTTTCACTTGCTACAGCAATTAGCATTGAGATAACAGGACTATCATTTATAGTCCTCAATAACAACTTGCAACTGTATGGTACATTTAATACAGTAAAATGCAGGAGCAGTATCAAATGTAATATGGCACCACATTATTGAAGGTCATAATAGGGCAGGTGAGCAACAGCCTCGACCAAGTGGTAGGTTTTAAGTAGCGCATTAAATGGGAATACACAAGTAGAGGAATGGAGAGATTTATGGAGGGAATACCAGTGCTTAGGTCCTTTGAAGCTGCAAGCATGACTGCCAAAGTTGGAGCAATTAAAATCAGGGACAAACATAACGCCAGAACTGGAGGAATTCAGGTCTTTTGAAGGATTGGAAGATGTTGCTGAGATAAAGAGAAGGGAAGTCACAGAGGTATTTGAAAGATTAATGGAATTTCACATTTGAGGCGTAGTTCACCTAGGAGTGAATATGGACAGGTCAGCGACCATAGAGGTGATATGTGAACGTGAACTGGTGTGAGCTGGAGCACAGGCAGCTGAGTTTTGGATGATCTTAAATTTACAGAGGGCTGAAGATAAGATCCAGGAATACGACGGGAAAGTTGTCCCAACCACAGGTAGCAGGAGAAATTATTGATAGTATTAGATCCGAGGAAGGGGCATACAAATTGTTCAAAAAAAGCAGCAGACCTAAGGATTGGGAGCAGTTTAGATTTCAAGAAAGGAGGACAAAGGGATTGATTAAGAGGGGAAAAATAGAATACGGGACTAAGCTTATGGGGAACATACAAATCATTTGCAAAAGCTTCTATAGGTATATGAAGAGAAAAAAGATTAGTAAAGGCAAATGTAGGTCCTTTACAATAGAAACTGGGAAAGTTTAATGAGGAATAAAGAGATGACAGATCAATGAAATACTTTGCTCTGTCTTCACAAAGGAGAACATGGGTAATGCCCTAAAATTGTTGGGGAGTACAAGGTCTACTGAGAAGGAGGAACAGAAAGAAATCAGTATTATTAGTAGAGAAATTGATGAGACTAAAGACTAAGAAATCCCCAGGTCCTGATAATCTGTGTCCCAAAATACTTAAGGAAGTGGCCCTAGGAATGGTAGGTACATTGGTGGTCATTTTTCAAGATTCTAAAGACTCTGGGACAGTTCCTATGGATTAGAGGGTTGCTAATATAATCCGACTACTTAAAAAAAAATAGACAGAGAGAAAACAGGGAATTATAGACAGGTTAGTCTGACATTGGCAATGCTAGAGTCCATTACAAAAGATTTAATAGCAGAGGGCTTGAAAAACAGTGACAAAATTGGACAGAGATAGCATAGGTTTGTAAAAGGAAAATCATGCCTGACAACTCTATCGGAACTTTCTCGAGGATGTAAGGAGCAGAGTTGATAAGGGAGAGCTAGTGGATGTGGTTTACATGGAGTTTCAGAAGGCTTTTTATAAGGTCCCACATAAGAGACTAGCGTGTAAAATTAAATTAATTAATTGAGGGTAGTGTATTGACATGGATAGAGAACTGGTTAGCAGACAGGTAACACCAAGGCTAAGAATATTTCCAAGTGGCAATCAGTGACTAGTGAGGTACTGCAAGGATTAGTGCTTGGACCTAATTATTCACAACACAGATTAATGATTTAGATGAAAGAACAAAATGTAATACCTTGAAGCTTGTAGATGACACAAAGCTGAGTGGGAGGGCGGGCTGTGAAGAGGATGCAGAGATACTTCAGTGCGATTTAGATAAGCTGAGTAAGTGGGCAAATGCATGCAGATGAAGTTTTATGTGGATAAATGTGAGGTTATCCACCTTGCAAGCAAAAAAAATAGTAAGGTAGATTATTATCTGAATTGAGATAGACCAGGAAAAGAGTAAATGAAATGAGACCTGAATGTCCTTGCATACCAATCACTGAGAGTAAGCCTGCAGATGTAGCAGGAGTTGAAGCAGGTGGTAAAGAAGGCAAATAGTATGTTGGCCTTCACAGTGAGTGGATTTCAGTATCGGAACAGTCTGCTGTAGTTGTACAGTGCCTTGGTGGGACCAATCCTGGAGTATTATGTGCAGTTTTGGTTTCCTTATCTGGGGAAGGATGTTCTGGCTGTGGAGGGAGTACAACATAGGTTTACTGAACTGGTATAAAATAAGGAACTGCAGATCCTGGAAATCTGAAACAAAAGCATAAATTACTGAAGAAACCCAGCAGATCTTGCAGCATCTGTGGACAGAAAGCAGACTTAATGTTTCAACATAAGTAAATGACCTCTACTTCCTGTTCCCTGCCATTTCAACACACTACTGTGGTCCCTGGCCAACATTTCTGTCTCGGGCTTGCTGCGGTGCTCAAGCAAGGCTCAGTGCAAACTGGAAAACATCTCATTTTCCACTTGGGGATTCTGCAGCCTTCAGGACTCAGTATTGAGTTCGATAATTTTAAACTTAAACACTTTGCTCCATGACCTTTACACACCCTTGCACCCCAAGTCCTGTCATGACATAGGCTATTTTCAGCACGGCCATATCACTTTGACCTAATTATGGTCCCCATTATCAGCTTTTCTTTCTCCTTGGCATAATATTATCATCACTTTGTCTCCCTAACTGTTGTTCTCTCTCTCTTGGATGTGTCTCGGTCTATCCTCCCACTCCTTTAACCCTCCTCCCTTACCCCAGCCCCTGCTTTCAGTATTTCTACCACCTTTTTCTCACTACTAGCAGTTCTGAAGAAGGGTCACAAGAGTTGAAAAGTCAACTCTGCTTTCTCTCCACAAATACCGCCAGACCTGCTGAGTTTCTCCAGCAATTTCTGTTTTTACCAGAATGATTCCTGGGCTGGCAGGACTGATGGATCGGTTATGATTATATTCACTGGTGTTTAGAAGAGTGAGGGAGTAATCTCATAGCAACCGATAAAATTCTAACAGGACTAAACAGAGTAAATGCAGGAAGGATGTTCTCTAGTTCAGAACCAGGAGTCACAGTCTAAGGATATGAAGTAGGCTATTTAGGACTGAGATGAGGAGAAATTTCTTTACTCAGAATTCTCTGCCACAGAAAGTGGTTCCAGCCAAAACACTGAATATTTTCAAGAAGGAGTTAGATATAGTTCTTAGGGCTAAAGGAATCAAAGGGTTGAGTAAGTGGGAGCAGGCTACTTAATTGGATGATCAGCCATGATCATGTTGAATGGCAGAGCAGAATTGAAGGAGCAAATGGCCTACTCCTGCTCCTATTTTCTATGTTTCTATCCTGACCAGGAATGTATTGGAATAGTCAATTCTAAAGCTAACAGAGGCATGAATAAGAATTTCATCAGCAGATGAGCTGAGGGAGGAGAATAATTTGACAATGTTAGACAGCTGCAAGTAAGCACTGTTAGTTAAAAATGACTGGAAGGTCACCTCAGGAAAAATATATCACCAATATTACAAACAGTTCAATTCAGTCTTTTAAGACTGGCAGGGTATGATGAGTTTTGCTGTTCATTTAATGATGAGCTTGCTTCATTGTCTAATATTAACAAAGTCAATGTAATAGTCAGAATGTGCTTACCCAGTACCTGTTCCATTTCCACAAACCATTGTATCAACATCTTCAATAACAAGCCAGTTAGCTGTAAATAAACAAGATTCTGTTTAAAAGGGAACATGCAGTGAAAGAGATATGAAATCTGTTCAAGTGTAATATTTTATTTTGTGTTTCCATGTTCTTCTCTTTTCCCTGTACTCAAATATTTGTCACATATAACAAAAGTTAATACGTTGTTGAACGAAAAAAAATATGACAGATGCTTCTGTTAAGTTAGCTGACCTTGGCATTACAGAACAACTGCAACTGGTTTTAATATCCCTGAGCTACGAATTGGGACAATACCAATTGGTTTGAGTTCCTATTGCTAGGCTACCTCAACAGTTTGTTTTGTTTACCCAATGAGTAACTCAATCCACTCAAATTAAGAAATTTCCACATTCATTCCTGAACTGATGTTGCTGATCTCAACCACATTACTGATGACTGGTCTCAGCAACCTATGTTGGAACGTTAGCAAGGATTTAATTTATTGATTGTTACTCAAAATTATCTCCAGTGTAAATTATGCATTTGCAAGAACTTAGGTACAGATAGGATTACGCCTCATAGACTCCATAGAATCCCTACAGTGTGGAAACAGGCCCTTCGGCACAACAAGTCCACACCGACCCTCAGCATCCCACCCAGACCCATCCCCCTAAACCCACCTAATCTACACATCCCTGAACACTACGGGTAATTTAGTATGGCCAATCCACCTAGCCTGCATATCTTTGGACTGTGGGATGAAACCATGCAGACACAGGGAGAATGTTCAAACTCCTCACAGACAGTTGCCCAGGAATGGAATCGAACTTGGGTTCCTGGCACTGTGAGGCAGCAGTGCTAACTCTGCTCTAGTTCCATGAATTGTCAAAATCCACAGTCAAGAGGAAAATTAATATGTACATGAGGGACTGAAATGCAAACATAACTTGGCCAAGACTCAATGCCTTCAGGAATAAAGAACATTGTGTGGGATCCAGCTGTGTTCTTGCTTACAACAAGAACAATAACTACTTGTGCAAGGAGAAGAGCTTAAGAAAGTGGTTGGTAATGGAGAAAAGAATAGTTTCTAACAATCACTGTGTATACTAATCAATTAATACAACAATCACTGGTGTTACCAGCAGTTGGAGCTCAGACACTGGGCATCAGACAATTAATTAAAAAAACTAACTGTTGCAATGGTTAGTCACTTAACAAATAAGAGAGGCAAATATTTGGTTTCTTACTCTTGTGTCGTTGTGTTGAAACTGATGATGATTTGGGTTCACATCCACTTACTCATACTACCCAATTCCACTCAAAATCAGCCACTCACTGTATTTCCTGTTTTTGTAAAACCTCAGATGTGATGTCTTACAGGTGGATCCTACAGCAACATGAGGTCAAAAAAGAGTTGACCTGAAGTGTGAACTCTATTTCACCAGACTTTATGAGTTCCCAGCACTTTCTGTTTTTATTCTCAATAACAAAATGTCCTTTTTTTTGCAATTTGGTTAGTCATTTCTGGACTAACATTAAGCCCTACGTACATGCATTCCATATAACTTTACAACTGATTAAGTGATGAAAAATACAAGCAGGTAAAGTCTTCAATGTTGTTACCAGATATTTACATTGCAGTAATCTTTCATAAACAGTACACCATTTATAAATAAGTGCTCCAACACTTACATTTGTTTTGGATATAGTTTTCCCATTCCGCATGAGTAATGTTAACCCTGGGTTCCATGTTTTTTATACACTTGTGTGTCAGAACGCCTTTGAAAATTTGAAGTCCAAACAATGCAATTATTAGGAGAACAAACATCATGAGAAGAAGGACTTCCATTAGCAGCCTAGCAGACTTGAATATAGCACCAATGATAGTCTTGAGCCCTGAAGAAATAGTTAAATATTGCTTTGAATGAGACTTCAGTAAATTATATCACAGTTACAATAACAGTTGGAGCCTATGTCAAATTTATGATGTAGTGGTAATTAGCCACCAGTTATATTATTGGTAGCTAATATTATTGCATTGCTCATATGCGATATTTGATTACATTAGCTGTGAACAACTGTATCTGTATGAGATTAATCCTGCCTGTGATAAAAAGATCTTTTTTGACTATTTGAGAAACCATGCCCCCAAATAACTCCGTCTTGTGTCATATTGCTGTGGCAACCTTGGTGGCAGGATACCAAAATGGCTTGAACCTTGGCTGAGATGTCAATTAAAGTCAGGGTCTGGCATGGCATTCCTACTTGGTCTTGTAATGTGGGAAATCGCTTCCCACACCTCACAAAGAAGGTGGCACAAAAACAATGAGGCTAGGAGCAGAGACCTCAAATGTTACAATTTCTTTTTTTTCCAGGCTTCTGGCCCTGAAGAAACATGGTTATCATTAGAACACACAACGCTACAGAATGGTGAACATGGAGCCCAAATGTGGACCAAGTGTTGCAGTCCCTGGCAGACCTGCTTTCGATGAAACTTTCTGACTCACCATCTTGGCAGAAGATTTAGCTTTACCTGCAGTCGTGCACGTACTGCCATTGTCTTGTAGGGACCTCTCTCTGACATATAGTGTGATTAAATATGGATGTTCCTGGCAGGTACACTCAGCATTTACAGTTTGAGCTGAATTTTCAAACATTTCCTTTACTTCATTGGACCCAGTGAAACTTGGAGGATTGCACATAAGGGTGGTTTGGGGTCAATGTATTGGGTTGGTTGAAGTGTATTTTGACCTAGCTTGGCACAGCGAAATTTTAACAGTGTCTTCCAATGATTTTCTGATATTCGCATTACATGTAAAATGGCAGCACGATCATGACCATGAATTTAAAATTCAGGTAAGTCAATATATGCTTGTAAGATTTGGCTGATTCCAGACACATAAATTGATCAATCTTAAAGCAAACGTGCAAGGTGGTACATGTGAGGCCATGGTACCTTATTGGCTTCAGCATTGAGCTCAGATGCAGTGGCTTTGAACCACACCATATTACAAAAGCTTAGGTGCACTTGTATGTGCCAGTGGCTTACCCCAACCATGAAAATGTTCCAAATCCTAAGGTTCAGGATGTGTCTCTAATCCAAGTGGGCAAAGATTTTGTTTGTCGCATTCTTGCTGGAAGAATGGATCGCCAAGAACTTTAGGAGTGAAGTTTTACTCTTTATGATATTGGAATATTGAAGTTATAAATCCATCAAAAACAGAAGACACTTAAGAATGTGCAATTAAATTTCTATTACAACCATAGGCATGTTGTTGAAAAAACATCTGTTTTACAATGTAAAATTGTTCAAATGGCCTCACCAGGTAAAATTGCAATCATCTTAAGAGCTCGGAAAGCCCTTAATGCTGAAAGTCCAGGAATTGTTGGAAATGCCAGTGTCAAATAACTGAAAATAAAGAAAGAATGTAATGAACAACTCTCCAGTATTAGCATGTGTAACATTAATATTACTTTGTGTCTGTTTCTGCTTCACATTATCACCAAAGGAGTTTCGCACACTGCAGCATATTTTGGAAAATACAGGCCAATGGCCCCTTTGTAAGTCCTTGTACTTCTGATGGTGATTTGGAGTTAGGATTGGTTTTGCCAGTAAAGGTAATGAGGCTGTTCAAAAATCTTATTTACTCTTGCCTTCTGTATTCTTCAATTTAATGTTTCAAACGTCTGACAAAATAAATTTCATACATCAATGGCACTTTCCTTTTCAGAAGGAAAGGTTTCTAGGGAATGATATTTGATGTCTTTAAATGCATGACATTGTCATAAAATCAGCACAGGGTGCATTGAGTGTGCCATTTACATATCCTATGAAATTGTAGTACCTGTATCAGTTGATTTGACCTGGAACTAAATTAAGACTTTAGTAGCAAGCAGGTTTTGAAAACTGGATGACAATATGGTGTGATTGTGATTCAGCGAGGATTCACAGTATTTGAAATTCTATTAAATAAAAAACCTATTCTTTTACACAAACTATTCTGCATGCACTGTCGGATTATGCATTAGAAGTGCGAATTGAAGAAAGTGAGGCCACCACACAAAAGGCTTGTCAACTGTCACAAAAGACTTGCCAAAGGATATTTTGATTTACCGCTGTCAAATCTAAACGTAGTGTTTAGTAAATGTATAGGAAATACTCTATGGCATTGAAATGCATCACTATATGTTGAGAATAAATTGAGAAATATCCAGGAGAAAATCATGAAATGTTCCTTGTTCTCTCTTTCAAGATTCTTCCTCGGAATGATGGTAATAGATCAGAATAAACCTTGCATTTTGACTTTTTCTCATTTAATT
>NC_063332.1:58643373-58654569 GCF_021869965.1 Rhincodon typus | reverse complement strand
TCTAGGCCCGAAACGTCAGCCTTCCTGCTCCTCTGATGCTGCTTGGCTTGCTGCGTTCATCCAACTCTACACCTTGTTTTCTCAGATTCTCCAGCATCTGCAGTTCCTACTATCTCTCCACCTATTTGTACTATCGGGTAGCCAGCTATCTCACTTTGTCAATCAACCACAAAAACTTAAAACTACACTGCCTCAGGTTGAACCAGGAGAACCTGTGAAGCCAATGGCTCGTTCAGTCAACAAAAGGCTAGCCTGTACATCCAACATTCAGAACATGCTCAGTTCCTTCTAAAAAATTACTATCACAGCTGTGATGGTAGAACCAAACCCAGCCAGTTGCACATTCTCCCCGTGTCTGCTTGGATTTCCTCTCAGTGCTCCCATTTCTTCCCATAGTCCAAAAATGTGCAGGATAGGTAGACTGGCCATGCTAAATTGCCCCATAGTGTCCAGGGATGTGCAGGCTAAGCTAGTTAGCCATGGCAAATGCAGGGTTACGGGGGTAGGGTAGTGCAGTGGGTCTGTGTGGGATGCTCTTTGGAGGGTCAGTGTGGACTCAATGGGCCGAATGGCCTGCTTAAACACTATAGGGATGCTATGATTCTAATATATAGTAACACTGCTGCCAATCTGTAATCAATCTCTAGGATCATCCAGAACCCAGGTCACAGAACAAAGTTTATTTCTGACTATGATGTGCTATGAATATAATGTGCAGAACATTATTCACTCTATAGCACAGATATAATAGATATATTATATCTATAACACAGATATAATCCCAATGTTTTTTTAGTCAAGGAACAATGTAGAGCCGTCACACAACAGTTGGGAAACCACATAAAGTAATAACCGTAGCGCAAGCATCTATGCAAAAAGTTTTATTTATGCCGACTATTTTTTGTCCATTATTTATGTTGACATTGAAGGATTCATTTTCCTCCGACTCATTTCAGGTACTACGTGCTAGTGGAGCCTTTTACATTATATTCTTTATAGTGGTCGTCATGTTTGGTGCTCACTACATTGTAAATCTGGTGCTAGCAGTCGTGGCAGCTTCCTATGAAAAGGAAGCCAAAAGGAAACAAGAACTGAAGGAAGAAGAGGAACGGATTTTGGGATTAAGGCGACGGAAAGCACTGGTGGTATGTCTCAGAAGAGATGAAAACTAAATAAAACAAAATTTATATGGAGCTCTACATGTAGTAAAACATTCCAAGGCACTTCACAAGCATATTGGTTTGGATTCACCTCCCCAGAATTCTAATGGAGTGACGGGAGGTGGGCTTAGGACTAAGGCCTTGGTCTGACATGACTATTAGTTCAAGTCTTTCCTCCTTAAGGCTGCAACACCCATTGCTATTGTATTTACTGCTACCACCTCCCCTGGCGGCACATTCCAGGTACCTACACACATCTTTAAACTTTCTCCTTCTCACCTTAAACATATCTCCCCTAGCATTTGACATTTCTGCCCTGGGAAAAAGAGTTTAGACTATCCAACCTATCCATGCCTCTTGTAATTATATAAACTTCTGTCAGGTATGTCAGGAATTGTTGTGCGGAAACAGGTGACCTGAAGAAGGGTCATGCAACCCAAAACGTTAACTCGTAATTCTCTGCACAGACGCTGCCAGACCTGCTGAGCTTTTCTGGCAGCTTCTGTTTTTGTATCTGATTTACAGCATCTGCAGTTCTTTCGATTTTTACTACACATTCATCGTCATTTGCCTTCAGTGAATAGGAATAGTCATTTATAAATTTTTTTGTTGATGCATTAGCTGGCCAGCATTTACTTCCCGTCCCTAGCTGCCATTGAGAATCTGGTGGTGAGCTGCCTTCTTGAACCGCTGCTGAAGTTTCACTCACAATGTCGTTAGGGAGGGAATTCCAGGATTTTGACATGGTGACTATGAAGGAATGACAATATATTTCCAAGTCAGGATGGTAAGTGGCTTGGAGAATAGCTTGCAGGTGAGAGGGGAAAAGTTTAAGGGAGATATGCGTGGAAAGTTCTTTACGCAGAGGGTGGTGAGTGCCTGGAACGCATTGCCAGCGGAGGTGGTAGAGATGGGCACGATAGCGTCATTTAAGATTTGTCTAGACAGATACATGAATGGGCAGGGAGCAGAGGGATACAGATCCTTGGAAAATAGGTGAGAGGTTTAAATAGAGGATCTGGATCGGCACAGGCTTGGAGGGCCGAAGGGCCTGTTCCTGTCCTGTAATTTTCTTTGTTCTTTGTTGTTCTTTGTTCTAAGTGGTGGCATTCCCAAGTATCTATCTGCCATCCTTCTAGCTGCGAGTGGTTGCGGGTTTGGTAGGAGCTGTCTAAGGGTCTTTGGAGAACTTCTGCACTGTGTCTTGTAGTTAGTACACACTGTTGCTGCTGAATGGAGGGAGTGGGTATTTATAGATGTAGTGCTAATCAAGCAGGCTGATTTGTCCTGAATGGTGTCAAGCTTCTTGAATGTTGTTGGAGCTGCATTCATCCAGGCAACTGGGGAATATTCCATCACACTCATGACTTATGCCTTCTAGATGGTGTACAGGTTTTGGGGAGTCAGGAGCTAGGAATTCTGCAGTGTGTAGCTCATCTTCTGTTTCCCCACAGTCTATCCACTATCTGCATGGTACAAATCATGGAATACTCTCCACTTGCCTGAATGAGTGCAGCTCCAAAAACACTCAAGAATCATCAGGACAAAGCTGCCCACTTGATTGGCACTTCATCCACAAATATTCATTCACTCCTTCATTGACATTCTGTCGCAGCAGTGTGTATCATTTACAAGATGAACTGCAGAAATTCACCAAAGGCCCTTAGACAGCATCTTCCAAACCCGTAACACTACTATTGAGAAGGACAAGGATAGTAGATACATGGGAACAACATTACCTATAAATTCCCCTACAAGTCACTCACTATTCCTGACTACAGCATCAAATGGATTGTAATGGTTCAAGAAGGCAGTTCACCACCACCTTCTCAAGGAGATCTAGGATGGGTAATAAATGCTGGTCATCCCGTGATGCCCATGTCCCATGACTGAATAAAAAAAGTTTGCTGTTTACCCAGAATATTCTCTGCCTTTGTATTAACCCTCATCATCAATCAAAATGCTGTCTGAATCTTTGTTGAGCCATTTTTGCTTTCTCCTTTCAATAATTGTGTGACTAAGGTTTTATTGTCTGTCCCTATCTTGAAGTAAAGGTCAAAGATATCATCATCAAACCTTTCACGCATATATGTTATAATTAATGTTTATTCCTCCATCACTGCATTCAGCCTCCATCAGTGATCATTTGCAGAATGGTAGAAGGTAACTCAGGATCATAAAGATCTGTTTTCAGCTTTCCTAGCCTTCAGCTGTGAAAATTCAGATCTGTTTTTGGGCTGAACTTCACAGCTTCCCAGTTCCTTTACTCGGCAAATAAATATAAATCAGGACAAGCTACTCTGATTAAGAATGAACAACTCTGGTTCTGGAACACATATGAAGTTTCTGTGATTTTTCTCCCTCTATATTGAAGGATTGCATTCAGTTGTCCTATGGCCTTGAACTCTTTACCATCCAACCCATTGCAGTTTTATGTGTAGTGCTCAAGAGAGCTATTCTCAAATTATTCTCAAACTATTCCCATGATTCAGAATGATCTGCAACTGTTGCACCTGTTCCTAACTTAAACTGTATCTTGCTTTCCTCAACTAGCATATGAACATTCCTTGCTTCCTCTTGGACCCGGGATCTTTAGAACAAAAGGCATCTCAATGTCATTGTTATCTCCTATTTTCCATTTTGCCATCTTTTGAGGGCATCTCTTTTCACCATTTCTGTGATAACTACACGCAGCAATACGCAGCTTGGAAGTGACCTTTCTTCTTGGTGGTACATTTGTTGTACTGGTGTTTTTTTTCCCCGACACAGTGATAACAATTAGTGGAGGTGGTTGCTGGGCACCCTTCCTGCCTCCACAGCTTTTGTGTAGCCACCTCTCCACTTTTCAACTGAACATGCTCCACGTGATCAATTTTGGAATGGTGCTTCCTGTCACCCCAACTCACCGTGCAACATTGCTTCCTGACCTCAGCTTGTCTGTTCAATTGAATTGCTTTTGTTAATGCTAAGTTATCTCTTGACTGTAAGTGGTCAGGCAAGGTTTCATGTAAGACACCAGAACATTTCTGTCCCTGATTACTCTTTTGTTAAGCTTTTATACTTACAGTTCTCTGCAGGTCTGTACACATCATTGATGGCAGCATTGATATCTTTCCCCTGTCATTTCAGTATGCTTTGTAAATTTAAGCTACTCAACGCTGATATTTCCTCACAGACTGAAGTGGCCATCAAGTGCTTTTTTTGGTAGATTTCACTTTGTTCATGCTGTAATTGACTAGGATATCACCTACACAGCCATTCATGACATAAAGTGGTATCCTGACCTGGCAGCTGCTTTGTTTCACACTGAGGTCACTGTGGGACGTCCAAAATTCGTGTGTGGCAGCAACTTCCAGAACTGGAAGTCAACAGATCCGCACACCAAGTGGCATGCACAGACGCTCCAAGTGACTGCACAGCCATGTGGCTATATTGTTTAGACGGAAACATTGCCTCTGGCCTGCTTGAATCTCTTCAATTATAACAGAGACTTTTCCACATTATTCTTTCATTGGATACCACCATATAATAGCATGGACTCATTGTGGAGCTGAAGAATATTCAGTCTCCTGAGGTAAGGAAAATATTAACTTTAAAAAATTAAGAATTAGAAGTTTAGAATATTTATCCACCGCTGCCAGAAGAAGTGGTGGAGGCTAGTACAATTGCAACATTTAAAAGGCATCTGGATGGGTATATGAATAGGAAGAGTTTAGAGGCCTATGGGCCAAATGCTGGCAAATGGGACTAGATTAATTTAGGATATGTGGTCAGCATGGGCAAGTTGGACCGAAGGGTCTGTTTCTGTACTGTACAGCTGTATGACTCTAATATTACTTGTCTTCATCTTGTCACAAGGCTTCAAGAGCGAGCAAGATCATGTGACATGGCATCACTTCAGATGATGTGAAAAAATGTATTTCTTTAGTATTTTACATTTGCGAGCTTAACCCCTTCCACAACAGTTGTCAGCAGCATTCCTGGTGACTGCACAAAAATGTGGCAGTGGTAGACTCAATTGGTTCATTTTTTCCCAATATAGCGGCAATATGTACAGTGTCCTTGCTGGTCACTGGGCAGTTCAATATTGATTCAAATTCAATTGTTTAAGGAAAATAATGAATTTAAAATATGATCTTCTTAAAGGAGGGAACAGAAACGGAAAAGTTTATCAAAGCCATTCTTCTCAGCAATTAATTCATATTTTCAATGACTACAAATTGTGTCCACAAGGTGGCAGCAGATGAGCAGTCATTTTTACAATTACTGAAAGATCTGCGGATGCTGTAAATCAGGTACAAAAGTTGCTGGAAAAGCTCAGCAGGTCTGGCAGCATCTGTGAAGGAAAGTCGGAGTTACCATTTTGGATCCAGTGACCCTTTCTCAGAACATTTTACACTTTGTTCACTTAATGATACTACTTGTATTTATAAAACATCTTAAACGTTGTAAAACATGCCGAGGAATATTGATCATCAAATAAAATGTTGGCATCAAAACTATATTGTAAGAAAATACTGAGTAAGAGTGGCATGGATTAATGAGTGCCTGAGAGGAATAAAGCCTGGTAGGGAAATTTAATGAGGGAATTCCAGAGATAGAATCTTAGCAGCTGGATGGTGGAGCAAAGATGAGAAATGGTGAAAAAGGCCAGCAATAGAGAAGCACAGAGACCTGGGATTTTTTTTCTGGCTGTAAGAATTTACAGGGGTAGGGATTGGGAGAGGGGAGGCAACAGAAGGATTGGATTCCAGCAAAGAAAGAGGCCATTCAACCCATTGTGTCTCAGCTGGCCTTCTAAAGGTTCAATTCACCTCGTCCCACTCCCCTACCTTTTCCCTATAATTTGCACATTGCCCTTTTCAATTCCTCTTCCAATTCCTTTTTTGAAAGCTCCAGTTAACTCTCCCACTACCACACTCTCAAGTAGCGCATTTCAGACCCTAACTACTCTTTATATGAAAATATTTTCTTCATTTTGGCAATTGTTCCTTTTGCCAATTACCTTAAATCTATTTCCTCAGGTTCTTAATCCTTTCATGTTGTTTTATTCATTCATGGGATATGGGCCTTATTGTCATTTATCGCCCATCCTAAAATAACCTGGAGAAGTTGGTGCTGAGCTACATCCTTAAAGTTTTAATGCCATTGGGGTGTTGCAACACTCAAAGTGCTGTTAGGAAGGGAATTGAAGGATTTTAACCCAGCATCAATGATGTACTTCCAAGGCAGAATGAGATGTGTTGAAGAGGAACTTGCAAGTGGTGACGTTTCCATGTATCTGCTGTCTTGTCCTTCAAGGTGGTGGGACACAGGTGCTCTTGGAAGAGCTTTGGTGAATTTCTGCAGTGTATCTTGTAGAAGGTACACATTGTTGCTACTGCATCAGTGGTGGAGGCAATGAACGTTGTAGTTGGTGAATGGGTGCTAATCAAGTGAACTCCTTTGTCCAGGATGGTGTCAGACAATTCCATTGTACTCCCGACTTGCACTTTGTAGGTGGTGGACTGAGATTGAGGAGCCAGGAGATGCTGGTTCAGTCCACGTTCTGGTAATTGGTAAACCCCAGAATGTTGATAGTGAGAGGTTTGGGATTGGTAATGCCATTAGTTATATTCTCTCCAATTAGGTATAGCCATTGCCTAGCACTTGAGTGGCACAGATGTTATCAACCTAAGCCTGGATGTTATCTCGATCTTGCTGTATTTAAACATAGACTCAGTATCTGGGGTATCATGAATATTGCTAAATATCATTGAACATTGAAATCATAAGTGAGCATTCTCAATTCTGACTCAATGATGGAGGGAAGATCATGATAAAGCAGCTTAAGAAAGCTGGGCCACAAACATTACCCTGATAAACTCTTCAAGTGACGTCCTGGGTTTAAAATGATTGACTCAAGCAACCATAATTAACTTATTTTGTGCCAAATATGACTTCAATGAGCAGAGCGATTTCAATTTGTTCCTATTGACACCAGTTTTGCTTGGGCTCTTTGATGCAAATTTCAGTCAAGTTCTACATTGATATCAAGGGTAGCTATTCTAATGTCTCCTCATGAATTCAGATGTTTTGTCCATGCTTGGATTATGGCCACAATGAGAACAGGAGCCTAAACTGTACATCAGTGATTACAAATTTAAACAAAGCTCTTCTCAAACTTCCTTTCTCCAAGGGAAACAGCTACAAGGAAAACATCTATCATTTCTAAATAAAATAAGAGAGGGTTTCAGTCATAGTAATGCATTGATTGTCAAGGGGCAGTGGTTAGATTCTCTCTTGTTGGGGATGGTCATTGCCAGGCACTTGTGTGGCATGAATGTTACTTGCCACTTGTCAGCCCAAGGCTGGATATTGTCCAGTACTTGCTACATTTGGACAGGGACTGCTTCAGTATTTGAGGAGTCACAAATGGTGCTGAATATTATGCAATCATCAGTGAATACCCTGACTCTGAACTTATGATGGAGGGAATGTCATTGATGAAGCAGCTGAAGATGATTGGGTCTAGGAAACTACCCTGGGGAACTCCTGCAGAGATGTCCTACAGAGATGACTGATTTCTAACGATCCTAACTATCTTCTTTTATTTGCCTGAAATGTCTGCAGCAAGTGGAGATTTTTCCCACGATTTACATTGACTCCAGTTTTGCAGGACTCCTTGATGCAATACTTGGTTAAATGTGATGTTAAGAGCACTCATTCTCACCTTAACGTTTCAGCTCTTTTGTCCATGTTTCAACTAAGGCGCAAAGCCCCAAGCAATTAGGGCCAGCTTTCTAACTAGCTGCCTAGCCATCTATGTTTCTGTTCGCAGAGTTCATGGTTAACATTCTATCCCCCATCTCTTTATCCCAAAGCAAAGATCATGAGTTTCATGGGGGCCTTTCTGTAGGGCACTGGTGGGACTGCCTGTATTGTGCACAACATTGGTCATCTTATTTAAGGAAGAATGTGTTTGTGGGCCAAAGGCACTTCAGGGAAGAGGTACTAGACTATTACCTGGAATTATGGATGATCATCAAGCTGTACAGCCAGAAACAGACCCCTCAAAATAGCTAGTCCGCACTGAAGAGATATCTTAAACTGATCTAGCCCCATTTGCCAGCATTATCCCTCTAAACCTTTCCTATTCATGGACGCATCGAGATGCCTTTCAAATGTTGTAATTGTACCTGCCTCCACCACTTATTCTGGCAGTTCGTTCCATACACGCGCCACCCTCTGCACGAAAAAGTTGCCCTTTAGGTCCCTTTAACTCTTTCCCCTCTCAACTTAAACCTATGTCCTCGAGATTTGGACTCCCCTACCCCGGAAAAAAGACCTCGGCTATTTACCCTATCCATGGCCCTCATGATTTTATAAACCTCTACAAGGTCACCCCTCAGCCTCCGACACTTCAGGAAAAATGCCCCAACCTATTCAGCCTTTCCCTATAGCTCAAACCCTCCAACCCTGACAACATCCTTGTAAATCTTTTCTGCACTATCTCAAGTTTAACAACATTTTTTCCATTGCAGGGAGACCAGAACTGAATGCAGTATTCTAAAAGTGGCCTCACCAATGTCCTGTACAGTCACAACACGAACTCCCAACTCTGATACTCAATGCCATGACTAATGAAGGCAAAAATGCCAAATGCCTTCTTCACCACCCTGTCTCCCCATGACTCCACTTTCAAGGAACTATGCACCTGCATCCTCGGGTCTCTTTGTTTGGCAACAGTCCCGTATTATTTGTATCTGTTGGGACTACAACAGTGTAAGAAGCCACTCATTTGGAAACATTTAAAATCCTGAGGGGTTTTGACAGAATTTACTATGGAGAGGATGCTTCTTCTTGTCAGAGAATCTAAACTAGGAGCCACTGTTTAAAAATCAGGAGTCACCCATTTAACACAGGGATGAGGAAATTTTCTTTCTGTCAGATTTCTATGAGTCTTTGGAAGTCTCTCCCTCAAAAGATGATGTTGACAGTGTCCTTGAATATGCTTAAAGTGGAGGTCATTAAGTTGATGTGATGCTGAACTGGAAATCAATTGAGGTCAGCCAGCAAGATATAATGGCTTAATAGAATTCAGTATTAATTAGGATATGGCATGCAGTCTCCCTCAGTGAGAGTCATCAGCCTTTCATCAGACAGTGTAAGATGAGAAGCCTCCCAGTTGTGTATTGGAATAGACACATCCAGAAACAATGGAATCATGGATAAGGTTATAGCACCCAGTAAACTAACAGGAAGACAGAGATGGTTATGGGAGGTCACAATAGGCAGCCAGATGCTTCCTGATGCAAGGATTTGATGCGATGTTTATAAATCAATTTCTCTCTTAATGCCATTTGTGTATCACCACATTGTTTTCCTGAGGTCTGCTAGTATCATAGAAAAGTTATTTTTTATATAACAGACAGCCCTGTCAATCACAACACTCTTCCCTGTCTATAACACTTCAAATGTCTTACTCAGATTTCTGTACCGTATCACAGAAACATTATCAAGAATCAAAGGAGAGACCCCAGCTACAGAAGCCCTAAGTCACCATATACCTTGTAGCATCCTCCCAGCCCTTTCACAGAGTCACCAATATCAGGCTGTAGCCATTGTCACCAGAATTTGGAGGACACCTCAGGATAAGGATATGGCAAGGAAAGGTACATCGAGGTCACTTTTAGTTCAGATAGAGGTCGATGACCTACTCAGATGCTGGTTCCCTTAGAAAGTCATCCTTTAATGAACATGGTTTCACTATTGTTTCAAAGATAGTAGGAACTGCAGATGCTGGAGAATCTGAGATAACAAGGTGTACAGCTGGATGGACACAGCAGGCCAAGCAGCATCAGAGGAGCAGGAAGGCTGACGTTTCGGGCCTAGACCCTTCTTCAGAAATGGGGGAGGGGAGGGGTGTTCTGAAATAAATAGGGAGAGAGGGGGAGGCAGATAGAAGATGGATAGAGGAGAAGATAGGTGGAGAGGAGACAGACCTGTAAAGAGGCAGGGATGGAGCCAGTGAAGGTGAGTGTAGGTGGGGAGGTAGGGAGGAGATAGGTCAGTCCAGGGAGGACGGACAGGTCAAGGGGGCGGGATGAGATTAGTAGGTAGGAGATGGGGGTGGGGCTTGAGGTGGGAGGAGGGGATAGGTGGGAGGAAGGACAGGTTAGGGAGGCGGGGACAAGCTGGGCTGGTTTTGGGATGCGGTAGGGAAAGGGGAGATTTTGAAGCTTGTGAAGTCCACATTGATACCATTGGGCTGCAGGGTTCCCAAGCGGAATATGAGTTGCTGTTCCTGCAACCTTCGGGTGGCATCGTTGTGGAACTGCAGGAGGCCCAGGATGGACATGTCATCTGCGGAATGGGAGGGGGAGTTGAAATGGTTCGCGACTGGGAGGTGCAGTTGTTTATTGCGAACCGAGCGTAGGTGTTCTGCAAAGCGGTCCCCAAGCCTCCGCTTGGTTTCCCCGATGTAGAGGAGGCCACAACGGGAACAGCGGATGCAGTATACCACGTTAGCAGATGTGCAGGTGAACATCTGCTTGATGTGGAAAGTCTTCTTGGGGCCTGGGATGGGGGTGAGGGGGGAGGTGTAGGGGCAAGTGTAGCACTTCCTGTGGTTGCAGGGAAAAGTGCCGGGTGAGGTGGGGCTGGAGGGGAGTGTGGAGCGAACCAGGGAGTCACAGAGAGAGTGGTCCCTCCGGAAAGCAGATAAGGGTGGGGTGGGAAAAATGTCTTTGGTGGTGGGGTCGGATTGCAGATGGTGGAAGTGTCGGAGGATGATGCGTTGGATCCGGAGGTTGGTGGGGTGGTACGTGAAGATGAGGGGGATTCTGTTTTGGTTGTTATTGCGGAGAGTGGATGTGAGGGATGAGTTGCGGGAGACACGGTCGAGGGCATTCTCGACCACTGAGTGGGGGAAGTTGCGGTCCTTGAAAAATGAGGACATCTGAGATGTACGGGAGTGGAATGCCTCATCCTGGGAGCAGATGCGGCGAAGGTGAAGGAATTGGGAATAGGGGATGGCATTTTTGCAGGAAGGTGG
>NC_063332.1:58638048-58642873 GCF_021869965.1 Rhincodon typus | reverse complement strand
TGGCCAGGTGTGACAAAGCCGAAGTAAAATTGGAGTCAATGAGAACCAGAGCAAAATTCTCCACTGGTTGGAGTCATACCAAGTCCAAAGGAAGATGCTGTGGTTCTCTGAGATCAATCATCTAAGTCTCAAGACACGCAGCTCATGACCACCTTCTCACGAAATGGGCAATAAATGCTGGCATAGCCAGTTATGTCCACATCCTGTGAACAAATATTTTAAAAACCTGGTATAAAGGACAATGGTAATGGTGTGAGAAAAATTTTCTCAGCCCAGGAATTTCTTAAGGTAGTGTCATGGGCCTATTTTCACCATCAATGATGACCTTCTCTCATCTTGGATGTGGTGATACAGTCCTAAAGTCATAGAGTAATACAGAATGGAAACAAGCCCTTTGGCCCAAACTGGTCCATGCTGACCATGGTGCCCACTCAGCAAGTTTGAACTGCCTGCATTTGGTCCATATCCCTCTAAACCCTTCTCATCCATGTGCCTATCTAAATGTTTCTTTCAAGTGTTGCTATTATACCTGCCTCAACCACTTTCTCTGGCAGTCCATTCCATATACACACTCTCTGCATGAAGAAGTTGCCCCTCTGGTCCTTTTTAAATCTTTCCCCTCTCACCTTAAACCTACGCCCTCTGGTTTTCAATTCCCCATCTCTGCGAAAAAGACTACATGCATTCATCCTATCTATGCCCCTCATTATTTAATACACCTCAATAAGGTCACCTTATATTGTCCTACGTTCCAAGGAATAAAGTCCTATCCTGGACAACCCCTCCCTATAACTCAGGACTATTAGCTCTGGCAACTTCCTTGTAAATCTTCTTTGCACACTTTCCAGTTTAACTATGTGTTTCCTATGACAGGGTGATATTTGAAGAATGCAGTGTGCTCAATTCCACTTGCCACTTTTCAGATAACAAAGCAACCATAAACACATCCAGCACTACCTCAATATCATTCAAGTTTTGGCTGATGAGTGGCAGCTAATATTCATTCCAAACAAGTGCCAGACAATGGCCATCTCCAATAAGAGAAATGGGTCAGTTTGGCATTCAATGGCATTATATCATTGAGGTATACAGGCCATGAGCCAAGTGTTAGAAAATGGGATTAAAATAGTTAGGTGGTTGTTTTGACCAGTGCAGACTCGATGGGCTAAAGGGCCTTTTCCTGTACCATAGGCCCCTAAGAACGTGCCATTATCACACTATTAATCAGAAAGTGATCTGGACTAGCTAATATAAATACTGCCATTATAAGTGCAGATATTGTATTGCATGGTGACTGACTACTTACCTCCTGACTCTCTAAAGCCTGTCCACAATCTAGCAGGCACCCATTTACTTGATTAAATTCAGTCAAGGAGTTCAACACAACAGAAGAAAAAGCAGTCCCCATGATTACCACACTATCTCCATCTTAAGCAATCACTCTGTTCACCACCAGCTCAGTAGCTATATGCACCATCTACAAGAAAAACTGCTGGAATTCGCTGAGATGTCCATGACAAGATATTCCTTGCTTGCATCTGTAATTTAGAAAATGATTGGTAATCTGGACCACAGGCTTGCTATTATTTAGCAAATTATGGCTGATCTATTTCCTCAAGTCCACTTTTCTGCCTACCCATTACATCCTTCAACACCTATCACTACAGAATCTAACCCAGCCTTAAAAAGAATTCACTCTCTGCTTCCATGCTCTTTAGAAAGAGAATTTCAGGCTTACAACCCTCAGAAAAATCAGTACTCAGCTCCATCTTAAATAGGAGAACCAACATTTTTAGAACAAAAACACTGGAGAGAGAAACAGAGCCAACATTTTGTGTCCAGTATGGCTCTTCTTCAGAACTCATTAGTCTAGTCTCTCCCATAATATCAACAACTGTATGCGAAAAGATCAGTCAGTAGGATGATTGCCAATTTCCACTTTAAAATAAAACTGGAAATTGCTTGAAACACTCAGCATGCTGGGCAACATTTCTAAAGCTGGAAGGTGGGGTTAACATTTCAGACCTACAAGAGCAGTCTTTAAAGCAAAACTATTCTAAGTGAAAAAGCAAATAACCCAAAAGCCTAATATCCACAATGTCTTGTTAATTCTAATTACTGAAGCAATAATATCAAACAAATACTGAAGTAGACAAGTGGAAAACTGTTGTTTAGGAAGCAAACTGTCTTTGCAATTTTAAATCATTGGAACAGTTTCTACAACTAATTCATGGCCCTTTTATTGCTATGTATACAGTTCTGAGTTTCTGGACAAAAATAAGCTTCTAAACACCTATGCAATCTGGCGCATTCTCAAATTTCTGATAACTTAAAAGTTCACACCATTATTACTTTCTAAATCAGGCCAATGATTAGGTTAGATTATTTTGCCTTTTTTGTGTCTAGAGCCTAGATGGGTAATCTTTCACAGAGTCAGGCAGATGCCAATTCAGCTAGTTCTGGCGGTCATGTTTTCAACAAAATGTTGATTATCATCATGCACAGCACACACTCCACAGTTTCTTAGTGTCACATGGAGTGGATCAAATTGTTTGTACACTGGGATGTATAATGGGGACTTCTGAAGGAAATTGCGGAGGATTATTATCCAATCAACATTTAAGACACTTACAAATGTTTCAGCCTGGTCTCTTGTAAACATATGCTGGACTACATGTTGGCTAAAATGGGAATGTTCATGAAGCTGCTTTCTCCCACTGGTCAAGTGGGTTTACACCATAAATCTTGCCTGAACATGGTAGTGTCCAAACACTTTGGTCTGACTTATTGGTTATAGAATTGCTTTGTCTCTCCAGCTTTTTTTTTTATTTTAGCATGGAACAAAAGTGGTATTCATAAACATATTTAATGTAGTAAAAACAGGCTAAAAAGCATGGTCAAAATCTGACCGAGTCTAACACTGAATCATAGATAAGTAAACTGTTAAGGCAGATGATCAAACGCCCAGTCGCCTGAAACAGCAGAAACATATAAAGGCAGTGAGCTTTAAGACAGGAAATTCCCGAGTTTCGGACCATGACTGGTGAAACCACAGTGTTCCGTGATAGGGCAGAAAATTGTGGATGTGAAAAAGTCAGAATTGGAGAAACACAGAGATTCCATGGGGTTGTAGAGCTGAAGAAGATACAAACATAGAGAGGTGAGGAGACAATAGTGATTTAAGCACTTGACATAACTGAAAAAGTAAGGTCGCCATAGTCTTACCAGACTATGGGGCTGTTCTCCCAGTAGAGAGAGACAACTGGTGCAGGGTAACGATGCCTCAGGCAGGAGGAGGTTGAGAAGGAGAATCCTTCATGGTAACCTCAGTCGGTACGGATATTGAACCCACATAATTGGTATCACTCTGCATCACAAACTAGGCATTCAGCCAGCTGAGCTAACTGATCCCTGACTGAATAGATATTTGTTAAGAAGGCTTCATAATTAATCATTTTCATGGATCTCTGTTTGAAGAATTGTAGATACCTGGATTCTTTCAAAGAAGTGAATTAAACAACACTGTATGTTTTGTTAAAATCAATGCATTTCTTGGTGGGCGCATATCTTGCGATGACTTATTTACTGGGGACCATTGTTTGGGTTTAAAATAGTTAGGTTCCAGTTTGTTTTGGATGTTGTTTGCAATAGTTGGGGCAAAGCCACATGAAAGAAAAGTTTCCACTTCAGTTCTATTACTGAAAAAGGACCCTTGTCATGGGTCCATTATGGGTCCATTATGATACCTGAGGTCTCAGTCCAGCCGCTTTTGCATGAGAAGCCTCAGAAAGAATTTGTTGCTATTTCCGCCAGGATCTACAGAGGTCCGGAAAGACAAATAGATATGGTCAGTGACATCAGTCTTTGAACACCAGAATGTCAGACTGTCAGCCATTTCAGCATCTCAAAATCTTACCCCTTTTGTCTTCAAGAATTCAGAAATATTGACCAAAAGTGTGTTTTTTTAAAATCTGTGCAAACATAAATCTATGTTCTTTTTTTCCTTTTATGTAGATACACACTCTGTGTTTGTTCACATGTTTAGGATTATTTATAAGGGTAAACATTTACATTTTCATACTGCAAACTATGTTAACCAGTTTAAACTTCCATAGAATTTGGTTTCACAAGAAATCAAGAATTGGGTATATTGAAGAAGTTTAGTTAATGGATCTTTTTATTCTAACTCTAATGTAGGAAAAATATACAATCGACTTACCATGTATTTGCAAAATATTCAAATATATAGTGTGACTTGTGGACTAGTGGGACTCAAGAACAGCACTGCACTCCTCCCATCTCAGTCATAAGAAAACTGGGGGCTCCAGTTTCTAGTGGGGTGCAAAGTGTCTACTGTGGACAACATTTATTTGGAAGTTGCTTAATTGCAATTAGGTAAGTAAATATAACAGGTTTCTTGTGCATTATTAAAGTTAGATGGCTTTGACAATTGCTAAAGCACTTCTGGAGACAGAAGTTCTAACCCTGATTGGATTGCAAAACCAAGACTAGGATATTAGCATTGGCAGAAAATTAAAGTTGGAATTAAAAGCAGGAGCTGACATAGAAGAAATAAAAGCGAAAATAGTGCAGCATTCCAAATTGAAAGTGAAACAAATCAATTCAGTTGGATTCAACTGAATTAACAAGAATCCAGTTGTAGATGTAGCATCCCCTGAACAAAAAAAATGGTGCAACTTAAACAAGACAGACAATTAACTTCAAAGAGTAAAAAAGAATTTCAAAGAAATGAAAAAGGAAATGGAAAGAGCTTTTCACATTCAGGAAAGGAAAAGAGAAAGACAAGAAAGAGAATGATACAGGG
>NC_063332.1:58629340-58637948 GCF_021869965.1 Rhincodon typus | reverse complement strand
ACCCTCAGCCTTTCCTCATAAGACCTTCCCTCCATACCAGGCAACATCCTGGTAAATCTCCTCTGCACCCTTTCCAATGCTTCCACATCCTTCCTATAATGCGGTGACCAGAACTGTACGCAATACTCCAAGTGCGGCCACACCAGAGTTTTGTACAGCTGCAACATGACCTCATGGCTCCGAAACTCAATCCCTCTACCAATAAAACCTAACATACTGTACGCCTTCTTAACAACGCTATCAACCTGGGTGGCAACTTTCAGTGATCTATGCACATGGACACCGAGATCTTTCTGCTCATCCACACTACCAAGAATCTTACCATTAGCCCAGTACTCTGTATTCCTGTTACTCCTTCCAAAGTGAATCACCTCACACTTTTCCGCATTAAACTCCATTTGCCACCTCTCAGCCCAGCTCTGCAGCTTATCTATGTCGCTCTGTAACCTGCAACATCCTTCCGCACTATCCACAACTCCACCAACTTTGGTGTCATCCGCAAATTTACTAACCCATCCTTCTACGCCCTCATCCAGGTCATTTATAAAAATGACAAACAGCAGTGGTCCCAAAACAGATCCTTGAGGTACACCACTAGTAACTGAACTCCAGGATGAACATTTCCCATCAACCACCACCCTCTGTCTTCTTACAGCTAGCCAATTTCTGATCCAAACCGCTAAATCACCCTCAATCCCATGCCTCCGTATTTTCTGCAATAGCTGAATACTGACTTAAAGGGTTGCAACAACAACAAAAAGAAGCCTTTGATTCTGAGAGCACACTGATGAGAAACGCCCTGGGTCAATCCAAGACCAAGTGGGGAGCCATTTAAGTTTGTGTAAGCATTCCCAAAATTTGATTAAAGGAACATAGAAGCATTTTTTATTCCTTTTGAAGTGGCCATAAGAAAACTGGACAGTGCCCTGCAAAGTCAGCTGGTGTGAAAAGCTCATGAAGTGATGACCTTTTTTTCTGAGGAGGCTTCTATAAATTGATGTAGCAAAAAGAAAGCATTTGTGGCAGGAACTGGTCTCCAAGATTTACAGGTAAAAATTTAGGACAAATTCATAGACCACTTGAAAGCATAAAGCAAATAAATTTGACTGTTTGATGCAAGCATTAAAAGGTAGAGGCTGTATGCAATCCTCGGGGGAAATGGTTCTCTTGGAAGAATTTAAAAGTTCACTCTGTGCATCAGCAAGAACTTAGAACCAGAAGATTGAAAGACAGGCAGCTGGAGCAGATGACAATTAACAGCTGTCAACAAATCCAATCTCTTTTTCCATCACCCCCAGACACCCAAGAAGAACGCAAGATGGTTGGGGAAGGGACAGCTGGGAATGCCCTGGAATCTTCTGCTCCAGCTAGAAAAGAGAGCACAGAGGGTGAAAGTGATATCTGAAGTCCCAAATGTTACTTTTGAGTAGATTGCGGGAGATCACCTGTAATTACTGTTGGGGTAAATCAAGTTTATTCAAAGAAAGGAGCCACAACAGAGCACAAAAGATCAAATTGTAGCTTTAACTGCAGCGGTGAGGCTAAGTACAAACCCTGCCATGAGTGCAGGGGAGGTAGACAAGATACTAGAATGCTACAGGGAATTCTTGTCAAAAGGAAAAATAACCTGTAATTCATCAAATTAGATGGTTGAAGCTATTGCCATACTAAGGGATACAGGAGGCACCCAAACTCTTGTTGGAGAAAGGCAAGACTTTTTTCAACCAGAGAGCTGCGTGAATAGCAAGGTTTAACGAATGATATTAGCTGGTATCATATCAAGCGCACCTGCAGTGTGAACTAACATTTGGAACAGTATATGTAGGAATTCTCTGTAGTTTACCTGTAAAAGAGTTGGTCTACTCAAGGGAATGATTTGGAAGAAGTAAATATTGTAGCACCTCCAGTAGTCACAGAAAGGTCAAATGACATCAAGGAGAGACAACAGTTCTGGGATAAGGCTCGAGCAATTTTTCCTTTATGTACAGTGAACTAAGCAAGGGCTACACAAAGTCCATTTCAGAGGACAAATTGGTACCACAGGCATATATTTGGAATCTGATTGATCAGTCTTAATCTTAAAGCTAATATAGGAAAAGCATACAATTGGCCCCATTAAAACCCATGAAAAATAATTAATGTTGAGACCCGTGGAGTTGGGGGCCTAGAGAAACTTAATGCATTCTTTCCCATCGTAATCATAACAAATTGAATGGGGAAACGTGTATGGGAAAATGCACAGTTCAGGGGAAAATAAGGCAAATGGCACACAGTAAATCTTTCTTTCAAGCTGCAGACACAGATACAATTGGCAAAACGATCACCTGAAGTAACGCATCATTCTATGAATATATTAAATAAGGTTGAACCTTTGTTTTGATGGTGATCAAAGGAATATGGGGTATGCCTGGCCAGGAGACTACAGATTGCGATCAGATACACTTTTGATGCTGGGTTATTAGTTTTGTACTGGTTATTTACAACTTATTTGTTTGTGACTCTTAATATCCTAGCAAGCCATCTAGTTCTTTTTCTGACTTTACAACAATGTAGAAGCTTTCATGATTACTTTTTTCATGGGGGGGGCAATGGTCTAGTAGTACTATCACTAGACTGGTTCTGGGGACCTGGGTTCGAATCCTGCCACTGCAGATGGTGGAATTTGAATTCAATAAACATCTAGAATTAAGAGTCTAATAATGACTATGAATCCATTGCTGATTGTTGGAAAAACCCATCTGGTTCATTAATGTCCTTTAGGGGAGGAATCTGCCATCTTTACCTGGTCTGGCCTACATGTGACTCCACAGCCACAGCAATGTGGTTGACTCAAATATCCTCTGACCAATCAGGGATGGGCAATAAATGCTGGCCTAGCCAGCAACATCCTCCGCCCCTGAACGAATAACAAAAAAACCACTCCACAAATCCTGTTACTTAAATTCAAATTTCACAACTCAGCACAGTGGGATTTTAACTCACTTTTGGGTTGTTGGCCTAATATATAAGCACAAGATGATATGACACAGATATTGTCAATTAAAATACTTACTGAAAATTTAAGCCTCGAATTCATCATCTCCATTCAGTAAAAACTTATGGCTAGGGAAAGGAGTGCGTCTTTGATTATATTTTGCTTGAATTCTAGTTGGATAATTTAATAGCTTACCAATAAACAAAGACACTGCTCCACAAGATGGAGATTTCACTGATTCTGCAACTTCATCTGTGGAAAGTTTCTCATATGTCACTTTTATCAAATCCTTTGGTTTATCTTCCAATTCACTCATGGTAACTGGAGAAAGGAAATAAGTCATCAGTTTATTTGCTGGTGACAGGACTGACTGAGTGGTCTCTACAGATCAACTATTATCCTTTAAGAGTCTTCAGTACCAGAGTCCATTAGCATATCAAAATGATCCAAAGATTTCCTTTTTTAGTTTACTTCATTTAAATATGTGCATTGTTTCTCCTCTTCTCTCCTGACAAGTAAATAAATGTATTAAATATAATGGAAAATACTTTCCAATGTAAATTATATGCTACATCAGTTTCAAAAAGGGAGCATCTAGAAGCTAGGTAGCCAAATGCATGGCTAGCAATGGTGCAGCAATGATAGTTAGGGACATGCAAGGTGCCAGAATTGGAATAAAAAAGATCTCTTTTGGTTGTTGGGCTGGAGGAAATTACAGAGGTAGGTATGGGGCAAAGCCACGCAAAGATTCTAAAACAAGGATAAGAAATTTCCAATGGAGGTGCTGCAGACTGCCAGCCGAGATAGGTTAGTGAGAACAGGCGAGACGGGTGAATGGAACTTGGTAAGAGTGAGGGTAGATAAAGCAGTAGTTTGGATGAGCTCACATTTGACAGAGGATCCGAACAGTGGGCCTGTGAAGTAAGCAATGGAGGAATCAACATTCTTTTCAGTTCCAGGTCTTGATGAGAACATAACAGCAACTTGAAAGAAAATAAAGGAAGAGAAAAGAGAGAGTTTCAGTACCTCTTGATTAAAATGGTAGTTCAGATTCAGCCATTTTTTAAAAAATATTCCATGTGGGTTACTTGGGTTTGTCGCACAGAAGCAATACTAGGTCAAAAAAAAAGGCTTCAGTTCATCGAAGTCCCAGGTATTCAAGTCAAATGAAGAAAGTTGAACATTGACAGACTCTTTTCACTATGATCTGCATCTCTGTAGTTGTAATACTATATTCTGCTTTCTGTTCTGTTACCCTGATTACTTATGTAAGGTATGATTTGTCTTGCTGGCATGCAAAACAATACTTTTCACTGTATCTCAGTACATGTGACAATAATAAATCAAAGCAAGTAATCGTAACATCAGGACTTTACTAACTGCACAAGGAGAAAATTCTGAATGCAATGACACAAAAGTTGCTTTATCATCATCATCTCTGAATTCTATCTGGAGGGGAAACCGCTACAATTAGTTAGAAGTGACAAGACTTTTTTTCCATAACATTTATGACTCAAATGTAATCCTGTATAGACTTGGAAATTACAAGTCTTAAATAAAATCAAAATTAATGGTTCAAATTCATTTCCTATTGGTTCAAGTACTATAGAACATAGAACAGTACAGGCCCTTCGGCCCACGATGTTGTGCCGAACTTTTACCCTAAACCTAACGTCTATCTAAACTCCACCGCCACCTTATACTATCATCCATATGTCTATCTAATAGCCGCTTAAATGCCCCTAATGAGGCCGACTCCACTACCCTCTCCGGCAATGCATTCCACGCCCCGACCACTCTCTGAGTAAAGAATCCACTTCTGATGTCTCCCCGATATCTACCTCCACTCACATTAAAACTATGTCCCCTCGTAAAAGCTACCTCCACCCTAGGAAAAAGTCTCTGGCTGCCTACTCTATCTATACTTCTGATCATTTTGTACACCTCTATCAAGTCACCTCTCATCCTTCGTTGTTCTAAAGAGAAAAGCCCTAGCTCTCTCAACCTTCCCTCGTAAGACCTTCCCTCCATTGCAGGCAACATCCTGGTAAATCTCCTCTGCACCTTTTCTAACGCTTCCACATCTTTCCTGTAATGAGGTGACCAGAATTGGACACAATACTCCAGATGTGGCCGAACCAGGCTTTTGTATAGCTAGTTGTATACTATCTTACATATAAATTTGTAGAACTCACATTTACAATTTAACATTATTTATGACTCAATGAAATGATAAGAATGCATGAACATCAAAGAGAAGTGAGATGTCTGCTCCTTTATTCCCAAACTATCAAGGGACCTTTATTCTGTAAACTAACACAACATCTGTAATCTTGATTTTTTTTTAAAAGATTTTTAGCACGAACACTGGGTAAAAACATAAGAAAATGTTCCGCTGTACAACTTTCATCATCCTTTCAAATTCTATTTGAAACTTGACACAAGTTTCTTCAAAGTAGATTTGTTATCAAAAGAAAGACTGTGGGAGATAATAGCACCTGTAGAAAAGAGGATATTTGTAATAATAGAGATAGGAAGATGTAAAATATGCTATAGGAACCAGGCATCCTACATCTATTTAAAACTATCTTTAAAGTAAAATCATACAAGCTCACTGAGTAACAATGGTACCTAAATGCTTGAGTTGAAGCAGAAAACTTCGCCATGTGCAAGTTTAAAGTGGGTAATATTTACTATTACTATCTTTGCTATTTTATACATTGCAGGTATGCTCTGTATCATCATCCTACAACTTTCAGCAGACATGCTTTTGCATTTCTCAGTGAAGAGGGGAATATATATTTTTAAAATAGCACAAATGTTACTGCACATCTCTACTGGATGTAATACAGGCAGTTTTGTCTACTGCTCTCGAGAAAAAACTGTTTTGACAAATCTTTGCTTCTTTCCCATTAATTTTTGGCATAATTTATCCTGCAGTAACACTTTCTGTACAGAACACTTTTTCAAAATTATAGTCATGGTATGTGTTGGCCTAATTTATTTCCTTAAAACTTCCTAAAAGGGTTATTATTGGAAATTATTATTGGAAAAAAGAAGCACACCTAGCTTGTGATAACCTTAAATTTGTAAAGTTTTACTGACCATTATTGAAATGCTGCAGATACAACTTGAGCCTGCAACTATCTTGGCACTAATTCTGACAAGCCATGCAAAATATTCAATTTGTTAGAAATAACATCCACCAGGCCCATTCCGTTCTCTCAATGACTAACCCTACTGTAGTTGTTAGCATTCAGTGTCTTAAAAATGACTAATATGAAATGTATTTATATTATTACAGTGAAACTGCATAAAAGTAGCATGGCTCCATATAATAAAGATACAAAGCCAAGTGGGAACAGACGAAAGGGAAAATTCAAAAGGCATCTAACAATGGAATCAGTCGACCTGGCTAAAATTAAAGACTCCATCAGGAATTTTAATGTACGGCCTCCTGCACCTGAAGTCATATTTGAGGAGAAATTGGAAATACCTGCATATGTATGCCAGGAGCTAGCCCCCACTGATCGGGGGGATGACTGCGATCTCGTCGCCTGGCTGGAGGAACAAAAGCTGATCTCCCAAGATGATGTATTCCTGACGAACAGCAAGAATGATGTGATCCCTTATGGTACCAAGCCTGTGGATTCGGTAAGAAATGAAAAAGCATACCAAACATCTGTAACTTAGCATTTAGCACTAGAAGTTTTGTTGCATTTAATAGGATTTCTTCCTTCCTCTTCCTATTATTGGTTAATAATATCCTCCAATTATGGTTCCAGGCCTGCAACTAAAACAGTTCTTAGTCACTGCAATCAGTCCACTTCACACAGGCAGTTAGCCAATTCTTAACAAGGTAGCTAAATGAAATATTTTATGTAATCAAGCTATTTCATCAACTCGAATGACAATGGGTGAGCTACTTTGGTAACATGTACAGCACATCCTGAATTTGGCAGCATTAATGACTTCCATAAAGAAAGCCACGGCAAAGAACAATATTTGACTTCCCACTTGATAGCATTCTGTGAAAAAGAATACGTTGACTAAGAAGAAAAACCAAGCAATATTTCAACATCTTTTAAAATGCCTCCGCTATTTTTCTAATCCTGACACGGTGGGGGCTAAACTATGTTTACTTCCGTTATTTATATGCTGGCAAAATAACATGATTGTGAATTTCCAACAATGATATTAATTAGAAAAGGATCACTGTTTATATTGATCCATTCAATGGTATTTTTTTTCTCCTATAGATGCAAAGTTTATTAAACTATTCTGTGAATCTGTTACATTTATCACAGTTCACTACACCAGAGCCTTCATCTCAATGTAGTTCCCAAAACTTTCACTAGGAAGTCTGCACATGCACCAACACTCGTAGTCAACTCAACCTTCTGTCTCTATGTGCGTCATGCCATCATCAGATCAACATGGCCTATCTGCAGCCAAACATCCTAGAATTCTATGCAAAATGATGGATGACAGAATAATCTAAAACTGATCTGTGCTGAATTTCCCTCAGATTTTTCCTCCATTTCCTGTGGGAAGATAGAGTAAAGACAGTCTCTGTCCTATAGTCACATGACTAAAAGTACAGCCTTCTGTGGTCAGGATATACAAATCCAATCTTATCAGTTTCATCTTTCCACTCGGTTATCAGTGAAGACACCATCAACAGCATCTTCTCCCTTTGCTATTTATATTTTTTCCCAAATGGGTGGGGACAATGTTTGTTTATACCCTCTAACAGAATGCAAGCATTGCTAGCTACGCAAGCATTTGTTGCCCATCTCTATTTGCTTTGGAAAGTTGACAGCAATCCACTTGCTGGAACCACTGCGGTCCATCTGGTATAGGTACATCTACAATGCTGTCAAGATGGAAGTTATGAACACATGAACATACAACTTGGGAACAGACCGTTCATCCCCTCATGCTGCCATTCGACATTACGGCTGGTCTAATTGCAACCTCCAATCTACATTCCTGTTTATCCTTGATAACCTTTCACTCCTTAATTAACAATAAGCTATTTACCTTTGCCTTAAAAATATTCAAGGACTGTTTCCATACCTTTTCAGGAAGAGATCCAAAGACTTAAAACTGCCTGAGATAAGAGATTTCACCTAATCTGTGTCAAATGGGCAATGTCTAATTTTTAAACAGTGACCCCTAATTCTAGATTCTCCCATCTACCATGTTAAAACCTCTCGTGATATGTTTCAGTCTAATCGCCCTTTATTCTTCTGAATTCCAAGGGATACCAAGGTAGACAAGCAAGAGGCTGGAAGAACATAGCAGGCCAGTCAGCATTAGGAGGAAAGGAGCAGTCAACATATTTTTGTCTCTATCTAAGGGATACCAGCCTAATCTGTCCAATGTTTCCTCAGAGGACTACCTACCCATTACGAGTATTCAGGAACAAAAACAAAGTTGCTGGGAAAGCTCAGCAGGTCTGGCAGCATCTGTGAAGAAAAAAACAGAGTTAACATTTCGGGTCCGGTGACCCTTCCTCAGAACTGAAGGGTCACCGAACCCGAAACGTTAACTCTGATTTTTAACTCGTAGAAAAAAAACTCATCGATTCCCTACAGTGTGGAAACAGGCCCTTCGGCCCAACAAGTCCAC
>NC_063332.1:58618196-58629240 GCF_021869965.1 Rhincodon typus | reverse complement strand
GTGGACTTGTTGGGCCGAAGGGCCTGTTTCCACACTGTAGGGAATCGATGAGTTTTTTTTCTACGAGTTAAAAATCAGAGTTAACGTTTCGGGTTCGGTGACCCTTCAGTTCTGAGGAAGGGTCACCGGACCCGAAATGTTAACTCTGTTTTTTTCTTCACAGATGCTGCCAGACCTGCTGAGCTTTCCCAGCAACTTTGTTTTTGTTCCTGATTTACAGCATCTGCAGTTCTTTCAGTTTTCATTACAAGTATTCATCTGGTAAACATTCTCTGAACTACAGTCAATGTATTATATCCTTCCTTAAATAAAGTTACCAATACTTTACACAGTACTCCAGACACGGTCTCACCAGTACACTTTAAAAGGATAACAGTGGACAGTCAATAGCAACCATTTAAAGTGGAGGAAATGCAACAATTGTTCATTCTTTTGTAGAACAAAAATAAAACTGGAAAGCTGGCCTGGCAATGGCTATCAAGGTAAATTAGGAATAGTATTAGACCCAAGGAAGGGGCACATACAATCACCAAAAAAGCAGCATGCCTGAGGGCTGGGAACTGTTTAGATTGCAGCAAAAGAGGACAAAGGGATTAATCAAGACAAGGTGTGCAGAGGGGCTGGTGGTGATAGAGTCCAAGAATTAACCTACAGAGAACATACAAACTGACTGCAAAAGCTTGTGAAGTATGTGAAGAGAAAATGATTAGTGAAGACAAATATAAGTCCCTTACAGTCAGAAACAGGAAATTATAATGGGAACAAAGAGATGGCAGGCCAATCACATATATTCTTTGGATTCAAATTCACAAAGGAGAACACAAATAATGTTCCAAAAATACTGGAAAAGACAGGGTCCAGGGAGAGGGAAAAAGTGAAGGGTATCAGTATTAGTAGGGCAAGTATAAAATTAATGGTCAGACCTTGGGTGGTGATGCAGATCGGAGGGATCTAGGGTGCAGGTACATAATTCTTTGAAGTTTGCATCACATATAGACAGGGTGGTTAAAAAGGCGTTTGGCACGCTTGCCTTCATTGCTCAGCGTTTGGAGTATAGCAGTTAAGAAATCATGTTGATGTTGTACAGGACATTGGTGAGGCCTCTTCTGGAATATTGCGTCCAGTCCTGGTCACCCAGTTATAGAAGGGATATTATCAAGCTGGAGAGGGTTCAGAAGAGATTTACCAGTGCTGGGTATAGAAGGTTTGAATTATGAAGAAAGGCTGGTTAGGTTGGGATCTTTTTCACTGGAGGTTGAGAGATGACCTAATAGAAATTTATAAAATTAGTGAGAGGTATAGATAGAGTTAATAATAGTTGTCTTTTCCTTAAAAGGGGAATTTCAGGACTAGGGAGCACATTTTTAAGGTGAGAGGACAGAGATTTAAAAAAGACATGAGGCAATTTTTCTTACACCGAGGTTCGCATGTGGAATAAACCTCCGGATAAAGTGGTGGATATGGGTACAATGACAATGTTTAAAAGACATTTGGATCGATACTTGAACAGGAAAGGTTTGGAGGGATATGGGGCAGGAGCAAGCAGGTGGGACTAGTTTAGTTTGGGATTATGTTCGGCATGGGCTGGATGGACCGAAGGGTCTGTTTCCACACTGTATGACTCTATGATTCTATAAGTATTGCGGGAACTGATGGAATTAAAGGTTGATAAATGCCCAGGACCTGTATTCTACATCCCAGCATCCTTAAGAAATGGCCCTCGAAATATAGTGGGTTGCATCGGTGCAATCTTTCAAGATTCTGTAGACTCTGGAATAGTTCCTATGGATTTGAGAGTTGTTAATATAATCCCACTACTTTAAAAAGGTAGAGATAAAACTGGGAATTATAGACCAGTTAGCCAGAATGCACGTCCTCTGAAAGTGAAGCAGTCCAGTCCATGACCAGGTCATTGGAGACATATAGACATTTACCATTTGATAAATGTGATGATAAATACTATTAATGCCTAAGAAATGTCGGGTGCTAGAAGAAATGCCAACTTCCAAAGGCAGGAAAAGTCAGGTGAGGGTATATAATAAAAAACAATAAACCGTAGTAATGATCACTGGCTTCTCTATTCAATTCCAAAGCATCCAACGAATTTACCTTAAAACTTGCAAACAAGTTCAACTATGAGAGCAATCAACAATACAGTACTAAAACTAAAACCTAGAAGTAATGAAAACTGTCACCATCACCCCATACTACAGAACAAATTGCTAAATGTTAAAGCATTTCTCATCACAAAGAACCACCTTCCTGAGATATTTGTAACACCGACAGCTACAGGTGAGGTGCCAGAAGATTGGACAATGGCTAACATAGTGCCATTATTTAAGAAAGGTATTTAGGAAACGTCAGGGAACTATAGACCTTTGAGCCTGACATCAGTGGCAGGCAAGTTATTGGAGGGAATTTGGAGGGACAGGATTTACATGTATTTGGAAAGGCAATGACTGATTAGGGACTGTCAACCTGGCTTTGTGCATGTCTCGCTAACTTAAGTGAGTTAAGTGACAAAGAAGATTGTCGAAGGCAGAGTGGTCGACGTTGTCTATATGGACATCAGCAAGGTGTTCAAAAACATTCCACATGGTAGACTGGTTAGCAAGGTTAGAACACATGAAATACAGGGAGAGTTAGCCATTTGGATTCAAAATTGGCTCGAAGGTAGGAGACAGAGGGTGGTTGTGCAGGGTTGCTTTTCGGACTGGAGGCCTATGACCAGCAGTGTGCTGCAAGGACTGGTGTTGGGTCCACTGCTTTTTGTAATTTATATAAAATGATTCGGATGTGAATATAAAAGCTATTGCAGATGACACCAAAATTGGCATGTAGTAGACAGGAAAGAAGGTTACCTCAGAGTGCAACAGGATCTTGTTCAGATGGGCAAACAAGCTGAGAAATGACAGATGGAGTTTAATTTAGACAAATGTGAGGTGCTGCATCTTGATAAGGCAAATCAGGCCAGGACTTATGCAGTTAATGGTAAGGTCTGGAGAATGTTGCCAAGCAAAGTCCTTTGGGATGCAGGTTCATAGTTCCTTGAAAATGGAGTCACAAGTAGACAGGACAGTGAAGGTGGCGTTTGGTACACTTGCCTTTATCAGTCAGTGCATTGAGTATAGGAGTTGGCGGGTCATGTTGTGGCTGTACAGAACATTCAACAGACAACTTTTAGAATACTGCATTCCATTCTGGTCTCCCTGCTATAGGAAAGATGTTGTCATATTTGAACGAGCTCAGAAAAGATTTACAAAGATGTTGCCAAGATTGGAGGGTTTGAGCTATAGGGAGAGACTGAATAGGCTAGTGCTATTTCCCTGGAGCAGAGGCTGAGGGGTGACCTTATGGAGGTTTATAAAATCATGAAGGGCATGGATTGGGTGAATAGATAATGTCTTTTTCCCAGGGTACAGGAGGCCAAAACTAGAGGGCATAAGTTTAAGATGAGAGCGGAAAGATTGAAAAGGGATGCTAGGGGCAACTTTTTCAGCAGAAGGTGGTGCATGTATGGAATGAGAAGGTGGTGGAGGCTGGTACAATTACAACATTTAACAGGCATCTGACAGGTACATGAATCGGAAGGGCATAATGGGATTTGGGCCAAATGCCGGCAAATGGGACTAGGTAGGATTGGGATGTCTGTACAACATAGACGAGTTGGACTGGAGGATGTTTCCATGTTGCACATCTCTAAGACTCTGTGTTGAACACTGAAGCGTATGAATTCCTTGCATTTAATACATTTCTGAAGTACATGGTCAACAACTTGTAACATGGTACCTCTGACACAGGAAAACATCTCAAAGTGGTTCACAGGAGCATGACCAGTCTAGAAATTGACATTAAGCTAAAGAAGGAGATATTAGGAGACTGGTAAGTTTGGTTAATTAGTTTTAAGGAGATCAGAGACCCAAGAACTACTGAGGTTTTTATTTTACTTTGGCAGGACATCGCTGCACAATGAACGTAAATCTTATCTGCCACTCCATCTTTATCACATAAGTAGCACATATGCACTGCGTGCTGAAAAGAAAGAAAACCAGATCAGATAAATAACATTACTAAGAAGAAATAACAATGGACTTCTCTAATAGCTGTACCTTGGATGTCTCTTAACAATTTCCTGCCACAGCTGCAATGAAGTTAGTTGCTGTGGTACAGAAATTGTCTCTGAACGAACTCCTGACAATTCAGCACTCCTGGCAAAATACAGCACAGAGACCTATATAAAAGAGAGAAAAATTAAACCTTGCAAAAAGCGTGACTAGCTCATGTCATAGTACTGAATTACATATTTTCTGGGGAAAAAAATTATAAAGATCAGAATCAAAATTTGCAAATAAACTGTGGCCCCATTAAACCATACTTCACATTGTCAAAGTTTCAGTTCAAAAGATTTTAATGTGAGACTTCCAACACTGAATACCTACCAGGCTACTGGTTCCATTATACGTTATTGCCAATCTGCAACTCTATCAATCTCCTGCGATTAAAGTTTACTCAGTTTGTCTGGATGACAGTGAGGGCTGCAGGGGGAAAGAGTTCACTGACCATAGCCAGTGATACTGGACGACACTCAAGAGGACAGAATATGATGAAATGTAGTGATAATAGGGGACAATATAACTAGGGGAACTGACACTTCTTTGCAGCAAAGACAGCGAGTCCAGGCAGCGGTTATTGCCTGCCTGGTGTCAGAATTCAGGTGCAAAATTAAGAATTGAAAACTCAAAAGTCATAATCTCTGCAATATTGTCCAAGCCACATTCAAATTGGCAAAGGACAAATCAGATTAGAGAGCTAAATGTCAGTCATGAACTCAGTGAATGATGGTGAATCAAAGATGGTATGAGGGAACAGCATTCCGGTTCATGGGGCACTGGCATCAATACTGGGGAAAATGGGATCTGTACCAGTGAGATGGTCTCTATCTGAACCATGCTAGGGCCAGTGTTCTTGCCAACCACATAAGGAAGTAAAACCGAATAATGGAGGCAAGGGTTCAAATTTGGAAAGCTGCATTGAATGAAAGATACGGTCAAGGATAAAGAGAAAGGTATTAATACAGGAAAATGACAAATAGACTGTGACAGGAAGAGATAGAGAATAAATCCAAGAGTCAGCCCACAGATAAAACTAGCATTTTCAAAAGGAGTAAAAGGATTAGATTGGTATCTAAATGAACTGAGAACACAAATAGTTTGTTCAGAGAAGGTTTATTAGGCTATTACCTGGAATGGCCAGATGTGTTATGATGAAAAATTGGGCACACTCAACTTGAGCCAGCTAGCATTTAGAGAGTAAGAGATTACTTGATTGAAACAAAATCCTGAGGGGTCTCGTCAGGGCAGATGTAGAGAGAGGATGTTTCATTTAATAAAGGGATCCTAGAACTTGGGTTACTGCTTAAAAGAGAGATTAGGCTTTTTTTTCTCTCAGTGGATCGTAGATCTTTGGAACTTACATCCAAGAACTGTGTAGGCAGGGTCCTTGATTATTTTTAAGGCAGAGATATATAGATTCTTGTTAAACAATAGGTTTAAAGGTTATCGAGGGTAGGCGGGAGTGAGGTTTCAATCAGTTCAGTCATGAACTTAGTGAATGATGGTACAGGGTCAACATATTGAATGCTATTCCTGATTCTTGTGCCTATTGTGATACACACCCCACAGTCTAAATTACACTGAAGCCATACATCAATAAGTTTTCTACTGAGCCAGGAAAGCCTGCCATATGCTTCATTAACAAATGTGCACTCACAAATCAGCAATGTGTTCAAGCTTCGGCAACATAAATGGGAAAATGTGCATTATCATAACATTAAATTATCTCTTCTTCAATCCTACTGGGCAATCAGAAAGGTTTATTTTGTAGCAGTTCTTAAGCATTACATTTTGAAAGAACGCTATATAAACAAAAAAAAGCAGCTCATAACCAAAATATTAGTGTTATACAAAAAGAGTAAAGGACTAAGAAATCATTTCATCTCACAATTGTGATGATCTCACAACAATAAAGTTCAGATGGTTTCTAAATAATTAAATAACCTCCCTATCTTTGTTGCTGCATTAAAGGGATTGTATAAATGCAATTTGTTAATGCTTGTCCACATTTGAAACCAGTTAAAGCAGATATTCAAAGAAAAATCAGAATTGTTATGCTGCAGATGGAGATCATTGAACCATTAGGTCGGTACCTTACTCCTGCACTTGTTTCCATTTATATAATTATCAAATGCCGTCTTCAATGCCTCATTTGAACCTGCCTCCACCAGTCTTCCAGGCTGTGTATTCCATTCAGTAACAGTAACTACTTGCTGTGTGCAAAAGTTTTATTCTTCACCTCACATTTGTTTCTTTTGCCAAACTCCTAAAACTACAGTATACCCTCTGGTTCTTGATCTGTGCACAAGCAGAAATGGTTTCTCCCTATTCATTCCATCCAGACCTCTCATGACCTTGAAAACTATTAAGACTCCCTTTAGTCTTCTCCATCCCAAGAAAAAACTCTCCCAACATCTTCAATCTTTCCTCATGAGAGATTTACAAGATGGGATACTTCTCGTACTCTCTCCAACATATTCATAGCCTTCCTATAATGTGACAACCAAAAATTTACAATACACCAGCTAGAGTCATTGTCATAGAGGCGTACAGCATGGAAACAGACCCTTCAGTCCAACTTGTATGCGCTGACCAGATATCCTAAACTGATCTAACCCCCTTTGCCAGTATTGAGCCCATATCCATCCTGATCCTTTTACATGTTGTTATTGTACCAGCCTCCACCATTTCCTCTGGCAGCTCATTACATACACGCACCACCCTCTGCATGAAAAAGTTGCCCCTCAGGTCCCTTTTAAATCTTTCACCTTAAACCTATGCCCTTTAGTTTTGGACTCCTCCCACTCTCAGGTAAATTGCAAAGCAACATTTGACACCTAACTATTTCTTCACGACAGGAGCAACAAGTGACAGTAATTTTTGTTTTAACAAATAAAAATGCCTGGTTGCGCAATGCAGGTGGAGTTCAGGCCGTGCTCCTTCCCTACTGAAGGAGGAGTGGAGAGCAGGCTACTGCTGTTTACATTCACTCCCCAACAGCCGGCTCCGGCTCCAGCCCTGGGACTCCCCACTTCCCCACCACCCCACACACACCCACCCACACACCGACACACACAGGCCCAGGCGCCCTCCAGCCGCAGCCGCCGCCGCCGCCGCCTTCTCCCACACGTTCCAGCTGGAGATTTTACGGACCGTATTCGTCCAGAAGGAGACGGTGTCACGGACTGAGACCGTTCCCGTTCCCCTCCCCCCCGCACCGAGGCCGCGATCCGGGCGCTCGGTGTCCCCTTCTCACAGCCGGCCTCTTACTCCGTGTGGGGAGAGGCCGAGGCCGAGGCCGTGCCCGCGATGTACCTGGATAACCATGTCCCTGCCCTGTCCTGTCCTGTCTCCGGGGTCGGGTCGGTGCAACGTGTTGACGAGTCCGGGTAGCTGCCTGTCCTTCTCCTGCTCAGGTCCCAACTGCAGTCAAAATGAACCAAAACCGAAAGAACTGCTGGATGCTGGAAAGCAGGAATAAAAACGGGAAATTGCTGGAAGAAGGTCAGGCAGCAGCCTTGAGGAGAAGTCAAGAGTTATAATGTTTCAGGTCTAGTGACCTTCCCTCAACATTAACCCTGATTTCTCTCCACAGATGCTGCCTGACCTTTTCCAGCAATTTCTGCTTCTGTCTCAAACTAAACCGTCACTGCTCAACACCATCCCCCTTCAGTGAGTTGTCGAGATCAACAATACACAAATATAAATGCAAACAGAAAATCGTCGTGGCCTCAAACTTTCGTCCTTGTTTACCTTTGACAGATCTGCTGAGTATTTCCAGTATTTTCTGTTTGTATTCCACATTCCCATCATCTCTTTGCCTTGCTGTTAAAAGAAAAGGAAATGCAGATACATCAGTTGGGAAGACTAATACTAAATTAGGTATGAGGTTTTGGAAAATATGAGTAAAACATTATTGCTTTGATACTAGGGATGCAGTGGTAGTGTTCCAATACATGGCCCAGTCTGCACCAGGTATGCTTGATCAAGTAGGTTTTAAAATATTTACTTCAACGTAGCATTGTAGGTCAACCCCACAGCAGGAGGACTGTAGCGGTTCAAAAAGGCAGCTCACCACCACCTTCTCAAGGGCAACTAGGGATGAACAAGAAATGCTGGCCAGCCAGTGACACCCACATCCCACGAATGAATTAAAAAAAAATTGGTTGGGACCTGAGACTACAGGAACATCTTCAAATCCTAATGTATGTGTAGAGAAAGTTCTTATAAATACTACTGAAGATGGTAGAAATTTGAAATAAAACCAGAGAGTTCTAGAGAAACTCAACAGGTCTAGCAGCACCTGTTAAAAAGCAAAACATGTTACATTTTGAGTCCAGTAAGACTCTCATTCTGTTACAAACTTTTTTGGAGTTCTGAAGAAGCATATTGGGCTCAATCCTTTAACTTTGTTCCCTTCTCTACAGATGCTGCCAGACCTGTCAAATTTCTCCAGCATGTTCTGGTTTTTTGTTAGAAATGTTCTTGTTTGAATATGAGTGGCAAATGAAACAATATTCTCACATCGAGTCATCCATCCCATCATGCGGCTGGAGGATTTAAAGGAAAAACAGGAATTCAATATGAATCAATAACCAATAATCAAAAAAGAGGTAAAGAGAGTCAGAAATACAAAAGGAAGTGAAGAAGTGGAAAGAATTCAAAGATAGGAGAAAAAGATTATTTACTCTGTTAATTAAGCCCTATTAAACAATTATAGGTACATGCATCCTACCCACCAAATCCCTCAAAAAGCAGACAACAGTGTCAATTTCTGCAAGATAGACTGAAGCAACTTCGTCAAGCTCCTCCAACAGCTCATTTGCAAACGCACAAACTGTATCATCTAGACGCAAGAGCTGATGACACTTGGACAACTACCTTCAGTTCTGGTTACAAATTTTCCTCCAAGTCAAACACATTCTGACTTGGAACTATATCACTGTTCAGTCACTGTAACTGGGTCAAAAACCTGAAGTCCTAACAGTATTGCAGCTGTATCGTTATCAGATAGAATGCAACAGTTCGAGAAGGCAACTTGCCACTATTTTCTTAAGGTAATTAAGCGGTGGGTGATAAATGCTGTCATTGGCAATTATGCTCACATTCCATGAACGAATAAGTAAAATTGATATCCTATTATTCTTGGATTTTTCTTTATTCTGTTCCATTAAATGTTGGACTCATGAGACCTTCCCTCATGTCCATTTGAAATAGGTTCTTTTTTCAAGAAGTGTTAAATACATGAACCAATGGCTCACATACCACTGTTCTGATCCCCTTTCATTTCTGTGGGATAAATGGCATTTGAACAAACAGCCCAATAAATATTAACTTTTGTTATAACTCTAGTTAAGTCATTTGAATATTTATTGCTACAGAATCAATGTTAGGAGTCCACTTTGACTAGATCTTGTCTTGTCATATTAAGGTCAGCCTACCCACACCACCATCTCCTCCACCACCCCCCCCCCCCCCCCCCGCCCCACATTGATAACTTTTGTTTCTGATCTACCTTTGTCCTTTTTCATAACTAACTGAAATCTTAGTAGGCTATGGTCGCTATCATTGAACTGTTTTCCCTACTGACAGTTCTATCACTTAAGTGGTTTCACTTCCAAAAACCAGATCCAGCACCACCCCTTGTCTTAGAAAACTTTCTACATGCTGGCTTAAATTCTCTTCTAGATACATTTTAACTATTCTGCACCTCTAACCCTTTCACACTTCATCTATCCCAGTTAATATTTTGGAAGTTGAAATCCCCTATGATCATTATCCTATTAGTTTTACCTATCCTTTGATTTCTCCCTGACTGTGTTACGGTCTATAGTACAACTCAGTCCATGAGATTACCCCTTTTTTTGTTTTTTTTATTTCTCCCCATATAGCCTCATTTAGGAACTACATAGGATATCATCCCTTCTTATTGCAGTAAGTACCTCCTTGATCAATATTGCAACATCACACCTTCTATTTCATGTCCCCATACCCTTGTTGAATTGATTGATTAGTTTTTGAAGAAGTGACCAGCAGCGTGGTAGCCTGTGGCTGTGGTCTACTTGAAATTCCAAAAGGCATTTGGTAAGGTTCCATATCAATGCTTATTACTCAAAGTAAGAACACGCAAGTAACATATTAACATTGATAAATAATTAGTTAGTGAACAGGAACCAGAGTATGGGGATGAATCAGTCTTTTTGATAATAAATCAATCAATCAATTTTTCAAGTTGGGAAACTATAACAAATACCAAAGCAATCATTGCAGGGGATTCAACTATTTACAATCTGTATCAATGACTTGGGTGAATGGACCAAACTTATGACAGCTAAAAGTGTTGATGATACCAAGATAGATCGGGAAGTAAGTTGTCAAGGTGAGGTAAAGAGTCTATAAAGTCTACAGGTTAACTCAGTTGCAAGAATTTCATGTTTGAAGTGTAATGTAGGAAAATGTGAACTTGTCAACTTTGGTAGGAATATTAGAAAAGCAGTATATTATGTAACAAGGAAAGATATTGCCTAACTTAGTGGTACAGCAGGATTTGGGTCTCCTGGTATTTAATTCAGTTAATATGCAGTTAACAAAAACAGTTAATACGCAGGTACAGCAAGTGGATCAAAAGACAAATGGATGATTGGCATCTACTACAAGGGTATTGGAATACAAAAGTTAGGAAGGCTTATTGCAACTGCTCAGGCCTTGGTGAGAGCAACTCAAATAAGGTCCTGCAGAGTGAATATAGGGAGTTAGGCTGGAGGTTAAAAAGTAGGACCTCAATGGTAGTAATCTCTGGTTTAATCCTAGTGCTAGTGAGAATAGGAATAGGAGCTGGTGCAGAGGGCAGGTATTCAGATTTTTGGATCATTGGGATCTCTTCTGGGGCAGAAGTGATCTGTACAAGAGGAACAGGTTGCACCTGAAACAAC
>NC_063332.1:58601044-58617696 GCF_021869965.1 Rhincodon typus | reverse complement strand
TCGGGTGGCATCGTTGTGGCACTGCAGGAGGCCCAGGATGGACATGTCGTCTGAGGAATGGGAGGGGGAGTTGAAATGGTTCGCGACTGGGAGGTGCAGTTGTTTGTTGCGAACCGAGCGTAGGTGTTCTGCAAAGCGGTCCCCGAGTCTCCGCTTGGTTTCCCCGATGTAGAGGAAGCCACACCGGGTACAGCGGATGCAGTATACCACATTGGCAGATGTGCAGGTGAACATCTGCTTGATGTGGAAAGCCTTCTTGGGGCCTGGGATGGGGGTGAGGGAGGAAGTATGGGGGCAGGTGTAGCACTTCCTGCGGTTGCAGGGAAAAGTGCCGGGTGTGGTGGAGCTGGAGGGGAGTGTGGAGCGGACAAGGGAGTCACGGAGAGAGTTGTCCCTCCGGAAAGCAGATAAGGGTGGGGAGGGAAAGATGTCTTTGGTGGTGGGGTCGGATTGCAGATGGCGGAAGTGTCGGAGGATGATGCGTTGGATCCGGAGGTTGGTGGGGTGGTACGTGAGGACGAGGGGGATTCTTTTTTGGTTTTTATTGCATGGACGGGGTGTGAGGGATGAGGTGCGGGAGATGTGGGAGAGGGATGAGGTGCGGGAGATGTGGGACCCTTCTTCAGATGGAGATGGGTTAAGTGAGTGGGCAAAGAATGAGAAATAGAGTATAATGTGGGAAAATTTGAAATTTTACATTAAATGGTAAGAGATTGCAGTGCTCTGAGATGCACAGAGATCAGAGTGTCCTCATGCATGAATCACAAAAGTTTAGCAATCAAGTGAAACAAATAATTAGGAAAGCTGATAGAATTTTATTGCTTATTGTGAGGGAAATAGAATACAAAAGTAGGTGCTTTAGTTACAAGGGGCACTGCATACTGTGAGATCATATCTGGAGTATTGTGTACACTCTAAGCCTCCTTATTTGAAGAATAGTGTAAATATGTTAGAAGCAGTTCAGAGAAGATTTATGAGACTAATACCTGGAACGATCTGGTTATTTCATGAGGAAAGGTCGAATGAGCTAGGTCTGTAGATGCTAGAATTTAGAAGAGTGAGAGGGATCTTGATTAAAATGTGCAAGTTGCTGATAGGTCTTGACAATGTGAATGTGGAAAGGATGTTTCCTCTTAAGAAAGAATCTGATTCTCAGGGTCACTGTTTAAAAATAAGCGGTCATCTATTTACGACAGAAATACAGCATTTTCTATTCTCTCAATGAGTCGCTAGAAATCCCTTCCTGAAAAATGTCACGGAAGCAGATTCTTTGAATATTTTTAAGGTAGTGGTGGTGAAATAACCGCAGAGAGGCTAGGATCCTTTCATCAAGTCTCCCTTTATTTGCGTGTGCACAGCACATGGACTCTGATCAGCCAGTTCAGAACCAGTCCCTAGAGTGAGGAGACTCTCTGACACTCCTGTTTATATCTGTCAGACAGTGCTTCCTGATTGGCCCAGGTTAACAAACCTAATGAAGGATCTCATAGTCAATGAGATTTACCTGTCCCTCATTCCAATCACTAAGGGTGGATTAATTCTTGATATACAAAGGAGTGAAAGGGTATCAGAGTAGCCATAAGCATTGAGTTGGGGTTAGAATTAAATTGAGCATGCTCTTCTAAATGGCAGGGCAGGCCCGAGGGGCCAAATGACCTACTCCTACTGCTAACTCCGATGCTTCTGTAACTCATCCATGCTCAGCTTCTTACTCTGTCCCGTTGAATTTCAGTGGAAGTTGAAAGAACAACACCTCATCCTTCAATTAGGCACTTTGCAACTTTCCAAGTCATAACATGTATTCACATTTTTTCAGACATCAGGTCCTGATGATTGCTTTGATTTTGCCATTTCAAGCTCCTTTGGAACTAGCTTCAGTTTTTTTTTCCTCATTATATTGCCACAATTGCCTTGCGCCTTCCACCCTTTAGTCCATTAAACACTTCTATACGCCACTTAAGCACAGAAACCCATTTTAGTTATTTCCTCCCTCTCCCCATTTCTCTGACTCTGTGATTAATTGCTTAAAGCATTTTTCTGGTCTGCTTCCAAATTATTAGCCCGAAGCCTTAGGCCTGAGCTGAATTTCCCATTTGCAATTAAAGTGACAAGCAAATATCGTAGCACCAACTCTGCCATTGCTCATGGTGAGTTTTCTGATGCAATCTTTTGCCTTTCACTTTATTAATTATGAAAACGAGATGTTGAGTGAATTTTTTGGTGAATCACATTTTAAGTGAGACAGAAGTGCTCACTACTGATGGGACATTCTGATTCCCAAGCCTCTGGAACTATATTTAAAACCCAGTTGCAACACCACTTCAAATGCAGCAAGTCAGGAATTAACCCTCACAGTATGGTGCTTGCCCCCCTAGAACTTTGACCAGATGGCACAGAAGAAAACTAAGCTCCCTCCCCACTTCATACAGAACGCTCTCAAGTGACTGGTGGACAAGATAGTGGAGAGAAAGTCAGTCCTCTTTGATGAAAAGGATCCCAATCTGCATAGAAAGAAAATTAGTGATCTGCCTCTCTGTTACTTCATACTCACAGAGTCATCACCCACTTTAATTCTGCCTGTGAAATCAACAATCTTGATTGAGTGTATCTAGTTAAGAACTTCAGCTGTAGTCCTCAGCTGCTAAGATGTGAGGACAGCAGATGTCAAGGCCCAGTGACAATATTACATCAAAGCCTGCTATTGGAAAGAGGGGCAGAGTGTGAGAGAGTTTTACAGCAAAGTTTTATAGGCACCAGTGACATGGGCTGTGATGGGATTTGTAGCAGAATCAAATAAGAAGTTTGACCAGGCCTATCTCCATGTCAGAAGCATCTCGCTTAATCCTTTATGCATTTGACAAATGAGGAGTAATTTTCTTTCTAGGTAACACTGAATTGACAACTGGGGGGATTATAGCTTGCTAAAAACCTTATGATTGATTCAACTTGCCTCATTAATATTCAATGCCTGTCTAACCAAACACACTAAACGAACTTGACGTTGAGATATCTCGACATGGAAACTGAGCAGGTACCTGACAATTTCAGTTCACCGTTGACAACGAGGAGACTCCCTGCTGCTCAGGATCAAATAGCATCTTAGGGCATGATCCATGGGCGCCACTGTATGCAGCCCTTGTCCACACACACATTGCATTTTCTAACACCTCACAACCATCATGCACTTTTCTGATCCATTTATGGGTCATAGGTCAGGAAGTTCTAGTACCATCAGTCAGGAGCATAAAATACACAGTCCAGGGAGGTGCCGTGGTCACTCGTCAGCTCAGATCAATCACGGGCAGTGTTTTTGTCTGATTGCAATGCCAGGAGTGCCCAATGGTCAGTTCTGTAGGGACAAGAACAGCAGTCAGGGGATGAGCATATTGATAACCAGAGAGCTGGTAAGACCACAGTCAGGGTCTGTTCAATCAAGTCTAGGGATACTTATTGAAATAGGACAGAGCTCTGTGGCTTCTATAGTCTTGGGAGCCTATTTATTAATTGTTAAGAAGGGTTGTAGGGAACCCACAGGTGCAGCTGGGAGTTGTTGGAGGTGGGGGAGTTGGTTCACCCAACGGGATGTGTGAGCCAAGGCTGGAAAGGAACACAGAGAAATTTGCGGAGGAGTTAACAAAGGTGATGACAGGGGAAACCCAAGATGTATGGAACGGCTATGCGGAACAATATCCAAGGGCATGTTGTCTACGTGGATTTTAGAAAGGCATTTGAGAAGGTCCCACATGGTCGACTGGTCAAAAAAAATAAAAGTACATGAGATACAGGGTAATGTGTCAAATTGGATCCAAAATTGGCTTAGTAGCAGGAAACAAAGGGTAATGGCCAATGGTTGCTCTTGCAAATAGAAAGCTGTTTCAAGTGGTGTTCTGCAGAGTTCATTTGTTTTAAACATTAATGATTTGGACTTGAACGTGGGGGACACAAATGTGAAATTTGCAGATGACACAAAAATTGCCTGTTTAGTGGATAGTGTAGAGGATAGATGCAAGCTAAAAAATGATGAGTCGGTAGAGTGGGCAGGAAAGTGGCAGGTGAAGTTCAATTCTGATAAGTGTGAGATTTAGGGAGGTCAAACAGTAAAAGAGAGTACACAATAAATGGGAATGTACTGACAGGGGTAGATGAAGTGACAGATCTTGGCGTGCAAATGCACAGGTCCCTAAAGGTAACAGTGCAGGTAGATACAGTTGTGAAGAATTCTCTCCTTCATTGGCAAAGGTATAGAATACAAAAGTAGAGATATATTGATGAAAGTGCATAAGACACTGGTGAGGCCACAACTGGAGTATTGTGTTGCAGTTCTGGTCATCACATTACAGGAAGGACGTAATTGCTCTGCAGAGAGTCCAGAGAAGATTTACTAGAATGTTACCAAAGCTGGAGAATTGTTGCTATGAGGAGAGATTGTAGAGTCTCGTGTTGTTTTTCTTGGAATAAAGAAGGGTGACATGATTGAGGATTTCAAAATTGTGAGAGGTAAAGGTAATATAGACAGGAGGAACCCGATTCCCTTGGCAAAGGGTTCAAAAACCAGGGGGTCATAGATTCAAGCTAAGTGGTAGAAGGATTAGAGGGGACATGAGGAAAATAGTATTACACAGAGAGTGGTGGGTGTCTGGAATTCGTTGCCTGAGTTGGTGATGGAAGCAGATTCCCTAAACTCTTAGCTGGGTGCAAAAAACCATTGTGAACTGTCAAAGTCATCACGCCACCAGTTTGTTTGTATTGTAGGAGGGAACAGCTGACTGGATTTGTTTCCTTTCTAATCACATTTCTCTCTGGAGGCCTCCCTCACTTCTCAGTCTGCCCAGAAGAACTGCCACTCCACAGAAGTGAGAGGGGACAATCTTAAAATCTATCACATTGTCAAAGAGATAGCAGCACTCCATCTGACCTCATCAGTGAGTGACCAAGCTGTACTAAAGATGTCCTGTTGCAAATTGTGGGGTTGGCATCAGATCCAAGTAGTTACCCTGTACCACTTTTCACACAATGTGAGGGAAGGGACCAAGGCTGGAGGTGAAATCCTGTTGTGAGCAGTTGTAGACACAGAAGAGTTGATGGGTGACCTGGTGCTCCAAGATTCTCTCTCATCCTTATGGAGAATCTCCAGAAATTCTTGCAGCAGACTTTCCTAGAACATAGAGCATAGAACAGTACAGCATAGGATCAGGGTCATCAACCCACCATGTCTGTGCGAACTACAATGCCATTCTAAATTAATCTCATCTGCCTGCACATGGTCTATATCTTTGTATTCCCTGCCTCTTCATGTGTCTGTTTAAATACCTCTTCAACTTTGCTATTATATCTGCTTCTCCCATCTCCCCTTGGCAGCACCCTCTGTGTAAAAAACTTGACTCACATATCTCCTTTAAACTTACCGTCTCTCACCGTAAACCTATACCCCTAGTATTTGACATTTCTATCCTGGGAAAAAGACTCCAACTATCTATTCTATCCATGTGGCTCATTATTTTATATACTTCTATCATGTCACCTCTAAGCCTCTGACTCTCACGCAAAAACATTCTACGTTTGTCTAACCTGTCCTTATAGCGAATACACTCCAATCCAGACAACATCCTGGCAAAACTCTTTTGCACCTCCTCCAAAGCTTTCACTTCCTTTCTATAGTGTGGTGATCAGAACTGCACAAACTAGTCCAAATGTAGCCTAACTACAGTTTTACACAGCTGCAACACAACTTGCTTACTTTTATACTCAATGCCCCGACCGATGAAGGCAAGCATGCCATATGCCTTTTTTGTCACCTTATCCATTTGTGTTGCTACCTTCAGGGATCTATGGACTTTCACCCCAAGATCCTTTTGTATATCAATGGTCCTAAATGTCCTGCCACTTACTGTATACTTTCCCCTTGTATTTGACCTCCCAAAATATATCACCTCACACTTGCCTGGATTAAACACCGTCTGCTAATTCTCTGTCCAACTTTCTAACTGATCTGAATCCTGTTGTATCCTTTGACAACCCTCTTCACTATCCATAACTTCACCAATTTTCATTTAATCTGCAAATTTATGAATCAGGTCACCTAGATTTTTATCCAAATCATTTATTTATAATATATTACAAGCAACGGAGTTTGCAGCACTGATTCTTGTAGAACACCACTGGTCACAGATCTGTAGTCAGAAAAAAAAACCCCATAACTGCCCTCTGTCTTCTATGACCAAGCCAATTTTGTATCCAACTTACCAACTCATCAAGGTATCCCATGTGACTTAATCTTCTGGATCAGCCTACCATGAAGGACCTTGTTCAAATCCTTTAGTAAAGTCCATGCAGACAACATTCGCTGCCATGCCCTCATCAATCACTTTTATTAGTTCCTCCAAAATCTTAATCAAATTTGTGAGACAAGACCTTCCTTGCGCAGGTATGCTGGCTGTCCTGAATAAGTTTTGATTACCAAAACAGATGCTGGTTTGCATTAGACCATTGGGGATCTATTTTGCTTCTGTTTCTGTTTGCCTGAGGTTAAAGACATCCTTGGGAATTGATGGGAACATGAAGAGATTGTTCCAACATTTCCTTCAGGACATCATCAGGGAGCTCTTGTCATATGGTGATTGGTGGTGGGTGCCTAATTCTGTTGCTTTGGAGATTGCTACAACCAGCCTCAGTGTCAACGGCAGCAGAGAGGCACAGTGCAAATATCACAATTTCTTATTCCTTAAGAAATGGAAGAATGTGACGTGCTTCCTTTTAGCCAGAGATCATGCCTGTCCGTGAGCATATGCCAGACTGATTGTTCCAATTTATATTCCAATTTGGAGGCACGGTGCTTCACTTTGTCAACACACACGTGCCAGGAATGGACAGGAGCTACAGGGGAATGTAGGCAAAACTCACAGCTGTGTCTTCTTTTTTTATTCATGCTGTGAGAATACATATTTTCTCACATCACATTTACTTCTTTTGCAAATCGCTTTAAATCTGTGCCTTATTGTTTTTGTTCTTGTTGTGAGTGGGAACAGCTTCTCCCTTTCTACTCTGCCCGAGCTCTCATGAGTTTCTAAATTTCAAGCAAATCGCCTCTCAGCAGTCTCCTCTCGAAGGAAAAGAGTCCCAACTTCTTGAATCTATCTTTAGAACTGTAATTTCTGATCTCTCAAACCATTCTCATTAACCTCTTCCATACCCTTTCCAGTGGGTTCACATCCTTCCTAAAGTGTAGTGCCCAGAGCTGTGCACAATACGCCAACTGAGGTCTAACGAAAGTTTAATGAAGTTCAACAATCCCAAATTGGAAAAATTAATCAATTTTGCTTCCAATTTCTGTCCTTCTCTCACTTTCACCTGGTCCATCTCTGACTCTTCCCTTTTGTTGAATTCCAGTTTTGATTTCAGGGAATAGGCTATTCACCAATGTCCATTGCAAATCATCAGTTCCTAAGGTTACCTTGACTATACTTACTCACACCCAGTTTCTTGTAAGGATTCCATTCCATTCTCCAAGTTTTCTCACTCATTCATGGGATATATCTGCAGTTGGCTGGTCCAACATTTATTACCCGTTTTTAATTGCCCTGGGAAAGGTAGTGGTGAATTACCTTTTGAACTGTTACAATCTTTGAGTTTTTTCAGACGTCTTCGTTCTGTTAGGAAGGAAATCCCACGATTTTGACAGTGAAGATACAGTGATATATTTCCAAATCAAGATAGTGCATCATTCAGAAGGGAACTTGCACATGGTAGTGTTCCCATCCATCTACTGATCTTGTACTTGAATATGGTAAAAATTGCTGGTTTGGATGGTGCTGTCAGAGGAACCCAGGTGCATGACTGCAGTGCATCTTGTAGATGGTACACATTGCTTTTACTGTGTATTGGTGGTGAAAGAAGTGGTTCAAGTGCCTGTTGGACTGCTATTTTTCCTGAATGGTGTCAAGCTTCTTGGAGTTGGCCTCTTGCAGGCAAGTGGGGTTTATTCCACCATAGTCATAGCTTATGCCTTGTAGATGGTGGACAGGTCTTGCAGAGAGAGAGAGGAAGTGAGTTATTAGCTGCAGTAGCTTTAGATTTATTTAATATTGTCACTTATACCTAGGTGCAGTGAAAAGTGTATAATGTTGCCATGCTCCAATGCCATCTTGGATTACAGAATAAATTACTGAATAAATTGTATAAAGTGTAAAATATGGAATAAATTGATATTAAATTGATATCACAGAAACTGAAACAGCTTCAAAAGTACACCTCTCCTTCTCAGTTGACTTTACCCTCTCTGGTCTTCCAATCATCCCTGTTCAACATCGCTCCTGCGGGCCTGGAAACGTGCTTCTTTCCTGTAGCCACCGGCGCTGAGCTGGAGATGGTTACGCTGCACGGGTCACCTCTGACACTGGACATCGACCGACAGGTCCTGCCTCTGAGTCAACAAATAGGGCCCTGGCTCGCCTTCTGATGCCGCAACCCAAGATGGAGTGGGAATAGAGACACATGTGGCATGGCCTCCTGCAGGAGGACATCAGGAAGCAGCCTCAGGGCAACTAAAACCTAGCCTCTCATTTGCTCTTGGAACCACAGCGCTCATATGATTGGTGCAGTTCAGTTTATGCTGAATAATAACTCTTAGGATGTTGATAGCATTGGATTCAGCAATGTTGATGCCATTGAATACCAAAGGTGATGGGGACGGCCATTGTGTGATATAATTACTACTTATCTTTTATCAACCCAAGAGAGATATTGTCCCAGTCTTGTTGCATATGAACATGGATCAGTTCAATATCTCAGTAGTTGTGAATGATGCTGAACATTGTGTAATCATTGATGGTCATTACCACTTCTGTCGTTATGATGGAGGGAAGGTCATTGATGAAGCAGTTGAAGACGGTCGAGGAACTCCTGCAGAGATGTCCTGGAGCTAAGCTGACTGACCTCCAACAACCACAATCATTTCCTTTCTGCCAGGTATGACTTAAACTAACAGCAATTTTTCCCCCTGACTCTCACTGGTTCCAGATTTGCTAAGGAGGTAAGAGAATTTAAAAAGACATGAGGTAATTTTTTTACACAGAGGGTAGTTTGTGTGTGAATGAACTTCATGGGGAAATGGTTGTTGTGGGTACAATTACAATGTTTGAAAGACATTTGGATGGATACATAAATTTGGAAAGGTTTGGAGAGATGTGGGCCAGGAGAAGGCTGGTGGGACTGGTTAAGTTTGGGATTATGTTCGGCATGGACTGGTTGGACTGAAGGGTCCGTTTCCATGTCGTATCACTCCATGATGCTATGACTCTATGATCCTTGATGTTATACTTAGTCAAATGTAACCTTGATAGAAACATAGAAAATAGGAACAGGAGTAGGCCATTCATCCCTTCAAAACTGTTCCACCATTCGTTAAGGGCATGGCTGATCATCCAACTCAATAGCCTGTTCCTGGTTTTGGCACATACCCTTTGATCACTTTCGCCCCATGCGATATACCCAACTCTTTATTGATATCATGGACAGTTACTCTCACCTCAGCCTGTACAGTACAACATTTTTTGTCCATCTTTGAATGAGATAATAATGAGGTCAGGAGGTGGGTGGCCCCAGCAGCAACCAAAGTAGGCATCAAGTCAAAAGGTTATTCTGTTTAAATGCTGTTTGGTGCTACTATCAATGACACCTGCTGTCATTTTGCTGAAGATTGGGAGTAGACTAATGGATGGTAATTAGCCAGATTCAATTTTTCCTGCTTTTTGTGCCCTTGACATATGTGGAACGTTTTCTACATTGTTGAGTAGATGCCAGTGTTGTAGCTTGGTGAGGGGTGCAGCAAGTCCTGGAGCACAAGCATCCAGTATTATTGCTGGGATGTTGTCAGGCCCTATAGCCTTTGCAATGCGGTGCCTTCCATCATTTCTTCATATCATAGGGAGTGAATTGAATTACTCGTAGACTGTCATCTGTGGTGCTGGGCCCCTCAGGAGAAGGTTGATTTGGACCAGCCACAGGCACTTCTGGCTGAATGTGGCTGCAAGTAATTCAGTTTTATCTTTTGCACTGATGTGCTGAACACTCTCATCATTGAGGATGGGGATATTTGTTGAGTTTCTACTCGCTGTTAGCTGTTTAATTGTCCACAACCATTCACAGCTGGATATGGCAGGACTTCACTGGTTAGACCTGAAATGTTAATTCTAGGATCACCTAGTCCTTTTTTTTGCTGTTTCCACAGTTTGGCATGCAAATAGTCCTGTATTGTAGCTTTACAAGATTGATATTTTTAGGTATGCCCGGTGTTTCTTCTGCCAATCTCTCCTGTGTTCATCTTGAACCAAAGTTGATCTCTTGGCTATTGTCAGATAGAGTGGGGGATGTGCCAGATCATGAGGTTGTAGGTGATGGTTAAGTACGATTCCAATGCTAATGATAGCCCACAGCATCTGTGACAAATGAAGATGGGCTCATATATATTTTTCCCTCTTGATAGTTCCATAACCACTTGCTGCAGACCCAGTATAGCAGCTCTGTCCTTTAAGACTTGGTCAGCATGGTCAGTAATGATGCTGCTGAGGCAATCCTGGTGATGCATGTTGAAGGTCTTTATCCAGAGTACATTCTCTGCCACCATCAGAGCTTCCTTCAAGTGGTGCTCATAATGGAAGATGCCTGGTTCATCATTCGAGGGGTGGAGGCTAGGAAGTAATCAGCAGGATTATATGGACCTGATTTCATGAGATTATGTGAGGTCCAGAGTCAGTGTTGAGGATTCCCACAGCATTTCGTTCCTGACTATTTATCACCGCGACATCTGATGTGTTTGTCCTACCATTGGGACAAGACATATCCAGGGATGGTGATTATGTTCTCTAGAGCATTTCTGTGAGGTATGATTCCTTGATTATGTCTGTGTCAGGCTATTGCTTGACTAGTAAGTGAAGCAGCTCTTCCAATTTTGATACAGGCCTCAAGATATTAGTAAGAAGGACTTTGCAAGGTTGACAGGACTGTGTTGACATTGTGTTGTCATTTCTGGTTTCTAGATTAATGCTGGGTTGTTCAGTTACGGTTCCCTTTTTGTTAGGCATTGTAGCGATTTGATCCACTGAATAATTCATCAGACTATTTCAGACAGTAGTTAAGAGTCAAGTACCTTGTTGTGGGTCAGGAGTCATACGTGGACCAGAGGAGGTAAAAGACATGACTGAACCAGATGCGTGTTTATGCCAATCAACAATGGTTTCATGGTTGCAATTGGCAAGTTTTCTAATTCAAGATTTTTGTTATAGTGAATTCAACTTTCAAAATCTGCCTTGGTGGAATTTGAGCTCATGTTCTAGAACATTACCCTGTGCTGCAGGATTGTTTGTCTACTGACATTAACCCTATGCCACTACCACCAGATTTTTTAAACCATTATTTCACAAATAATATGGCTTTAGAAGAATTTTGGTTTCCCTTTTATATTAGCTGCTAGTCTCTTCATTATAACTTTGTTCACTTATTTATTTTTCTGTTCCCCCTGTCAACATTAATCTTTGTCTCTTTCATCATCCAGTCAACTCTGGATTTATTTGTTCTACATGACCCCTTCATGGGGAACATATTTTGACTGTGAGCAAATTATACCTTCTCTAAATCGAACTCTAAATAGTCCATTCCCATAGAACTTGGCTTTCCCTCAGTTAAATATTCTCACTTTAGATTATATCTTCATCTTTTCCATAGGCAGCATAAACCAATGATCTCTATCCCCTAAATGTTCTTCCATTCATATTTGATCCATTTGGCCCACCTCATTTCCAGAAACCAAGTCTAACATTGGACTGAAAATGTATTGCTAATGAAAATTTTCCTGAACATCCTCTAGAAACTCTTGTTCCTCTGCGTCTTTTGCATTACCACTATATGCCTGTGCTCTATTATTCTTGCCCGGTTTATCAACATCCTTGAAAAGTTAGTCCTCTACATCTTCCCCACAAGCTGATGGCCTATAGACTGCAATACAGCTGCAACATTTTTGTTTCTTACACTGACCAAATAGATTCTGTCCTTGACATATGTCAACAATTTGCTCATAATTTGTTTCTATGCTTCTAGCTGTCTTTCTTCAGATAAGAAGTGGTTAGTTCTGCACATTTGACTGATAACAATACTATGTTATCATTGTTTTTAGGAATCATGAGTCACTATTTGTCTCGTTTAATATTGTTTTGTCTGGTTTAACCACTCGAAAATATAAGCAGATTATCATAGCAATTGAAAGGTACCATTTCCTAAAGTATTTCCTACACATTTTCTTAAAATGCAGATTCCTGATTTGCATCTGCGCAGAAAAGACTGTTGGAATTCACCCAACAGGGAGCAATATTGCATTGATAGACACACCATAGGCTCAAATCTTTTGCTTTTACGTTTGACACTCAGGAATAATTATACAAGATTGGAGGCCCATGGTTTGTTTAGGGACTTGTCTTATCACTTTGAAAATGGTAAAAGTGATTGGCAACCTGTATTAAATCCTTCAAATTTTATTAAATTGTGTCAATAAAAATAAAAGTTGGGAAACCCATAATGTTTTGTGACTGCATTTGATGCCAAGGTATATATCTAATTCAATTATAACATAATACTTAAAGATAAAGACAACTCCAGTATTAGAAAACTTACTTCTTACTATTGCGAGCTAGGATATTTGAGAACATATAAGCCACATAGATGTATGTGAAGCATCACTGTTCTTGATAGCAGGTGGAAACTGTTGAAATTTGTGTTGTCTCAAGTTTTGCAAAAGACATTAGTAGCTGAGTGTAATTTGAAAATTCTGAGCAGTTTTGAGCAGCTCTGTTATGTGTCAGGAGATCAAAGGATACATGGAATTATGTGTGGAACAGATGGAAGGAATTGTGAGAGCAAGTCTAGAAGAAGTGCAACATAATCCTTGAAGTTCAGTTTTTATGTTTTGTGGCAGTATAGTGAATCCTTGCTAGCTCAGTAGGTACAACTTTCATGCTGATCTAAACCTTTACAGACGAGGACTGTCTAATTAGTTGTTCATAGTCAGGGAAATAACAATAATGACCACAAATGCATTTACATAGTGCCTTCAATGCAGAAGTCATCCCAGCACATATTATGGAAGCTTATCAAACAAACCTTCACACCAAGTCGCTTAAGGAGACATTAGGGCAGATGACCAAAACCAGTTCTGAGGAAGGGTCATTGGACCCGAAACATTAACTGTGGTTTCCTTCCACAGATGCTGCCAGACCTGCTGAGCTTTTTTTTTGAGAAATTTATACTTTTGTTTCTGATTTCCAGCATCTTCAGTTCTTTCGGCTTTTATTGACCAAAACTTTGGACAGTGTTAATTATAGGAATGCTTCCTATAAGGAAGAAAATATGACTCCGAAATTGACTAATGGGAAAAACCTGGGTAGAACTGGACTTGGTATAAGTTAGGATACAGGCAGCAAAGTTTTGGAGGGGGAGTTTGTGGATGATGGAAGATGGGAGTACAACCATGAGTGTATTGGAATAGTCAAGTCCAGAAAGCAGCGGCATGAATGAGAATTTCAGGAGCAGATGAAAAATGGAAGGAATGAAATTGAATGATGTTGTAGGGGGACTACTGTTGCTGTGATAACCATAGGATAAGGAGATGAAGCTTGGATAGACTCATCCTGTGTTTGAAAATTGCCCAATAATTCCTATTAGATATTATTTATTTAGAAACATTGAGTGAAGAAAGGTTAAAATTCTGTTGTCATTCATGGGATGCAGTTTTCCCTTTTGTTTTCTAAGGGGTAAGCCAATTCTATGGCGAATAACATACTGCCCCCAGTGGCAAGATAACTCACTGGACTATCCACCAATCAGCTCATTAAAAGTGAACAGGAAAGTGAGGGCAAATATCTTGCCCTGTTACAGACTTTGACACTGATGACCGAGTTCATCATAAGCTGCGAGATAATCAGAGGCTGGCAGCTTCTTAGTCCTAAAGACATCAGTTAAAGCTGACTGGTCGAGGGATTCAACAGTGAGGGAGTAAGTCTGTTTTACTTCTGCTGACTGTGTGGATGTTATTTGGAGAGAAATGTTGGGTGTTTCAGAGGCAAGGACAAGTCAATGGCTTTCAGGATCCACCATCTTGTCCTCACATCCATGCTTCCAGTTGTCCCCAGATCATTTGTGGATTATGATCTTGTGGCATAAACAGAAACCTAACGCATGGAAGAGCAAGGAAGGCTGATGAACATTCCTGGTTGCATGATATTCACAAAAGACAGGAAAGGAAAGGGGAGAGGGAGCACAAGGAGAAAATTGTGAGATAAGAAGGTCCTTCAGGTGCTTCAAGGACTAAATTAGCCAGAGCTAAGGAACGAGGAAGGTGTAATTCCATTGCTTAATGCAATTTATGGACCACCAACTGAAATAACTCCACAGAGGCTGGTATCCCGTCACCAAATCACTCTGCATTTACACATGAAGAGTTCTTCTCTCTCGTACTATTTCATTCAAAGTCAGCCCTCAGTAACAGAAGCTCTGACATTCCTCTTTTTATCTGTCAGCCAGGGGGTCCCTGATTGGACCAGATTAACAGCTTCAATCAGGAATCTCTAATTCTATGAAGTCTAACTGTCTGACCTCATTACCATCACTGCATCCCTCCCCCTCTGAGTCCAAGATCATAGGTTGGCCCTTTTTCTTGAAGGGTCTAGGCCCGAAACGTCAGCCTTCCTGCTCCTCTGATGCTGCTTGACCTGCTGTGTTCATCCAGCTCTACACTTTGTTATATTCTGATTTCTGCCTCTACTTTTAGGGCAAATAGCACTGGGCAGGCCTTGCAGAATTATGGAATTGATTCCTGGTCAACATTCAAAGAGGCCTTGGCTCCTCTGATAATCTCTAGATCTTCCTGGAAGACTTGTAGATATTTAATTAGGACTTCACTCAGGCAGCCATTTTCCAACTGAAAAATGTTGAGCCAATCTAGGTGAATCTTTCTCAACCAATTTCATACCACCAGGCTTGGACCAGAGCCTTTTACGACAATCAGTGGTAACTGAACCAGTTGCCTCTCATGAGAGATTGGAACTGAAGTTGTACCCTTAATCTGTAAAGGTTCCCAGTCAAGCTGAGGTCTTGAGCAAACTTAAAGGTTGGAGTCCCGAGTGAATTTTGTTAAAAACTGGTTCAGCAATCACAGATATGGCTGTATCGGTATCGATCTCCATTAGAACTGGATGACCATTTGACCAACGGCTTTTTCAGTTGGTTCTGATTTGGATGTTGCTAAGTAATTTAGTGATTGGGCAAAACTGTGGTAGATGGAGTAAAGAAAGTGTGAAGTTCTCCATTGTGGACCAAATAAGGATAGATCAAAGTACTTTCTCGATGGTATGAAGTTAAATACATTGAATGTTCAAAGAAACTTGGGGATTCAGATATATAGATCTTTAAAATGTCATGAACAGATGCAGAAAATAATCAAGAAATCCAAAGGAATGCTGGTCTTTATATTTAGAGGACGGAGTTCAAAGATGCAGAAGCTTTGCTTCAGTTATACAGAACCCTGGGTACATCTCACTTGGAGTACTATGGCAGATCTGGGCAGCAAACCTTAGGAAACGTATATTGACCTTAGAGAACATACAATGCAGGCTTACAAGAATGATACCCTGGACTTCAGGGGTTAAAGCTAAGAAGAAGCATTATACAAATTAGGCCTGTTTTCTCCAGAATTTAGAAGGTTAAGGAGTGATCTAATTAAATTCTTCAAGGTAATTAACAGAAAAGATAGGGCAGATAAAGAAAAACTATTTCCACTGGTTGGGGATTCAAGGACTCGGGGCCATTTTCTGAGAACTGGAGCCATACTGTTCAGGAGAGATGTTGGGAAGCACTTCTAAAACAAAAGGTGGTAGATGTTTGGAACTCTCTTCCACAAATGGCAGTGGATGCTGAATCAGACATTAATTTTAAATCTGAGCTGGATAAATGTTTGTTAAGCAAAGCTATTAAGGCATAAGAACCAATGGCAGGTGCATGGAGTTAGACCACAGAACACCTATGATTTCATTGAATGGTAGAACAGGCTCGTGAGGTTGAATGGCCCACTCCTGTTCCTATGTGATCATTGTATACCATGGTTTAGAATGATTGTGGAAAATGACAGTGGTCAATCCAGACTAACTCGTAGAGAGCCAATTTCAAATGGGCAAGAATGGAGCTGGAGCAAAAGGCTGGTGTGGAAAATAAAAATAGCTGAACAAAGGGCTACTTTCAAAGAGGAGATGGTTTAGGCACAGTCAAGGTATATTCCCAAGAAGAGGAAAGATAGAGTAAAACACTTGAGCTCCTAGTATCACAAAGAGGATAGAAATTAAATTACAGAAACAATGTGCTTATAACAGGTGTCTGGTTGTAAATACAGTAGTGAACAAAGATGAATATAGAAGATTTGCAAGGGAATTGGTAAAGTAAATAAAAGAACGAAGAGAGACTATGAAAAAAGACTGATGGTGAATATAAAGGGAAATTCTACTGTCTTTAATCGGCACATCAATCGTAAAAGAATAAAAACTGAAAGAACTATGGAAGCTGTAAATCAGGAACAAAAACAAAGTTGCTGGAAAAGCTCAGCAGGTCTGGCAGCATCT